>NC_059073.1:86055464-86358494 GCF_020497125.1 Mauremys mutica | reverse complement strand
GAAAACATAACACTGACACTTGTTCTTTAGTATCTGACAGCTAGCCAGCTCAAGTTACAACCTCAAGGAAGTGTTAAGTGTACCAATTCACTTGTTAGAACAGAGCAAAATGGGATGTTATAACATTACATATACATGGCATGTGCCCAGTAATTACATTTGCTTTAAATGCATGAAAGCTAGTGTAATCATAATGTTATTGTCTTCACCTGTGTGCTTCCTGTGACTGCTAGCTTTTGTACTTAACCTTATATTAAAGATGTGTTAGGATAAGAGTTTGCTTGATGTTGCATTGTTCATGAAAACTAATGAAATTGTCTGGATCTAAATGTATTATGTATGTCTCTGTAATTGAATGGCCCATCAACTGGGACTGATGCCTTAGAACTTTAAATGAGAAGGTTATTAACTTAAAAGCATTGGTCATTATGTAAGACAATGGAAGATCCACACAATTTTTTCTGTATTTAGTCAACAAAGCAAGATCCATGTGGTGATGGAAACACGTGCCAGACTGTTTTCAACTATAAAAAGGGACCCTGGGAACGATTCTGCATCTCTGATCTATTTGGATGCTGTCAGGGCCATTCCAGATACAAGACAGAGGTCCCCAAAACCATTTTGGGCAGCCCTGAGAGACTTATGGAGAATTAAATAGATTACACCATCTCTGTTCTCATTTGGACTTAAAAAGTTTAACTTACCGGTCATATATTTCATGACCTGTTTTAACATCTCAACAACTCCTTTCTTTTCTTAGTGAATAAATCTTTAGTTTTCCAAAGAATTGGCTATCAGCTTTGGTTTTGGTGTGAGATCCAGAGTATCCAAATGACTGGCCCTTTGGGGCTGGGAGTAACCTGATGTGTGGTGAATTTTAATAACCTTTCATCATAAAGTCCAGTCTGTCTGGGTGGTAAAAAGAGGGGCTGGAGAACCTACGGGTGACTGTCTGTGGCTCCATGGTAAGGCTAATGTAGAAATCCAGGAGTGCACACTTGTTACTGGTGTGGTGAAACCTGATTATAGAATATACCACCAGTCTGGGGTGCCTGTTTTCTGACAGTCTGACCAGAGACTGGCACTCACAGCTGTGAGCACTCCAGAGAGCGTGACAAGTATGATCATGAATATTTCAAGACTAAGCATATTAAATGCTGCTTTAAGTAATTACATTGAGCTGATTACTACTAATACCTCTGCTGAGTCAAATCTTTGTTCTCCATAGAGCTTTGGTACAATGTATACTAATCCTTTTTTAATAAAAACAAATCAATAGACATATGGCATGCATTCAGTTGAACTAAATTTGATACCTTTGGGAAAATGATTAATAAAGTATTGTTTTATTTGTGGCTTATCATTAATGATTATTATAGCAGCTACACAGCTTGTCAGAGACTCATTCTTTAGCAAACAACATACCATAGACTGGCACTGAAAACATAACCTTAAACCTTAATAAAAGTTAACTTAACAAAAGCCCATACCCACAATCTTACCCTCATCTCACCTACTGCTGTCCTATTCAATTTGCCTTGCTTCCTCATATGGTGTTTATCTTACTGTTTCAACCAGGTGAGACAGGTGAAATGGAGAAGGGGGAAGAGAGATGTCTGTGCTGAATATTTTGGCCTGATCCCATTCTGAAGCAGTCAGACAAACTGATATGAAAGGGCATCCGTCACTAGGAACAGACACAAGGAAAGCTGGGATTTTTCTATGAGCTGAAAATGAGAATCAGGGAAGGAAATATGTAGGAGAGTGAAAGCAAAGATTATTCTTATTTAAATAGTGCATGGTCCTGATTCAGCAATGGGCTTAAAGTTTTGTATGTGTTTGAAGTTATGCCTGTTTTTAAGAACCTTGCTGAATCAACACCTATACATATGCTACTGCATATGCCATTAACATTGCCTTTAATAAATCATTAATTAAGTCCTTAGCCAATAGTTGCAACCTACAAACATGATTTTGCTTCTCCACCTTCCCTCATCCACTCATCTAAAATCCTAAATGCTTAATTTTAAACTTTCAAAAGTGGCCTTTGTATGTGATGTAGTCAGAACAGAGTGTGTGTTGTGTGTGTGTGTGACTGTGTGTGTATGTGCGCGCATGCGCAAGTGATGTCTGGAGTTTGTGAGGACTGTAGTTGTTTAGCTAGAGGAACATGAAGAAGTGGGCCAAAAATTAGGGTCACGTATCAAAAGGAAAGTATATTTAAACATTTCGTTTGTAAAAGTTAGTAAATGGTTCACTTGTGTAACAGGATAGATAAGGCCTGTGAAAGGCAAAAAAGGTTTGTGAATTATTGAAGGAAGCCCCTTGAAGGGGGAAGCTGAGGCAGGGGGCTGCTGACAGGACCACCGGGAAGTGGCATAGGGGGCATCCACTCATTGACAACTGAATATATTGCACAGAAAATATTGGTTGTCCTATGAACATTTGTTGTGTCAAAGGTGGATATTAAACAAAGGGATGTTTTTCCTGCTTTTAAGTTGAAGTTTCATTCAACCTTGACTGTGGAATCTGTATAACACCTCCATGATGCGCGCGCACACACACACACACACACACACACACACACACACAGAGTAGGATTGGGGTGAGAATCTGCCACATGCAGGGGAGAGGAACAAAAGACCTTTTAATTATTTTTTTTTGAGATTTATTGTATTTTTCTGGATTGAACTATAACTTTGGTGAGCTAGAATTTTGACAAGTCAATTTTTTCTTTCCCTAACTTCCACCAATCTCCTGCTAGTTTAATTCCTAGAAATATAAACCAAAAGAACAATTCAAGCACTGGGAGTGGTGCTGTTTCAGTGTCAAATTTGTATTCTATCTTTTATATTTTTCTCGCTTCTGCAGGCTACTCATACTAAGTGATTCCATTAAATAAATGACGACAAATACCCTGCTGTGAGCTTTGCAAAGGGCAGCAGCAAGATAAACTATTCACGGCTTCTTTATTTTTCACCTGTTGGGAAACAAACTGAATTTTTTAGAGCAAACTGAATTCAGAACTCAATCAAGGAGGCTGGTATTGGGCAGAGGTCTGCTGATTTTATTCCGTTTTTCACAGGACTGAATTCATCTGCTGCCTCCTGAGCAGCTCAGGATAACAGACACTGGTTCCTCGGCAAGCTGCCTTGTTCACCAGAAACAAGGTGAACTTTCTGCACGACCTATTTAAAAACACTTCTGTTGGCTGAGATCAGCTATAGAGCTCATCAGGAAGTGGACAGCTCATGAGGTAAATGCACATGGATGCCTATCTTCAAGACCACATGGCTGAATATGACATAATTAAAACAAAAAACAGATGTGGATGCCCCTAAAGTGTCAACTCATCAAAAGATATAGTTCATTAATATTAGGATGAAATCGTTTCTCTTTAACTATGGCCAGGATATATGGTTGGTCACCCAGTTTTAGTTATTATTTTCAGGTACCTGACAGGAATTAGAAGATAGTTCATCCTGCCATTTGCGGTCTTCATGTACTTAATGTACATTTTGGGGTCACCCCTTCCTTCCCCCCATGGTTTGGCTTCTTTCACAGTCTTTAAGATTAAGTGATTTTTCCTGAAATCAGCCACAGAAAACTTCATGGGCTTGATTTTCAGAAGTGCTGAGCATCACAACTCTAAATAAAGGTGCCCAGCTCCTTTGAAAACCAAGTCCCAAGTGTCCATTATTTGACCTCAACAGCCGCTCCGGTACAAGAAGAGCTAGCAGCAATATTTGGCATCTGCTATGAGTATCCTTGACTTCGGGTGTGGAGTTGTCAGCCACTGAAGAAACCACCCCCAAACTTCAAGCCATTTCTGCCTCAAGGATGAATTTCTCTTTTACTTCAGCTGACAAATTTCCATGCCTCATGTCAGACAGAGACTATGCTGAGGAGACTTCCTGAGCAATGAGAGTCTAATTAGCAAGTCATTTGGACGGACTCTGGGGTTGTGCTTGTTAGACTGGAAAAAAATAAATATATACCATGATATTTCACAGCTGTCTACCTGTGGTGACATTTATCATTCTTTCATTAAGATTTGTTTTCATAGCTACAGAGCCCAGGAGACTCTCTGAACTACCAATGGTCAACAGCAATATAAAGTATCTAGTAAGGAATCAAATTCTCACTAAGAAGTGTTATTGCCATTGCATGTTACAGTATATACCATAGAACATAATTACAGCACTTTATAGCCTTTACCATTTTATTAATACAGGCAGGGAAATCTCTGACAGCATGTCCTCAAAGGGCAACTTTCCTTCTCATTGATGGATTACACCCAATATTTATCATAATTCATATAGTTATAAGATTAAAAATGCCCCAAGAAGCTTGAAAATTACTGGCACTCATTGCCACACATATACTGTATGAATGTGGAATGTTTTCTATATACATTTATTTGGATTCACATTTGTTCTCATATACTCAGGGTATCCATTCTACAATCTGTACCTGCAGAATAAAACAGACATTACTCCTTATGTCTCAGAGCATTTCCAAAAATTAATTTTGGATTGCCAATGTTACTGAAAACCCTTTAGTCTCTAAAGCAATCTATGGTGATTTCTCCCTCATTTTTGACATTAAAAATGGCTATAATTTATCTTATGACAATCATGCCTCTGACATGTTGTTGTTGTTGTTTCTAGAATTCATCAGCTGGCTACAAAATACATTTGATCTTAGAAACGTCAGTATTTTTGTTGCTGTCAAGGGGATTTATGTATGAACATTATGATGGATATATGACTTTAAATCAGGAGCACTCAGTGCAGAGCTTGTTTATGTGGAGACTTGCATGATGAAAGCAAATAACATTTTTTATGTACTGACTGCTGAATTCTGTAGAGACCCTTCGCAAGCATGCCCCCTCCCCCCACGCAAGAGAGGTAAATCAGAAATTTCAGAGTTCAAGTTCAACTTACAAGAAATCCAAATATTTGAAAGGATGGAAATTCACAATTAAGGTAGCAAAATACCTTCATTCTGCCTTTGGAGAGATGACAGCATACCATTTCCTTCCTTTGACTATAGACTTTCAAAATATGCACCATAGAACACTGGCTTTGCAATTGCCTTTGTAACAACGGTCTCTGATACTAAGTTTGATGCTTTGTCACTACACTGTTTTTTCCATATTAGTGCTATACTTTCATGATCTTGACCCTTGCAGTTGTAGGGGGGAAGTGGGTCACCAAGCATCCTTAGGCTTACAGAGATTGAGGGTAGGACACTGTTCTGCTGCTTTCCCATGTTGTCCTTTTCCTCGTTCCATTTCCTCCTTGCCTGGCTGGCACCTTCCATGCCCTCTTCTCCATGACCCACTGTATTGTTGAATGTTAGAATTCAGTAAGACCCTGTCCAATTTATTTCAGATTTGACAGATTAGATTCTGTCTTTGCTCAATGCTTAACATACACATTTAAGGACAATATTTGTTTTTTGCAGATTTTTTTTAATTGGGCAAGAGGCACAATAATCAAGCTTATAAAAGAAACTCAGTTGCAACCTTAACTATGTGATGTCTAATGCCACTGTGTGATAATGTGTTACCTGTACTGCCTGTGCAGTGTCAGATATCCCCAATTCAGTTACACTAACACTTTAAAGGATCATATATGGAAAACATAACATTTTCCAGCTTGAAAACTCATTTTTCAACAGTCCCTTCAAAATGAAAAGTTGTTGAGACCCTAATTATTGGATATGTATCACAATATAATTTCTTATAATATTTTCATATTAAAAAGATATTTAATACCATTACAAGAATGAAACAAAGGTGTTTTTTAAAAAAAAATAATTACTGTAATTTTAGTTTTATTGTTTTGCAACACAATGTCAAAATGCAGGAGTTTTCTTTTATTACATATGAACAGATGGTATCTTTATAATCCAAGAATGAGGAATAGAACATATTAGTTTTTCATAAAGTCAGCCAGTTAAAAGACTTTTGCTTAATAGGATTTCAGAAAGTGCATGCCTATACATATTTAGGTGCAACATCTAACCTTTCACCAGCTGTGCTGGAACAATTTGTATAGTGAGGATGCTGAGAGCCATTGAACCAAACTGTAAACCCTGTATGTGATGGAAACCACTTCAAGCCAGAGGGTGCTGCGGCACCCCTAGTTCCAGCAGCTATGTCTTTCACCACTGCAGAACTCAGTGAACTTCCAGTTTAGATTGCATATTTGGTAAGCAATAGCTGTCTCCTTGAACATTAACAGAGAATAGCCCACCTCATAAAATAAGATGAGTTTATCAGAAGGGGCAGCTTGATGAAGGGATGATAACAGAACTCAAATTTGAATGTGAAAAGAATTAATTAGTGAAAAATAGGTTTAATTTTCTACCTTGTACCCAGACACCAGCAACACTATGGCAGAATAAATCAGGCCAAGGGGCAGCTTTTATGTAATATAAAGTAGAAAAGAAGGAATTAGAAGAAAAGTTTTTCTTCACATAGGTATGTGTCATGCGGAAAGCATAACTGGAGTCTGAATAGCTCGAGAAAGGATTTAGACCCTGACTCAGCAAGATACTTAATCATATGCCTGAATGTAAGCATACAAGTACCTGTATTGAAATCAATTATTTAAACTGCTAACAGTCAATTAATAGAACTGACCACAGAACATTTTAGGAGAGAGCTCCATTTAGGTCACCGACTACACACATGGTCATGTTAGGCACATACTTAAGTATCTTGCTTAAAGATGACCGTAAACAATTGTTTAATGAGAATTTTTGCGAGTTGGCTGCTAAAGCCAAAGGATTCAAGGACCTAAATTGATCTCTGCCCTAAAATGTTCCATGTTTGCTATTAACATCTTAACTGTCAGAAAAATAAAAGGTGTATTTTGCGGGTGGGAGGAAAGCAGACTTGCATCCTTTCTTTCTCCATAAACAATGCAAATATTTTCTCTAGGAGAAATTGTTTCTTTTAGAATCAAGGTTATTCAAAGCATATATATAGGAGACAGTTGAACACAGACTAAATTTCTAACAGCCCTTAATTGCATTCTTGTGATGTACTTCCATTCATGATCAGAACATGAGCTGTAAGAAAAGGCAAAGTGTCATAGACAAGGCTCTATTTAAGTTCACAGCTCTGAAATGATTTCATATTAATATTTGAAGTTTATTATTTATCACGCATATTGAAAGAGAAATATAATGCCAAATAGCCAGACAGAATGTGTGATAAATGTTAATCTATTTGGCTAGAAGGAAAGAATGCATACTTGTAAGACTTAAATGTCCCTCTTAAAGATACTCTTCTCAGAAGAAATAAACCTTGAGAAATTGAACTTGGTGTCACATACATCTGTAGAGCACAGTAGTAAAACCAGAAAATATTACTTGAATGAAAATAAAGCTGTAAACTAGCCTTCAACATTGATTGATAGTACAATAAATTTGGAATAGCTGTTGCTATGGATACAAACATATTATAGTGACCAACAACATAAAGGTGGCCCAGAGGTATTTACTACCTATGTTTTACATGGTCTTCAGTTTTTGGAATAGTTTACTGCATTTGCTTACTGCTCCTAGTAGAAACATACAACATCATGTCAGACTCAATTCTGCATTCCTAGAACCCCCAAAATGCCCATTCAAATCAATGGGATTTAGGGGCACACAAGGCATACAGGATTAGGGCAGCAATGCTTTAAATATTGTCTGAAATGGTGTATTTATGGGCTATGCTTAACAGGATGTTAGCAAGTTTAAATTTTACCAACTCAGTGTTGGAATTTTTTTTCACATAAACTAAGATCAATGGGAATGTTTTCATTACTGTTTTTCTTTTGTTTCAGTGGGGAATTATTGTTAAACAACCAACCAAACAAAATCCCCTTTTTCTGAACTAATTGGAAGCCACAATACATGAAAAACTAGTGCAGGAGACCCATAAAGTGGAATTGACTAGAAAATAACTATGAATAAAAGTGAAACTGACTTGGCTTTTTCCATTGGCCAAACTGAGAGCAATGAAAAAGTAAACAAACAGCACAATTACCACGGGAAAAAAAAGAGATTTTTACCAACTCCTTCTGTTGTAATAATTAAAGCACTCTTTGTAACCTAAGAAAAACTTTAACCTGACACAGTCCTGGTGATTATATTACAATATTAACTATGTAGTATGTTGGTCTTTGCACAAGAATATGGTCAGATCATCATCCTCACTCCAGGTACAATGTTTCATCTTAATTGGCTCCTTGAGGATTTCCCCTGCATAGCAACATCCCTGGAAGTTTCAGAGGTGCTGTAGCAGCTCCTATGTCAAATCACCTCTCCTTCAGGTGGCATGTCCAGTGGAAAGGACGTATGGTCAGGCATCCCCCTCCCAAGATACTGGAACAGCCTTTGCAGTTTGTGAGCAACTGGAATTGAGTCAGAGTGGCCATCAAACAGTGTACTTAATGGATGGAGCAAATTGCACACAATATACGCACGTGAAGATGGGCAGGGAGAAACTGTTGCGCCTGAGGCACAGTCTGCTCACTGTTTCTGCTGAGACAAAGGAGCTCCACACACCACACTGCACCTTACACAGAGCTCTGGTATAAAACATATTCTGAAGAATTGATTTTTCACTGTACATTGTCATTTTCCAAGCAGACAGCCCCTAGTGGAGCAGGTTCTCTTGATTCACAAGCCTATGTTAGTGTCCAGTGCTCAGCCTACTTCTTTGTTCATTTCTCAATACCAGCAGTCGATCATAAGTCCACTTGGGGAAACAGTGTATTTTCTTATGGTTAACTTCTACTCCCTCCACAGGATCTGCAGAGGCAGAGTGTTAAATATTATTATATGTTCTGAAGTGCATAGACTAGCCTGTAACTTATTTTTTCTTTAGTTGTAAGAGGCAGAGCAATGCAGGATTTTTAAGAGGCAAAACATGGTCCTCACTAGCTTATTAAAGCAATAATGTTAAGCCTAAATAACTTGATGGGGTCCCTTTGAGGTCCTTGTACACTTATTCTAGCAATAAGTTTGAATTTCCAGGATATTGCTTCTACAGCATTTAGTCCTATTTGTTAATACTAGTCATGCTCATGTTTTCATTTCTGTGAGTCATGGCTCACAGTGGAAAGGAATGCTGAGTGGTCACATTGCAGCAGGAGCCACCAGAGAAATTCAGGATGAGTCAGCAGAAATTGGACAGCTGTGTTGTCCAGTTGAGTGGGAAGCATAGGGGTGGGGCTAAGATCCTGTCCCGCTGGAGAAAGCAAGGCATTTTCAGTAGTATTAGCATGGAACAGTGGCTCCACTTCCCAGTACACTGTAAGGGATACAACAGAGGAGAAGGCTGCTTGCACTCTTCCTCTTCCTTTTATACCTGCTCAGGGTCAGACACAGCTGGATCTAGAGCTATTTCATAGCATCTTTGTCACTGGTTTGGAGTGTCTTTGAATTTTCAGTATTGTCTCCTTTGGAGCTCCTTTTCTAAGATTCCAATGTTTTCTCTTTGGTCATGATGGTCTCTAGTTCTCTGGGTCTTAGTGCAGACTTCTTCTTCCATCATCAGCCCTATCAACACTCTTTTTTACTGGTTAGGTACTCAAAGAATTGTGTTCTTATTGTAAGAGTTGAGTCATTTTGGCTCCAGTAATTCTAAGAGGGCCTGTGTCACAGTTCTTTATTGCCCTCTTGTGGACATCTCACTTGTGCCCACTTGCCAGAACCATGAACAAATGCCAAGTGATTATAATTACCCTATAGTGAATTAGCCTTAATATTGCCCAACAAGGGTCCACCAATTTATATGTTTGGCCCATTTCATTTGCTCGGTTGCACTGCCAGCATTCAACAGAAACGAGGCTTGGTCATACCTATTCTTTTCCTATGGCACAAAATAGTTTAGTGTTCTGTGGGCTGTAATGCTTTGGTCTCCCTTTGGTTGTTGATTTGAGTGTGCAGTTGCTGGGTGGCATTGGTGGCTTGTGATATACAGGAGGTCAGACTAGAAGATCTGGTGATCTCTTCTGGTCTTAAACTATATGAATATGACTCTGACAATTCCTAGGTACAAAAAGCCTACTCAAAGGGAAGGGTGCATTATTACACAAGAACATAAGAACAGCCATAATGGGTCAAACCAAAGGTCCATCTAGCCCAGTATCCTGTCTTCCGACAATGGCCAATGCCAGGTGCCCCAGAGGGAATGAACAGAACAGGTAATCATCAAGTGATCCATTCCCTGTCACCCATTCCCAGCTTATAAACTGCTTTCAACTCCAGTTCTGCCAGGGTATCTAGAATGGGCCATGTGAATCACACTCGGAGGCATGCTGGAGCTGGCAGGGCTTCTATGAAGCCCAGGCTGGAATGTAAAGCTACATTTTAAGGCAAGGACAATGGTAGTACTGCGGCTTTCCCTTCCCATGGGGTGAATTTCACTTCAGGCACAGATAGAGCCAAGCATGCAAATTGCCCTATAACATTTTTTTAGTTCTAACTGCCCTTTCCACATCTCCATTATTTCATGTGTATGTCATTGTGGCACAGAGGCCCCTTGGAAAAGGGTGTCCTGCTCTTTGCAAACATCACTCACCCTCAGATCTGACAAACTTGCTATACTAAATTCCTTACGGGCAACTTATCCATACGGAGTAACATGTAAGGTATCTACAGAAAGCTCATAATGTGTCAAAATTCATAATCCTTATGAGATGTATGTATGGGTAATACTGTGTATTTATACTGACAGCATGCTTTATGGACTTGGAGCAGAAATTAGACCCTAGGAGATAACATCTCAGTGATGGCCCATTCAGGCAAGGAGGAGTTGACACCCCATACTGGTTGGCCATTGAGGGTTTGTCTACACTGCAATGTAAGACCAGGATCAGTGGGACTTGAGTCAGCTGACTTGTGCTAGGGAACCCTGGGCTTGAGCATCTACATTGCATATTAACTCTTTGTTAAGACTTTTCTAACCTGTGCTCAAACCTAGGGCAGGTCTACACTAAGGGCGGGGGTCGAACTAGGGTACGCAAGTTCAGCTACGTGAATAGCATAGCTGAACTCGAAGTACCCTAGTTCGAACTACTTACCCGTCCAGACGCCGCGGGATCAAAGTCCGCGGCTCCAAGGTCGACTCCGCCACCGCCGTTTGCAGTGGTGGAGTACTGGAGTCGACCGGAGCGCGCGGGGAGTTCGAACTATCGCGTCTAGATTAGACGCGATAGTTCTAACTCCGAGAAGTCGAACTCACCGCGTCGACCCGGCACGTAAATGTAGACTCTGGCATCCACACTCCAGTGCGCAGAACTGAGCCAAATAACCATATCCCAGTGTCCCTTGCCTATCACCCTGGAAATGTGGCTACTCTAGTCCTTGAACCATGGAAAAACTTTACTGCCTGCCCTACACATTACCAGGAAGCAGCTCGCTTTGCAAAAGGCTTGATCAGTTTGCTCTCTATTGCAAACCCAGGAGTCTGTCTGACAGGGTGCTTGCAGCTTGGAGCTCAAAAGAGAATGGGCTAATGCTGACCTGAGCTGATGCCACTGAGAATGGGAGGGTGGCTTTTGTTTTCAATAGAGTGGATTGCAGATTGTTGGGATGGAGAGCACTAAGGAAATTGTCCTCTGTAATTATGGGATACTTCCAGCTGACTCCTGGCACCAGAGTCAAGCGGGATTGCATCTACACAGCAAAGCAATTGGGCTTGGATGCTGGGTCCTGGCCTAAATCAGCGTTGGACCCTGGGTCTGAGCCCTATGTTAGTGCAATTGCAATGTCGATTCAAGAGGGGTTAGGCTTGGGCCTGGGCTCAAGCATGGACTTGCTCTGCATTGCATTGCATGTCTATATTGCAACGTAAGGTTCAAATTGTTTGGCCTTTCACTAAGACTTTGAATGGCATCAGAGGCAATGGCAAACAATTAAAACCACCCAAGGTAAAAAAGAAACTCTACAAGAAGATTGGGGTTTGCCCTGTCTGTGAATAGAAACAAGGGCTGTTTTCAGTATAAGGTCAGAGGAGGGAGAAGCACTCTGTATTCCATTCACTGAGGGGAACCCCCGGTGGAGCAAGGAGGCTCTCATGAATGTTTGGTTCCTGGCTCTGATGAAACCAGCCAGCTCTGGAAACAAACTTTTAGATAGGAAAGGTAACTACTGATAAGTGTAGACCCAGGTCTGCGTTTTATGACTTTGTTTTGTGTTGTAACCATTTGCTTCCATCACTTTCATTTCTAGTTAAATCTTTATTCTTTCTTAAACAAACTGACTTTTGTTTTATTATAAGAGCTCCCAAGCACAGTGTGATTTTGCAGGAGTGGTGATGCAAGGTGAAACTGGGGTACACTGCACTTTGGGGTGAAGTGGATCTGGAATTTCTGTAAGTAGCCAGTGTCAGTGGCTGGAAATCACAGGGGAATGATTCAAAGGGACTCAAGAATTGGGGTGTGCTTATTATTAACCTAAAAGGAGAAATGAGAGCTGGCATAGTCCAGAGATGAGTGCTTGAGTGGCTAAAAGGTTGGTGGTGTCAGGGCGCTTTCACCCATTTAAAAGAATGACTCCCTCATACTGGAGGCAGGGGCTAACAAGGATACTCAGTCCTAGGTTCCCAAAGAACCAGAATCATACAGCTGACTACATTGCTAAATCCATATTCTTGTGCAAAGTGAAAATCTCACATATAAAATGTTTCTCATACATGATAAAAAATGTCTAGGATACTGTGCCTTACAAAAGCTTAATCTTTTTGTGCCACTTGGTCTTTGGAAGTGGTTTTAAAAAATTGCCAGGACTTTCAGAAGTGAGTGCCTCAATTTTGGCAGGGGCCAAATTTTGCAGAGAGTGGATACTCAGAACTGTGTAAAAATAAGGCCCCTTTCTTGTGTCTCAAGGTGAAAACCCATAATCATCAGTCATTTTTGAAAATCTTGGTCATTGTGCCTTTTGTTATGTATATAAAAAAGTAGTGTGTGGTAATACTGGAAAGGATTGTGTATTTTCTAGTTTTAACCAATCTCTTCCTACCTGGCAAGATAATGTAGGTAACTAGTGTGCAATCCCCTTTTCATGTTCCAGGGGACTTGGCCTGATTCTAGTTCAATTGTTTTTATCCAAAAATGAGATTCACAAAAAGTGGGTCTCCCAGTTGGCCACCCACTGAGATTCTATTTAGTTCAGACTACTAGATTTCTTAATCATAGAGGATCCTGCATAAAGCAGAACATCTCTTTTCAGAGGAAAAGATTTCCCTGCTGCATTGTCAATTTAGTGTATGCTGGCTAAGACTGTTATCTCCTGCTAGCTATGTAGTTAACGCATGCCACTGGTGAGGATGATGACCTTTAAAATATTAGAGAAATTGAAATCCAGTCTTTTGCAACAGAGTACATTTCACAAATATACAATTAATTGAGGCTGGTGTGGCCAACCTCTTATTGCTTCTGACTTAACAAAACATTTCAGAAAAATGTGAGTGACCTTTTTTAACCATATCTTCTTCTTGTGCTGATTAGCACAGTGGCAGAAAAAAACATCTCTCATTGTGCAGGGAAACTGGGAGGGGAAAGGTAGAGCCCTGGGAGCAGCAGAAATTGAATAATAATACTTGGTAACACAAATCATGCAAAGATTCACAGTTGTAGTGAGGTCGAGGATCCTCAAAGAATCCAACAGCTTACAAGAGTTCAGTACAGATTTTTGTTTGGGGGAAGGGAGATAACATTTCTGTATATTTCAAGGGCTGGGGAAAAAGAAAAGGTTTAAGTGAAGGGAAGCTGAGAGACAGTGCCAGAAACAATGAACACGATGAAGCTATTCTTGTCTGATTTTGTGCAACCAGAAAGTCATCTTATCTTAACAACATTTCACTTCTAATCAATCTCAAATATTAAATGAACAGATAGGGAATATTAATACAATAATTTGCTATTCATCATGAATAATAAACAGAATAATTTACTATCCACACATCTCAAGTTTGTAAATTAGCTCTCACGCTGAGTCAGAAAGCAGTGACCAGAGCAAATTTATCAAATGAACTGATGCAAGGATTATGTGGTAAATCCCTTACGTTGCTCATAAATCACCAGGCTTATTGGGTGAACTCAGTTCTCTGAACTTTTGTTCTTTCAAGCCGTTTGATTCATCTCCACCCTCTATTCATTCCCCTTTCCTCCCGCTGCTATTTCACAAGAAAAAAGTACCTGAACCTGCAGGGTTTCTCCTTTGTAGCTGTGCGTGAGAGACATACACAGACAGAGAGACTCATTACATCACATATTCCCTTTGTGGATGATTTGGTCACTCAATACTTCCTAAATCTACAGTGTTAGGACACTGAAGCACCAAATCAGCAATCAACAAGCTGAGAAACTTGTTTCACAGTGCCACCAGGCACTTTGCATTTTGAGGTGGTGGGTATGTGAAAAAGAATGTTCAGCTTCCCTCTTCCCACGCACTCTTAACACCAGGAGGCACAGTGCCAGCTCAAGAGAAAGCTCTTTGAGAGGATTCTTCTCATCCCAACCTTTCTTCAGATTGCCTCCAGCTTCATTTGGTGCAGGGGAAGAGGAATTCAGTGTAAAGGGGCCAGCTTTGGACTTAATATTTATAGTCTACAAATTAGAATGGGGACCAGCCATCAGCTCTGCAGGCTTGCTCTGTACAGTATATAAGACCTAGAGTCAGTATCGGGCTTTACATATCTTTTGTCCTGTTCTCCTCTCTGACACGAGGGCAGAAAGCTATAACTCAACCTAGTTGAAATTTTTCCCTGGAAACTTTTTCTCAACAACAAAAAAAAGCCATTTCATGAAGATGATTATTTGTGTGAAAATTTCATTTTAATTTTTTTCTCCAATATTTTGAAGGAAAAATATTGATTTTTTTTTTATAGACCAAAACTGTTTTGGTTTTTAGTGATTATGTTCTGTCCCTTTTTTTATTTCTTCTCCTTCCCTTTTTAAGTGAAAAACAGAAAAAAGAAAAATAGGCGAGAAAGGGAAAAAATAATAGTAAAGAGGAAAAAAAAGCAAAGCCTCTAAAAAATTCAGGATTTTTCCTTTTTGGGTGCGTTGTTTTTAAAAAAAATGGTCACACTCAACTTCTTTAACTAATTGAGAAATTATTTTTGTGCCGCAGAGTTACTATTTTTGATCAGTTGTCTATATAACTTTTCCTGCCTGCATAGGTTTATTATTGTAGAATTTACCATTGTGAATATCTGAAAGCAAGTTGAAAATGAGAAATGTTTTAGTTTAAATGTCACATTTGTTTTCAGATTTAAAAGTTTTATTAAAGCTAATGTTAAAAAATTATATAATACACAGGTTAAGAAAAGAGAGTGTCTATACATCTTGGTATAGTGCTTAGATTATCCACAAACACAAAGTTTGTTTTAAAAGTCATAAGATACATGTAGTACATCAGCAGCAATAACCCACATTTAGGTGAATATATTTAACAATACAGTTTAGATATTGGCATCCAAGTATTTGGGTACATCATTCATGAAAAGTTGTACAGAGAGAGTTGGTTGTGGAAATTAAAATATGTCGATGAGTGAAGATTGTCCCTCAGTAATTGAGAATTTAGGGTAGGTTGTCCATTTAGAAAATACAATCTATCAGAGAAGTATTTCAGTTACTTTCCCGACTGTGCTTCTCATCTGCACTCCAGCTCATCTCTCCTGGTATTGCCAATGTCCAGTAATGTGTTCTAGATAGATGTCCCTCAACCACCTGATGGCATCTGACACCATGAGTTGCCGAATCAGCTGGGCATAGCGTTGACCGATTCCGCAGTCCCACAACACTCGCTTGTTACTGGGGTCCCATCTGAAGATCAGCACGTTTGTCTGAACCTGGTAACCCTTAGCTCTCAGGGTTTTGGCCAGAGGGGCATATTTCTCCACCTTTTGAGCTTTGGCATCACGGAAGGCCAGAGTCCTGTTCTCAAAGGGCACTGTGACATCCACTATCATGATCTTCTTCTGGTCCTTGTTGGTGATGAGGATGTCCGGTCGCAGTTGGCTGTTGGTTCAGGAGATGGCAGAGTTCGCTATTTACCCATGGCCTGATCCAAAGTACAATGAAGTCACTGGAACTTTTCCAGAGACATCAGTGGACTTGGGCTCAGGACCTCATTCTTTGTTAGACATTTATATGTTGTACAGTAAGCTATATAAAGAAAATTGTACCCATGTCTTAAACTACATGAATAATACAGATTAGAAAATGCAAAACCAGTTTATCAATTTTAGAGATCCTTTGGTTATCATTAGTAGAACTCCTTTGGATTTGATCTGACAGGGAGCAGAACTATACATTGATTTCTTACAATATGTGCTGTTAGCCTAAGAAAGAAGCCCTAAGCCTCTGGGGAAATCCTGATTAATATAACAATCTTGCCAGCCCCCAAACCAACCTTTTTTATACTAATTTCTGAAACACTCTCGAGAACTTCATTTGTTAAGTCTCAAAAAAAATCAATCCCAAAGTCTTTATTAAAAATGCATCTGCATTAATTAGTTATATAATGTCTTCATTATGCCACGGCACAGCAGATCAACAAGAAAGAAATGGGTGCTTTACTCTTATGTGAGGAATATTAAGAAGAGTTGGGATTGCAATACACTTTCTGATAATTTGGCAGATATCATTGCACTGTAATGATACACAATAGGAACAGACATTATCTAGCCAGCTGCAGTAATATAGCAAGTTATTTTATATAGCTACATATCCAAACAGTAAAAACACAGTTGGTCTTTTTAAAACCAGAGGTCTTTGGAGGAGAAAAAAATATTCTGGATTTAAACAGATAAACAACTTTGTATTTTGCCAACAGTTACATTCTGCCAGGCAAATGTCAATGTAAAACTTGATTTCTCTTTAAATTGACTAACTTTAAAATATTTCTGTTTTGGCTACACTGTTTAAAGAATGCTCTGTTTTTAATGATCTAGTCCTTTGTTATTGAAGGGTTCTTCTGATTCCCTTTGGATTTTTATAAGGCTTTTTTTCAGCAGAAGAGAAACTAACTGAGGTGGACAATGGTCTTGTGTTTAAGGTAGTGCACTGGGACATCAGGGATAAGTCCTTGCCTCTTCAACAGATTTCCTGTGTGACCTTGGGCAAGTTACTTAGGCTCAGATTTTCACAGGTATTAAAATTGTAATTCATATTGTTTTCAGAGGAAATTAGTCACCCAAATATCTTGAAAAATCTCCGCTCCCTGTGGGCATAACAACAATTCCTTTATTTATTTTGTGGTTTTTTTTTCAGTTGTCAGCTCTACTGGAGTAGGGGCTGTATCACTCTGTGGCCAGATCTAGATTAGGACAATAGCTAACAAGTTTTGAAATAGAAACAATTTTCTTAGTCTAGGAATGTCCTGTATGTTTGTACATCATCTAGTATAAAGTGGCATAGATCTGAATTGAGGCCTATAAACGCTACCATGATGCTAATGTAAGCCCCATAATTAGAAGGCATAAAGGGATAGAACACTCTACTCCTTCTGTAGGAGTTACTTTAGTTGGGATACTTCTATGTTCTGATTGTTACTGTGACTGTACTCATGAAAGGACATAGGAATTGTGCAGGATATGCCCTGGCGTAAGTGGGTCAGTGTCACTTCACAAGCAGTGGACTCAGATGGGGTGGAGGGTGCTGTTCTAGAGACCAGGAGCTTTGTCCCTGGGAATGGGCACTCAGTCCAAGGGTCCTGTGGGGCTCAGGTATCTCCATTTTCTCAGCCCTGTGTGGGACAGCACAAAACTGACTTCATAGGTAGGCTCAGCCAGGTCAGCAACCGTGGTGCAGAGCTGATTTTTGCAGCAAGATCTGACCAGTAGTGGCAGCAGTTCAGAGCAACTTTGCTTGCCCCAACAGGTGCCTGCAGTGCAGGAGGCAGCAGTGCAGAACTGAACCAGGTAGCTGAACATCCAGGGCCGGCCCACAACTTTTTGGCACCTGAGGCGGGGAGCTCAAATGATGCCCCTATGCCCCCTCTCTTTGGCCAAAACTTTGAAAGGTCTCAATTCTGCTTTCTTCCTGTTCTACTCCTTTCATGGTACTGCTCTGCTACTTACCCCAGTAAAGGAGAACTAACAACTTAAAATGCCTTGTTCAAAATTTTTAAGTAACACTTAACTTTCAAATGCCTGAACAGCAAATGTAACTTTTCTTGTCTGCATAGTAAACACTGTTTGAATAATCAAAGTGGTGCTTTCCGTGCCTTCTTGGTTGCAAAGATTTGAAATGCTTCCTGTAGGTCCACAGTCTGGGCCAGTGGCTGCTCTCTTGAGATGGTTGCAAGGCCAACCAGCCTCTCCTGTGTCATTGTGGAGCATAGATGGGTTTTTATTAACTTCAGCTTCAACTTCTCCATTGGCAACTGTTACAGGAAGTGTTAGAAGTATGCACAGAGCAACAAAAGCATGTCATAGCATTATCCTCCATAATGGCAACTATGGCATCATCTATCTTCCCAATTTGGTGTTTGATAGGCTTTATAGCCTCCACTTGACTTTCCCATCGTGTGGCACTCAGTGGTTTCAGTGGCAGAGAGGATGGTTCCAGATGTTGCTTCAAAATTTGCCATCTATGAATTGATGCAGAGAAAAATACATAGATGCTTTGAATTACATTAAAAAATTCAGCAGCCTCACTAGAAGCTGACCACCAGGTTCAGTGAGTGAGAACTGAATGGGACAAAAAAACTCAAAGGTTTAACTCTCGGATCGTGTCTGCACTCCTCTGTTCTTTCCTCTCATGTTGGCACCATTATTGTAGCCCTGACCTCTCGTGTCTGCTATTGCAATTGCCATCTCTTCTAGCTTTTTAAGAAGCACATTTGTCATACCAGCTCCTGTAGTATCATCAATGTCAATAAATTCTAGAAAAGCTCTCTGACAGTCACTATTGCAGGGACATTTTCACTGGGTTCTGTTATTGTTACAAAATGCACCATTAAAGTCATTTGTTCCGTATGGCTGATGTCAGGTGTGCAGTCCAGAATAACAGAGTAATATCTTGCTGACTTCAGCTCTGCCACAATCTTCTGTTTGACTTTTGTTGCCAGTAACTGTATGATCACATTTTGAATTGTTTTTCCAAGGTAGTGGTGTGTGGACATTTCTTGGGTGGTGACTCTTCTTAGATGCTCCTGGAGTACAGCATCAAACTCAGCCATCAGCTCCACAATTTTAAAGAAGTTTCCATTGTTTGGCACATACAGCTGATCTGAAGTGCCACGCAGTGCTAGGTTTTGGGTAGCAAGCATTCTCACAATGGCAATGAGCTTTTTCAGAACATTTTGCCAGTAAAGAGTCTCATGCAATCTTCTCTTGATGCTATGGTGGCCTTTAACCTTAGTCTCATCTCAAACTCTTTCCAGCTATGGAATGCTCTCTGGTGATTTGCTGCCTTCTCATGGCATGTCAGTTTTCTAGCCAGATTTTTCCAGTCCTTTGTTCCTGTAGAACCCAATGTGTCTGGAACATTAGATTGGAAGAGTTTGCAACAATAACAGTATGCAGCATTCTAGGTTTTTGAGTACATAAGCCATGGGCTCTCCACTTTGTCATCATTGGGGATTTCACACCAGTAATGTGTTGGATGGAAAATTCTATTTTCATTGTCTTTGGGGTACATGACATTTTTCACTTGCTGTGGCCCATGAAATACAAGGAAGTCCCTCAGGCTACTGCTCAAGTGGGTCCACAGTCCTGGATCATCTAGACTTACGGAACTAAACTCAGTAGCAGCTGTTTCTTGTGCCTCCACCACACTCTTCTCTGATCTACACTTTTCTTCAGGAATGTGTGTGGTTACATCCATTTTAGATGGAGATATGGATGCTGCAGTAGCTGCCAGGTCACCTGCACTCTGACTAACTGGAAGATCAGGCATCTCCTCACCACTCACATTCTCACTGGGGCCGGAAGGCTCACCGTGAACATTTGTGTCTATGTATCTCAGGAGAGCTCCTTCCTGCTTAGATAGAAAAGCTTCCTTTGCTTTCTTTCTTTTTCTGAATGCTGCCTCAGAGGGGTGTTTTCTTCTTGCACTCATGACTGTTGTTCTGTGCCAGCTATAGTGGCTCTCACTCAATTGAAGGGGACAAAATAAGCAGGCTGGTAGCAGGGCCTGAGTGAGGGAAGATATCAGCGTCTTAAGGGCCTAACTTGCTCCTACTAGTTCAGTTGACAGCCTGTTCTCCTCAAGTGGGTTCAGGGAAGCAGCAGGAAACAAGAAGCTCCCTGAGAAGCTGGTGTGAATCAATCCAGGCTCCTGGGGGTGCTAGAGAGGGACATAAGAGGGTCCTCCTCTGCTCTCTCCCTGCAGTTCCTGCTGCTTTCTCTTATTCCCTCACCTTTTCCCCTGCCTGCCTGTTATGACTCTTGTGCCCTCCTTCCTCCAGCCCAGCACTCCACCATCTCTGTGCATCTCGAGTAGAGAGAATACATATGCACCAGCAGCAGACAATTTTCTACACTCTGGGTCCTAGTGGTGCCCCCGCCGCAACATTCTGGCACCTAAGGTGGCCGCCTCAGTTTGCCTCATGGTAAGGCCAGCCCTGTGAACATCAGAGCAGGAAAGTGAGGTGTGGACTTCACTAGACTGGAGTAGTCCCGTGAAGAAGAGCTCTTCCACTGCACCAGATTAATACTGAGTCTAATTGTACCTGTGAGTGGAGTTTTAGTTGGGTGGGGATTCTTGTGTGGCTAAGTTCTGAACCTCAGTAAGCTGGACAATACATTCCTCATACTGACTTTTGCTCCTTTTAGTGCACACATGTGTGTGTGTGTATGTATGTATGTGTGTATGAGAGAGAGAGGAAAAAAATTGGTTAGTGTGTTGCTTTTGTTTAGTTTTTTTCTCCAAATAAAACATTTGTGATTCCATGTTCCCAAGGCCTGTGAGTGGAGCAGAACCACCTGTAAAGGGACCAAAGAGGTTCTACTTTAATTTCCCAGAGCCAGAAAGAGGAACACAGATCTGGATGGGGGCTCAAATCATAGTCTTATTGACTGTATTTAAAAAAAAAAGACTTTTAGAAACACTGAACCTGGCCCATGTTGCTGTCAGAAGGGTTACACAAATAACTACTACGAATAATAACTATATTGGGAAAATTGTGAAACTGGCTATACACAAAGTGCTCTGCCAAGTGAGCAATCTGAAAAAAGAACTCTTCTCTTTTCTCTCATTTATTGTAACCATATGTGCTATTTTAAATATTGCTGCTAGAAAATGTTGAGACAGAAATGTTACTTACAAGTTGGTGCCCCTTTAATGTTATGACTATCATGCAGAGGCTGCAATTGCCAATAAACTCACCCAATAAAAACATGCTATTGAAAACATTTTCACAAAACAAGCATGCAGAGCTAAGCACGAAACCCCCATCATAGTCTGAATAAGGCAGTGAAATAGTAGACAACATTTTTCATTGTAGAT
Source organism: Mauremys mutica (assembly GCF_020497125.1). Classification (NCBI taxonomy): domain Eukaryota; kingdom Metazoa; phylum Chordata; order Testudines; family Geoemydidae; genus Mauremys; species Mauremys mutica. The sequence continues at coordinate 86,337,021 of NC_059073.1, read as the reverse complement.
GGATCATTGTAATGTTTACAGGATGCAACAATTACTTAAAGTTCCTGCTGGAAATGAGGTTATATTTTCCCTTCAGAAAATTTCAGTGACACTATCATTTTTCTTAAATGTTCCAAGCCTCTTGGAATGACTGTCTTTCTTTCTCAAAAAATAAATAACCCTCCCTGGTTATAGTTATTCTTCAGATTTCTGACAAATTACAATCTGACGTGGCAATTAGTTTGGCTTAAAGATAGACATGTCAAACACATCACTTGATCAATGGCAAGTTAAAGTGTCAGAATGTAAAATAGAATTAATTCAGTCTAGGCTATGGCTGCAGATTTTCCCCATGAATACTGTAACTATGACTAAACAAGGACATATGAGCCTAAAAAAGCCCCAGCAGTATTGAAATGGTCCATTCCTCAAGTTTATTCTGTGCTGTTCTCTAACACGAGGCTTTTCAGAGTGCTCCAAGTATCTTCAAATGAGCAGCTGCCTGAAATTCTCCTAACCCCACAAAAATATCCACCTCATGGTCAGTCTGCCCTTGCTGATGCTGTAATTGCTCTAAGTCAGGAAAGACAGACAGTGGTGGGGCCAGATCAGGGGACTAACAGAAACTGCCCAGGAGCTAACAAGAGTCACCTGTAAGCATGAGTCAGTAGCAATTATTCTTTATCTTTGTGTGGGGCTTGAACACCCAATATTAGGGTGACTCAACAGAGTCCTGTATTCTTGTGCAGGAGGCTCAGATCTGCCACCATCCTCTTACCCTATCTTTATAGGCACTCTCAGATGAGAGGCCACGTATTGATAGGGCATGGAGATTTAATCACTCTCTCCAATTCCAGAGATGGTCCCTGTAGACAACCATTCACTACCACTGCTTCTGCTGTACAAGTTCACTGGATAAATAGAGGACACAGTCAAAAGGGCTGTCAATCTGACATCTTTCACAGGACCTGAATTCTGAGACAATTAAATTATTAAATAACTAAATATATATTTTTGAAAAAGACTTGGTTGAATAAATACGTTTGTGATGCTTCACGTGCCCAGATTTGGATAGTTAAAGCATTAACAGTAAATGTTTGTTTTAGAAGCAGACTTGATCTAAGTCACATTAATAATAATAATATTGGGTATAAGGAAGGAGGAATACTGCTGTGTGTTTGACAAGGGAGGATGAAAGGAAGGAAATGCAACGTGTCTGATATTTAAAAGGATTTTTATTAGATTATAGAGACAATAAGAGCTCTTGTTAGTAAAATATCAACTTTTTAACTCCAGACCACTACTCTATTGTAAATTAACTATGAAGTTGGTTTCATATTAGATCCACCATTCTGCAAACACTTGTTGCACACTGTGATGGGGTTCCCAGAATACAACCTGAGCTGTGGGACTGCTGAGCCCTCTGTCCCACCAACCTGGAGTATCCCTCTCATGCTGTGATGCTGTGACAAGTTATAAACCTCTGGCAGGCACTGCACTTACACAGACATCCACAGGCAGGGACACACGCAGCTGAATTACATGAATGCTTCTCCCAGCCACTCATGAACCAACAATAGAGAGGCTCCAGCCAATTCCCCCCAGCTCCCCAGCCTTACACTACTGGAATAAACTGTCTTGCCCTAGTCAGAAGCCTGACCAGTGTGTTTATTACTCAGTCTGCCCCTTCCTCAATGTGGAAAGGACACACATTAGCCTTTGTAACCTGAGCTGAAATTTCCTAAGCACTTCAACCAAAACACACTGTTTTAGGTAAAATAAACACACTGTTTTAGCTACAGAAAGACAGATTTAAAGTGATTATAAGAGATCAAAGTTGGTTACCTAAGAAATAAAATAAATTAGCTGTCTAAGTTCTATAAACTAAACAGTATTTGACTGAAGCAGTGTCTTACCCTGATAGATAATACGAACAGGTCACAGAACTTCAGTACATAGACTGGAACTCTCCTCCAGCCTGGGACCATCCTCCCCAATTCAAAGTCTGCGTCCTCCTGATGTGTTGAGACTTCCCGACTTCATAATTTCTTCCAGCTTCCTGGAAAGATCTATGCTTGTTACATGGAGGTTCATCCCCATTGGTCAAGCATCCACCATTGTCTACGTGCTCTGACTGAGAAGCCTTCTGGGATGGTCATTGGGAGTGTGGATTCCCTTTAATGGGCCATCAGTACGTCTGACTACTTCACTGTAGTACCTGAAAGGCTGGTTGTGAGTGTTCCCAACCTCACAACATATTTCAGTAACACACACAGCAAAACCTCATAACTTCACATACAATGATAGCACATACAATCCAACAGGATATTATTGTTTAAAATGATACCTCACAAGACATACATTGTACAAAACACGTCATAAATTGTATGACAGTGGTGAATATGGGGGTTCCAGGTGCTGCATTGTGGAACAGGGTGCCAGATAAAAGTTCATTTGTTTAAAGTGAAATGTGTAAGTTCAATGAATGTATTTACACATGTACAAATCTTTTCAGAATTGGTTTCTTAGTCCCTAGTAACCACATTGCCCTCATCAAGCATAATAAAAGAATAGCTCAAATTGCTCTGTTAGGACTCAGAGCTAGAACTGGGAGTCTCCATATACATGTAACTCCTCTGCATGTTATGCACATGAAGTCTAGAAGTCTTTCTACGTATCAGAGTTGAGCGTATAGGAATGATATGTTAAATGGGTGAAAGATTAAGGGATTCATTTTCATTAGCCCATTTGAACTCTGACATTCTGCTTTCATGATATATATTGAATTCTCAGAGGAAAATGTTCCTTTATAACTCTTTAGACTCACTTTGGCAAACACAGAAAAAGCCTCTTGCATAAAGACTAACTTTTGGATAAAAATGATCCATGTAGTAAAACCCACAAATTTACTTCAACATTGTTCATGACCTTTTATTCGCTTTCTGTGAACATCTGTAAGAACACATTTTGGTTTGCAATAAGTTACACAAGAGAAAGTGTCATTAAAATGTCGCTGATACTTTTGTGAATATTCATTTGTGCCCTAAGTCTTTGTGTGGTTGTCTTGGAAATTCTTTAGGTAGATGGGAATGATCCAGTCCAAGGGTGCTGAAACTAGGGGTGCTGGGGGTGTGGTAGCACCCCTTGGCTTGGAGTAATTTCCATCGTATACAAGGTTTATAGTTTTGTTCAATGGCTTTCAGCACCCCCACAATACAAATTGCTCCAATGCCACTGATCCAGTTGGGGAGCAGAAATTCCATGTGACTTTGGTGACCAATAATGCAGCATAAGAAGCTAGTTATGATTACAAATACTCAATAGTTGTGGGAAAGAGTTTGTGAGCTAGCCATAGGATGAAACATGTTCACATAAACTAGTCATTGAATAATTTCTAATGACAAAAGCTGAAGTCTGATCACAGAGAACTAGTGATGATAAAGAGGGGATGAACTTATTGAATAAATTGTTAACAGCCAAATTAAAGAAAAAATATTTTGGCTCTTTTTTAGAGCTAATACTAACTTTGTACTCTTTCTGACCTTATATTGCAGGAAAAGAATAGTTGCTTCATAAAGTCTTCATGAAATCATCCTACATTTTCCCCCATGGGATTCTCCATCACTATTTAGAGTTTACCACATTTCACAGTGGAAAACTGCTTTGTAAATCTCTTCTTAGTTTTTCGAATAATGTTAGCATTTGATGTATAATGTTTGTCTAAGATATAAGTAAATCTGGAGAAGGCAATTAAAATAAAGTTCTCTCAAGTTTACAAAGGTTTTGAGCTTAGGGAAAGCTTAATTAAAGTCAATCATGGAAAACAAAGCACTTAGCACTGCAGTCCTCCACATTTGTCAGACTTGGGAAGAGTTAATTAGAATCAAACAAGGAAAAAGTAAACATTAAGAGTTCTTTCTGGGGTTCATTAAATTTGAATAAGTCAAAATATGTACCGGTAATACTCAACTTTGTAGCTATGACCCATATTTCTCTGTCTTCTCTCCTCCTCTGACAATCTCTGTACTACTGGATTAAAATACACGTAGGGCCTGATTCTCTTTTACAGAGAAGAGGATCCTGGAATGAGTTGTAAAACATGAACTGCAGTCTACAGGCCTAATTCTACAGGCCACTTTCCACCATTATGGCAGTAAAGGGGAAGTAAATTATATATACTCTTAGCTTAAGACCACTTTACACTTCCATAATGTGTAAAGCAGCCTTAATGAAAAAGAAATCTCCTGTTTTCTTGTCTCAGCATGTCAAGTCCGAACAATGCCCTGTTTTCCAAGAGCATGGCAATGCATGAATGAAGGTTCTGGAAGTATGGCTAATAGTCACCTGGTATACTGCACTGGCATGCTAGCATTGTGTTTACTAAATATTATAGAGACATGAAGTCCTTTATGTCAGGGTTTCTCAACTGAAGGGTCGGGACCCAAAACTGGGTCTCCAGAATGTTTGAAATGGTCACATGGAAACTCCTGTGGCTCCTGTGGCTGGCTGGGCTCACCTCCCTGCTCCAGGCACTGCAATCTCTGGGGTCCCAGTGCCACTCAGGTTTGCCCCAGCCGTCATGAAGACGGGAGGCCAAATTTGAGTGAGTGGCACTGCAACCCCATGAGCCAGGTCACAACTCCACTCACACAAATTTGGTCCAGTCAGGGGGTGGGACCATACCTGAGCAGCATTGAAACACCGGAGGTTACAATGCCCAGAGCCAAGAGCCAAACCCAGCTGTGCCTATGGTACAGGAGCTGCAGGAGCTGCCACCGTAGGGCGAGTGCGAGGCAAGCTCCAGCCAACACTATGACCCCAGGGCCTCCACACCCAGACTATTTACTAGGTTGCAACAGGCCATAACATTTTCAAATGGGTCCTGAGCCCAAAAAGGCTGAGAATCACTGCTTTATGTGCTATCTCAGAAATTGTAATTTATTATGTATGCTGCTACGTTACAGTGCAATGCTTAAAAAAGGAAAGAAAAGAAATGAAATCTCTATTAAACTTGTTCTGCCAGTCAAATGCCATTGGGAGAGTTTATATAAAGTCTTCAGCAGGGAGAAAAGGGCAGCTCATTACCTATTGTACATTAGCATTTAAAGAGCTATGGCAAGATATTAATCTTGAAGGGAGGGAACAGGAAGAAAAGCAGAGCAAGATCCTATATCAGAAGACAGCTTTAGCAATGACAATTCAGAACAGCGCTGGTGCTTAACAAGGAAAAAGGAGATGCTGTTTTGTTTAAATTACCCCAGCAAAGGCAGCTGGCCTGATGAGAAACACATGTGTGATGTAAGAAGGAGCATTCATAATGATGTTAAAGTAATGCTAAGAAAGCATGACAATTTGTGGAGTTAAAAGTGAATGTCTACTCTGAATTCAGCCAATGTATTGTGTGAGTGGGATTCAGACTTGCTGTGGTTATGCAATGGTTCTACAATGGAAAACCTGTGGAAGCAGCCCAAATTAAAAGGCGACTTTTACTGGATGATTATTTTCATAGCTAGACCTACAGGACAGAAGTCTGAAAATTAACATTAGAGCAACTCTGATCATTCCTGAAGGTAAACAGAAGGAGAATACAACAACAGAATTCAACTGGAGGGAAAGCTAATTTCCTGAAAGAAAATATGCTATGTTGTCCCAAGAGTCTGAAATTTTTCATAAATCATGTCCTTGTAAGCAGCCCAATTACTGCACCATCTCTTTAATTCTCTAACAGAGAAGTTGTTTTCTGTATTTTTGAATGGAACATTATTGTACTCAGACAAATTTTTCATTCCTAAGAGTGATGCCTCTAGACGTTGGCAATGTCAGAAAGAATGCAAATGGTCTATGAAGCCTTCATGAGTCTGTACGAGGTATAATACAGCACAGGTACAGAAATATGTCAGTCAAATGGATACTTCCAGGTCCTACAAAAAGTACGCAGTTATGCCTGGAGGTTGAGATACATTCTGAAAGCACTAAGCTTTTCTAGAAGCTTGCACAAAATTAAAAATCAACCAACCTTTGGAACATTCATAGACTCCAAGACCAGAAGGGACCACTGGGATCATGTAAACTGACCTCCTGTACACCACAGGCCATAGAACTGACCCAAAATACTTCCTAGAGCAGATCTTTCAGAAAAACATCCTATCTGGATTTTTAATTGCCCCAGATGGAGAACCCACCATCACATTATAAACAAACAATATGAAGCTCTATTGTGGTGAGATGAGATGAGAGATGAGCATGATCTCTAGTCAACCAGAGTCTGGAATCCAGGAACTTCTGAATTTACCATTTGCTTCATGTAGCATTGGGTAAGACACATTAACCTCTCTGGATCAGATCTTTGAAGGTACTTTGGTGCCTATCTGCCTCTTTAAGAGCCTAATTCCAGCAATTAGACACCAGTGACATTTTAAAAGCAGCTACTCAGTTGCCTTCTAACCCCTTAAGTACCTATGTCTCCATGGTACCTATATTTCCCTCTGTCAGCATTTGCAAAGCTGACTAAGACCGGACACTCAACAACTAAGAAGCTGCTCAGTGCCCTCACTCAAGCCCAAGTGAGAGTCTCAAACTAAGCAGGGGAATGCCCTTCTTGCCAGTGGTGCCTGATCCCATAGGCATGCTCAGAACACACCTCGTACCTATTACCTGAAAGCCCCAAGATCGGGAGGGCTGGATGCAGGCCACCGTTAGGTGCAGGGACAGCAGAGCGCCCCCACAAAAGACAACCAGGGACACAAGGCAATGTAAGGTGAGTATGAGAGAGGCATCACGTGTGAGCAGGAGACAGAGACAAGCATGGGCTCCTAAGTGACCTGATGTAGAGGCCTAATTCCAGGAGAGAATTTGCAGCTGAGTGGAGTACAGTGCCTAGCAACCTATCAGGTCCATCAGCCAGCTGCTGAGGTGCATACGCCTCTCTACTCTACTTCTTCTCAGTGTTTCATTTCTGGCTAGCTTAAGCAGCTCCTCGCTCAGCTGGCCAACTTCTAAAAGTCCCTTTCTTAAGCACCTATCTTTCCCCATACAGTGTATGGGATCCTGGCCTCTGTTTCTCATCTGTAAAATAGGAATAATAATACTTTCTTAGGGCCAGATTGAGTCCTTACACACATTGGTGAGCACTTACTCCTGTGAGCAGTACCATCCAAGTCAAATTAGAGCTGTGTGAAATTTTTTTTTTTTGCGCGTTGGTGGCTGAACTGAAAAATAACAATCATAATAATAAATTCCTTTCACGTTGAACCAAAAATGAGAATTCGTCAGCAACGTAAAATGTGAAAAGGAGTTTCCTTTCATGCTGACCAAAACAATGTTTTGTTTCAATTTCAACATTTTAAAAAACGTTGTTATAACATTTTAAATAAAAGTGAGGGAAATTCCCAAACAAAATGTCTTTCCAAAATGAAAAGTCAAAACGTTTTGGCATTTCTGAAATGTTTCTCTTTTCTTTGATTGAAACAATTTGCTGAAATGGACCCAAAATTGTGAAGAGTTTCAGTCAACCTGAATCTGCATTTTTCAGAGGAAAAGGTTTTGCATGAAAAATTTCATCCAGGTCTGTTCATGATACCTAGCACACAGGATTGTCCTCTGTACTTCAATGCTATAGTGAAGTGATTTCTAGTCAGAGTGGAACACAGAAGCCTGTGCTATATTGTTGATTACCGATAGCTCAGATGAGGGACAGATGGGGAAAATTTGCACTGACTTTATATCTGCTAATGTCAGGTACTGAAATCAGTAGGGAGCCTGTTTTGTGATTGCAAACCAGAACAAGGCTCTTTGAACTATCTACAGCAGTACTGACTCCTGAGATCGAAGCAAGACCATGCCCTGTGGCAGTTTGGGTCTTGGGGCCAATACAAGGCCAAATAAACTCGTAAGAAGTACATACTTGTGTGTCAATGTTTCAGACCTATCATCATGGTACCTGAGCATCTGTGTGTATGAGTGTATTTGAAATAGTTTAAGGTCTCCAAAATACATGTATAGATCCACCTCCCAAAGAGACTTACGCATGCAGTTCTCTCTTTCTAAATGATTTTTTCCACATTATGGTAGACAGCTAACATATTTATTAACATATTCAACACTCTTCAGACTATTTAACTATAACTAAATATATTCTATCTGCATGTATTTCATCATCACCCATAGTATCTGAGCACTTTCCAGTATAATCTGATCATAATGGTTCCTTCCGGCCTTAAAATCTATGTATAAGAACAAACAAAGAAAACTCTCACTTCACTTGCAAGAGTAGCTTAAAAGATGGGTTTGCAGGGGATGTCTCTTCCTGCCCCTTTTTACCTGCTGATCCCCAATGGATGTGTAAAGCTGTCTGAAGAGTTTATTATGAGAAATCTAAGTCAAAGAAATGGTCTTTGCAATTTGATCCAAAGGCTGTTAATAAATGTGGATTAGCATTTTAATAGCTGCTGATATTAAACAACTAGCACCTTCATGCTTGCACTTCTTGTAACTACCAACATCATGCCACTGTAATGGCTTTTCAGAATTAAAGGCTAGATTACTATAAATTGTTATAAATGAGCCATTAATTATCTTGATTGTTTACTAAAAATAATAACTCCTTGTCTTTCCAGTAAATTATACATAACAGAAACAACAAGCGGCTGTTTATTATAGGACAATAGTGATTCTTGTGACATACAAATCATAAGAACAGAGTTTGAAAGTTCCTTTCCAACTAGATTACATTCTATTAACTAAGAATTATTAAGAACCTATAACATGATCCAAAAAGCTGACCACATGGCTTCATGGAGAAGTCACTTGTTCAGAACTTGAGACACATATTTTTAAATGAAAAAGCCTAACAGAGTTTGAATACCCATAGAACTGAATGCTGGTAAATGAACTGCATACAGATAAAATGTGGTGCAACAGCAGTTCTCAAACAATGATCTACGGCAGTGGCTCTCAACCTGTCCAGACTACTGTACCCCTTTCAGGAGTCTGATCTGTCTTGCGTATCCCAAGTTTCACCTCACTTAAAAAACAACAGTACTTGTTTACAAAATCAGACATAAAAATACAAGTGGCACAGCACACTATTACTGAAAAATTACTTACTTTGTAATTTTTACCATATAATTATAAAATAAATCAATTGGAATATAAATTATTTTACTTACATTTCAGTGCATAATATATAGAGCAGTATAAACAAGTCATTGTCTGTATGAAATTTTAGTATGTACTGACTTCTCTAATGCTTTCAGTGTAGCCTGTTGTAAAACTAGGCAAATATCTAGATGAGTTAAGGTACCCTGTGGAAGACCTCTGTATAGCCGCATGGGTACATATACCTCTGGTTGAGAATCACTGATCTATGGAACACTTGCCTGGGGTCTGTAGTGAGCTGGTTGATTACATAAGGCTGCCTCTCCTCCTTGCCTCTACCTTCTAAATCACATTACAGACAACTCTATATCCAAGACCAGGCCACGAAGTTATGCTGGTTAACACCAGCTGCAAAACTGTCCCACACTAAACAATTTCCCAGTCTTGCTTTTACATGTGAGCAACTATTGCAGTAGCCAAAGGAATGTCATGCAACCGCAAAAGGGAAGGAAGATGCTCACAAAACACTTTTAAAATGTGGTACTCACTATGAAAAGTCTGAGATGCCCTGTGGGCCAGCTTTACTGCTCATGCTAGTGTAGTGGAAGCAAAACCAGGCTGTAAGGGCCAGATTTTTAAAAGGAGGCACCTAAAGATGCAGAGATGCAAGTACTACCCACAAAGTAAGTGGAGATGAATGCAGTGTGGGGGTCAACCCCTCATTTGCATCTCAACCCCACTGAAGTCAGTGACATCACAGAGTTATAACTTGGAATATAGTTTAGGTCTAATATGGGTCTGCATGTATATTTTTTAGAATTACTTTGTGAGATCATTTAATGTTCAGTAGTAGAGAATGCCAATTTAAATGGTATATTAGGCTCCTATTTGACATGTATTTCTATTTATGTTACAAGTATCATATTGTAGCCTGTTCCATATGGACTGCTATAAACACCAGCCCAGCTCCAGGAGTAATCCTGAAAAGTATCAATGCATATAGAGCTTGTTTATTTTGCCATACTGTGATGTAATTCCCATAAACACCAGCTCCAGCTGTCAGATGATATGATGTCATAGGGAATGATGGTACAATACATTCCTGATACTGTGGTATATGTCCTAGGTGTACCAACAGTGTAGCTGTTACTTCTAGGACTAATCTGAAAAATAGATGGCACCTGCTGCAGAATGTAAGAAAACATCTGCTTTAGGTGTGAATTGTCAGGCCCAGAATCAAATGGATTCAGACATCACCCAGTTGTAGAACTTGTGCAGGCTTTAAGAATAATTAAGTCTTCCATCACCTGGCCACTTTTTCCAGAGGTATTTGAAATATCATGCAAGCTATAAACAGTGCTATCTCCCCATACTGGGGTTGTACTTTTAAGATCTGCAAGTCACCTGTCAGGATGTTTCATTGTACAATTCTATGAACAGATTTTGAAAAGAAAACATTCAGTCATCCTACAAGGACATGGGGAGAAGACTATCTTGCTGGTGTTGATTTCCTGATTACTATTACAGCAAAGCTTCAAACCATGCTCAGCAGCATATGTAAATAGCAAAAGGAGGCTTATCAGAATCTTCTGTTCTCCAGAACAGCTGCTGTTCTTGACAGATGTGCCAATGCCAACACAACATTAAGTTTAAGTAATTTCCATAGAGATTACAAACTTTATCAGCATTTCTTTTACTTACGTGCCAATAACGAGGTGCTGAACTGTTTAGTATGAATGTAACATGACACAAAAGGCTTGTTTACAGTCAGTGTTCCACCGATATAGATAAATTAAGTAAAACTGCATTTGTTGCACACCTTGGCTCTTAATCTTACTAGAAAAAATATTTCCTTTTATCTATTTTCAGAGATACATGATACTGGCATTTATATGTTTAAGGCTTTCTTGATCAGTGGCTTTTGATTATGCAGAATTTGTAATGAGACCCATCATTTGTAAACAGTGAGAAATAAGGTGACAGCAGGGTTAGATGGCATGGCCAGAAACTAAACTAAACTAAAAAAAAAGAGGGGGGGGGATGGGAACCAAAATCTGTAGGTCAGTAAGTGGTCATGAGCAAATGAATCATATTACAGTGCACACTTGCAAGGTTAGTGCACTTCTAATTAGCACACATTACTCAGTCAGACTTACTAGCTGGTACCTGTGAAATATTTATGGGTTGTGGCTCTACCTCTGCTCTGTCCCTCCTCTAGTTCCTTTCTCCAAGCCTCTGTTCTCCTCTTCCTTATCCGCCTCCTCAAAAATTCATTTGGATACTGTACTTGGATGTGTTGCAATGAACCATAACAAATGAGCAGCACACAAACCAGGTTATCAGAGCTGAGTGAACAATCCATAATGAATAACTTGGTTTGGCGCACCAAGCACAATGGGATGCTAACTCATGACTGAGGCTGGTAGGAGTTACTGCAATACAAATAATGATGATGATAATAATTAATAACAATAGAGATTGTTCACCAGCAGTTCACAGCAAGTATTCATGATCTGAAATTCAAAATTAATGCTGTGTTGCTTAATTCTAATTGGATAATATAGATCCACAAGGCCTTTTTTTCTATACCTTGATGGGCTGAGCATAATACTTAGAATCAGCTTCCTGGTGTGAATACTTGTGTTTATGAGTTCCAACTTTGTTTACTGCAAGTATTCTCCAGTGTTTGCTTCAAATTTATAGTCTCCACAAATATTTCTGCTAGTACTTTGTTGCTGGAACATAAACAGAAAATGACCACAAACATGGGTAATTTATAAAGGGGGCAGGATGACAAAAAACACCCAAACCTGCCAGTTTAAAAGAAAAATCCATTACAACACACCTTCATGCTTCTTTCTCCACTCTACACAGCTGGCAGGAAGTGACTATACTGTTATCTCATAAAATAAACAAGGCCTACTTTGGTAGCCCTTGATCATGGGATTAGTCCCACTGAAGTTAATGGATTACTCAAATAAGCAAGGACTTCAGGATTTGACTAGGGTTGTGACCTGTCCAGGTTTTCCTAGGATTGTCCCCTTTTCGAGGTAGCTGTCCCGGGAAATCTGTAAGGGTGTTCAATAGAAGCCCCAGTCACAGACAAGCATCCTATTGCTCTAAGCTATACAACACAACAAAAGACAATCACTTCTGGAAAGAGCTTACAATCTCCCCAATGTCCTCCATAGTGAAGATTTATGCAAAGGAACCATTTAGTTTCTCAGTGGTGTCCCTACCCGCTCTGTATAAAGTCACTGTAGCTGGTAGATGACTTCCTTATGTACCATTTAAAGAATAATAGTACTCCAAGACTTTAACTCCCCTGAATGTTTATTACTTTGGCTGATGTCAATGGTGCTGCTGAAGATAAACTCATTAGCAGATGTGCTTTTATCAGTCCTTCATGCATTAACTCATTAAATTTCATTAAAGATTTACAAAGGGTTACTTTTTGGAACCGCAGTTTAAGAGGGTGAGGGAATTATTTACACAGCCATTTACCAATTTTCCAGCTTTCTATTGTTGAAAGCAGGAGGGGCACAGAAAACATATGATTTTGGAACAGCTTGCAAGTCAGCTGGGAAGTCATGATACCTTCAATAGAGGGGCCTAAAGTTAGAGTCCTGTGCTGAGGTGGCATTGGCCAGGTCCTTCAGAATAGCGGCACCTGGAGTTAACACCCCATTTTGATGCTTGGGGAAGTTCATGCCTCTCAAAGCTATTGTTTCAGGCTCTCTGCAGATTCAGGAAGATGCTTTGGTTACACATGGTCACACTTTTAAAGCTTTTCTTCATATCCAGGAGGGCTAGAGACTTACTTTTATTTTTATTTTAAATGATAGCTGGGATTCTTATGGCACATGACTCAAGGAGTAGGTACTACAATTCCTATACCTTAATCTGGGCCTGCCTCCAAGGATAATCCAGATGATTCAGGACATTGTGCTGGTGATTTCATAGGTAGTACTCTTCCCTATGAGTCAGGACTCAGCTAATGTTCCAGCATAGTATTCGAGGTACAGAAATGAATCTTAACTGCAAAAGCCAGTCAGAAGAGATATTGTAGTATGCCACTTTTCATAAGATGATGGTGTTTGTTCTACTATCCTGGTCAGTTCTAATTGAGGCAGTTCATCCTATTTTCTACCCATCTAATTAGTTTCAATTGGCTAAATTATTTTTCTCTTCTGGTCATCAATTATTGTATCATGCCCTTTTTATGACTGCTTATGCATCTCATTCCAGAAGTGGTTATATTTCAGTGGTGGTTAATGTGAAGAAATTCCTAATACGTGTCCTGTTTGCAATTTTGTTAAGCTTCCTCAAACTTGCAAAAGGTGTTACATAAATCAATATAAACAGCCACTTTGCCCTCCATTTAACAGACCCTGCTTCTTTTGCACAGATCAAGAATTGAGCACATTGAAAAACTTGCCACAATCGCAGGAAAAAGTGACTCTATAGAACTTTTAAATCAAAATAGGCAGCTATGAGATCTGAAGAGGTGCCATTTTTCCAGTGCAGGAGCTCCAGCTTCTTTGATGTGCCAATTCACAAGAAGTTCTGAATGGTAAATTGGATTTGGCTGCATCAAGCCAATCATATATCATGCAGTAGAAGGAAGCTAGGGTTCAAAAATCTCCACATTAAACATATTTTGAAAAAGAGTTTGATATCTAAGCACCATTTAGTTTGCACACATAGGGAAAAACAAAACCAAAAACTCCTGCATACAGATATCTAATAGCACGTATTAAACTACAAAAAGATATGGTCTATATCAAAGTCAGAAAAACTTGAACAAGTAAATGAGTCAGTAATGTAGGACTGTTTGGACTATTTGAATGTGTATAACAGGAGACAACTGGAAAGCTTGTATGGAGTTTAGGGGTTAAAGATCTTGACATGTACATTGCTGGGGTTGTTTATATAGAATAGTTCCCTACTCCTTTACTCCTCCCCTCCCCCCCATACCCAAAACAAACAAGCAAAAATATTTTTCAAAGATTCGATAGGAAGACAAAGACTTCTTTATATTAAACAAATGGAGCTAAATTTTCAGCCCCTGGAAACTAGATTGTGTGCACAAAACTCATGCTGTAATTAACCTTAACCAGGCAGTTTACAGTTTCAGCTTTTAGCCAAAAGGCTGCAAGAAAAGCTGGTTAATGCTGCAAGAAATATTTCATTAAAGTGTGTTTGAATTTTAAAATGAATCTGCTTCCAGTCTGTTGTGAACATTTGTCTTTTAATTCCTTCAGTATTTTGTTACACAAGTTTAGTGGCAGTTATGCCTGCCAACACAAGCAAATACTAAGCAACTATTGAATATTTTCAGAAATGAGATTTCAAATTCCTAACTGTGACTCTGGAGACCAGAAACTTGATTCGAATAATGCAACTCATCCTAGCAAAATACAGAAGCATGCTATGTTGTTCAAAAAAATGCCTAACATTGTGAATGTTGTATCTTCAGTACGAGTGTTGTAGTGAAGTGATCATACGCTGAAATAGATTTCCATAAAAATGGCCACTGAATGAACAAATGAATGGAAATTGTGATCCATCCCTGTACAATCTGCCAACAGAAAAGACGGATAACTTTCATGAGTAACTCGGCTACTGTAAATAGTTTGCTCTGCATACCAATCTTAACTTTGTCTATTGAAAATTCCTTTTGTCATATTTTTGTAAACAGGTTCAGTGTCATTTTTCTTCACCTAGCTGCTGCTACATGATTCCAGATGGAATTGCAATTCCCCTTGTGATCTCCTATTAAAAAGCATTAGTGAATGGCTTTTCAGGAGAATTTCTCTGATAAAAACACAGAAGAATAAAACACCATTTTTTCTTAAAATGAATGTAATGTATGTATTACTACATAATCCTTTCTTATAAGAGCAAAGGGTTTTCATATCAAACTCCATGTTACAGTCATTAGCTACCTTTTCAGATGTAAATGAATACATGATCCTGAATTTTGAGCAAGCTTTGCAGCCCTTTACTAATGTCCACAGACTAAAAATGTGAGATGATGGCCTTATAAACTGAGTTATTCTGATGCCTTATGTACCTTAGGTGACTTTTACCTGTGCTCAAACAGAGTCAATATAGCCTGTTTAGGGTGAAATCTCATCTTCTCTTGGTGCATGATTTGATCAACAGGTGAACAATAAGGCTTGGGCTGGACTTTGCATTGTTTTAACTACAGCCCTGGCTGCTCCAAGGGATCATAGTACAGGGCTAATGAGACCAACCTTGTATTTTCTTTGCTTCAGACTCCAGATCCCTCTGTCAGGACAGCTTGATCCATTTTTATCTTTTTGTATTCTTGAGATTGCTGGCCGAGTTTGCAAGACTGGTGGCTTCAGCCTCCTTGTCCAGGACTTCCCTTCCTGCATTGCACCAGTGCCACATTTATTCACCACCTCACAGAATGCAATACAAATCTGTCTCCCTGATGCTATTTTTTTTCTTGGATAAGCTTGGTTGAAGTCACAGGATTTGTTTTGATTTTAACTTTTTTTTCTCTGTATGAGGGTCAGGCAGTTAATTGAGTTTGGCGAAGAGCTGTCCATGTTCAAAAGAAAAAATAAAGGCCAGATCACACCACCTTTACTGCCATTTCTAAATGGCTTATTCTTCAAGTAGTTCTGCTGAGCTCACTGGGACTACTCAAGGAGTAAGTCACTTGACATCACAAGTAAGGGTGGCAGAAACTGGCACTATACTAATAGAATGTTAAGGTTTAAAGAACAGCCTTAACTCTATCTCCTTTTGCAAATGAATTACAAAACAGTATTTAATTACACCTAATCCCCAACTGTTGCAATACAATAACATTTTATACGGCTCTAGGTACAGGTATAGAAAGGGGCCTGTAGGTCCCCAAAAAAAGCAAAATAGGAATAGTGGCCAGCTTTCTGCCTCCTGAAGATGGGGAGTGGGAGTACAACGCTATTGTTCCACTGGATGACAGGGAACAAGTGATACCCTTTGAAGTTGTTTGCTCCCTGCAGATGCTAGATTAAGGGAAACAGATTGCAGGCTACTGGGCCCTTACCACAAGAAGACATCATCAGCTAATGAAGACCTAGAATGTAGTGGATTAAAGGGGTTTTAATGAGGACAGATAGCACCATGTAACTTATTGGGGGGGAAAAAGCAGGCATAGATACCATTCAAAAGGTTCTGATAATTTGAATAAGCCTTTGATGTTTATTAGAGATAAACCCAAACTCCAGAATTTAGAAAGCTCTTCCTTAACCAATACACACACTAAAGGGAGCAAAATATCCCACTTAGCAAAACTAAATCTGTGTTCTATGGATGTGGGCTTTTTCTGGTAATTTAACTCTCCCCCAAACTCTACATTTTCCTTTAAAATTAATTGTAATACTTGTCATTAACAAGAAGTGTTGTCTTGGTAAGTTTTCAGCTAGACACATAAAAGCAGTAACTGTGAACTCTTGCCGTACAGATGCTAACACTGGTAATCATTCCACTGTTGAATGTCAGACCAGCAATCTCCAGCTATTGTGCTGTCCTTTTCTACTGATGTGTAATACAGTGCCATAACCTTACATAGTCTACATTTCAGCCTTTTATATGGAAGTTTAGTAAGAACAAGGCTGCAAACATTGTGAAATATGCCATCAACTCTTCTTTGAATTGTTCTATTCATTGAGACTTCTGTTGGTGTCTTGGAAAACTATGGGTAAAACTTAAATGTTTACAATGTCAGAAGCTAAAAAGTGTTGGACTCTTGAAATATGGTTTGGAAAATGCTATGAGGTGTTTATGGCATAGTCTATAAAACTTTACATATGTCTAGTCTGTTACTGAGCAGATTGCGGGGAAGAAGGAAGGAGTAATTACATTATTTAAAAGCAAGTCTTCTGGACAGTTAAAGGGTGATGCAGAAAAGTGGGTTTTAATCTATCTCAGAAGAAAGCACAGAAATTGTGACAAGGGTCACAAAAGAGATAGGAAGGCACAAGCAGGAGGAAAAATGAATGATCTTTAGGACTTTGGAAAAAATGTTGGGTATACTCATCTCCAACCCACTGCATCCTGGATGTGGGGACAATCTTACTCAAGGCTTTGCAGAACACCCGAGTTCGGATTCCCTATTGCCTAGCACTATGTGCAATCATTGCCACCTGTGCAAAGTATAGCATTTTATACCCACCTTGTGCAGGTGTATCAGAAAGTGACACTACAACATGCAAAGTAGTGGAAAATCAGGCCCTTTGTGGAGAGGTCTGCATTTTATTCCAGTTTGCTATGCTTTTCAAATGACAGAAGCTTCTGTCATAATATACATGTTCAGCAGGAGCAAAGATGGCTCAGTTTATTAGGCTGTTGTTGAATGGTCCTCCTTGCATCTTTCTTTTAAATGGCTTTTGCTGCCTGTGATAACTGGCAGACCACTATTTCCCAAAGAACAGCTTTGGACGAGGCAAGTTTCCCCATATTACCTTGACAATATGGCTTGAAGCTGACCTAGGAGGACCATCTTGGGGGAATTAGAACACATTTCAGAATTCATGGCCCATTTACTCTTTGGCCTCTTTGCTGAGGTGTCAAGGATGCCATTTAGTACCAGTTTCATGGTGTTTATAACATGGACACTTTTCCACTGGGAAATAGACTGAGACCATTAAGTCATTTCTCATAAATCCCTTTATTTTACCAACATCTGGTTTTAAAATATCTGAGCAGAACTAAGCAGAATGAACAACATCCTAACAAAAATTCTGCCAACGTGGGTGAGTGAAGGAAACCTTCACAGATGCTGATTACTAATTATTTCACATTTAGTCTGTGATAATGCCTGAAGGCCATTGTGGCCTACAGGCTAAGAGCCATTGTGCTAGGCACTGTACAGACACACAATGTATGGTCCCTGTCTCAAAGAGCTTACAGATGTTGCCAAAATTCCCTATGGATATCTATTGGCCACTCCCATATTGCAGACTTATGCAGAATATACAGAAAAATAACCCCAGCATTTGGGAATAAACTGAATGAATTTTTTTTAATCATACTATATCAGGGGTAGGCAACCTATGGCATGGGTGCCAAAGGTGGCACGCGAACTGATTTTCAGTGGCACTCACACTGCCTGGGTCCTGGCCACCGGTCCGGGGAGCTCTGCATTTTAATTTTGTTTTAAATGAAGCTTCTTAAACATTTTGTAAACCTTATTTACTTTACATACAACAATAGTTTAGTTATATATTATAAACTTATAGAAAGAGACCTTCTAAAAACGTTGAAATGTATTACTGGCACGCGAAACCTTAAATTAGAGTGAATAAATGAAGACTCGGCACATCACTTCCGAAAGGTTGCTGACACCTGTACTATATGCTATAAATACCAACTTAACCTCCAGTGTGGGAGGGTTCTAGAGGCCATGATAAACCACTCAATTTATACACTCATGGTTTCTGATTTCACTTGCAGTGGATTAGAGCTTTATTACGTACTATTGTGTGTATGTTATTCCATATACAGCCATTTTATAGATGAGATCACTAGTGATGCACACAGTTTATTATACTTCCACCTGAAGTTCTTTATAAACCTTGGTGCTTGAAAGATTAATTGAGTCAGACCAGCCTGGAAATTTAAATCATTTTGTACACCTCCCTGAGGCCTCTTTTGAAATCAACTCTTTCTTTCCATTATTTTCAAACCACTTACGCTTGATTCTCCCCCTTAAAATTCTAACCTAGAAAATATTATGTATTTCTCTACTGTTGTAATCCATTCAACTACATGATAGGTGGAGTTAGGGACTTATAGTCATTATGCTTCCATTTACTTGGTGAAGGTTTTCAATGAAAAGCTCTAGATTCAGACTGGGTCGGGGAAGGGAGAAGCAATGTCCCGTACTATCAAGATTTAGTTTGGAACATTCTGAGCTTCCTTAATACACCATTATGGGGCCATTATCCTGGCAGCCATTTTCATCATGTCCTTTTAAAGTCTCCATATTTCTTTGTCTCTTGTTTTCTGGAGTCTCCTACACTGAGGCCCACCCTAGAGAAGGGAGATATTAAAATCATTATTTTGTTTTCTTGCCTTCAAGTAAGCCCTCTTATTTGCCTCTCTTTTCATTATTATCCCCCAAAGAGGAGACAGAAGGGAAAACGACGATGTTTTGGATTCATTTCTCATCACTGAATACATCATGACGTGACCTCAACTGAGGCTATCGGTTTAGCAGTAAACCGGTTCTTTTTTCTCAGTCCCATTTCCCCCCCTATCCCCAGTCATCGTTTGAGAAGCAGTCAAAAAAACAACAACCCAGAACAAAAAAATGGATTCTGATTTTCCATCACATGCAACTTCTAAAGTTGAATTGGAGACTATTTTTGTTGCAATAAAATAACTCAAATGAAATTTGATGCAAGTCTGTAAGAAACAACTTCAAATAAAGTTATAACTTTCTAACCATGGGCTAAACCAAAGAAGAAGAAAATCGGAGATGAATCAGACTAAGGATTTCTATATATACATACAACGACTGACAGGATTTGGGAGAACTGGGTTCAAGTCCCTGTTCGGCCGGAGACTTCCTGTGTGACTTGGGCAAGGTACTATGGCCCTGATCCACAAAGATATTTAGGTGCCTAACTCCCATTGAAATCACTGGGAGTTAGGCACCTAAATACTTTTGAGGATCTGGGCCTTAGTCTGTAAAAATGAGGATAATATCACTTCCCAACCTCACAGGGGATGTTTTGAGGTTAAAGCCATTGAAAGATTGAAAGGCACTCAGGTATTATGGTAATGGAGGCCATATATGAAAAATTACAGCGCTAAAGAGATAACTAGAGCACATATAAAAGATAATCTACTTGTTCGCGATGGAACTTTATATACATATATGATATTCCATTTTTAAGTCTATTGCTATTGAGGCACTATCAGTTAAAATTTTAATTGTTTTAACTTTGTTGATTGCTCATCTTTCAATATATTAAATGTCTATTGTATAAAGCCTCTAGTCATTAAACCAGATTTATGGATAGAGCAGCACAAAATAGGACTATACTAGTAAATTAACTCATTTTCATTTTCACAAGGTCATCTGACAGGGATTGGTTAATAGGGGAGAAATAATTTTTACTAACCCACAGATTACAGCTCTCTATTGTGCTCATTTTTATGGGCTTTTCTTATAGGATTTGATATTCTATTTTTTAAAAACATTTTCTTATCTATGTTATTTATCATTTGATTCCTGAAAACTCATAATTATTTCAAAAGTTTCATAAAATAAATAGGAAAGCAATCACTAAATTTCTCATGATATACCTCTACCACAAAAAATGAGTCAGACAGACTGTAGGAAATAGACTGGTATTATTAATAGTTGGATTTATCCTGGTACTAAAGGTTTTGGGCTAATTATGTCAACATAAATTATTAGCTGCACTTACTAAAATGTCCATTTGTTGTTTGTTGATGATCCAGTTTAATATCGTATTAAAATGTAAGCCCTACATGCATAGCCATACATTTATATTTCACATGAGATAAAATATGTGGAGATAAATTTCAAGTAAATATTTAAAAGCATAGGCTCTCATCATGCAAGCAATTCTGCACAGGGGCCAGAGGGCCTGCAAACAGGATTGGGGCTAAACTGGAAACATTACCCCAAGGTGACACTAATATTTCAGAGAAATATGCAGATTTATAATCTCAAACTTTAAAAAAAAATACAAAGCAAAATCAAATCAGCCTCCCAGAGGACTCAAAGATGCACTAGATGTACAGATTAGCCTCAGTGCAAAGTTCCATAGGGAGCTATTCATCAAGAGACTTTAACTTTGGCAAACAAACTACTCCAAGCTCACAAGATCTCCTCCACCTGCAAGTTAACCTGTACCAATGACAGGCTTTTAGTGCAAGAGAAGTAGGGCTCCTAGGCTGCTAAGTCACTGGAGAACTTAAGATTGGTGTTCAATTTACTTATTAATGATGTAGAAAAAGGAGTGAACTGTGAAGCACCAACATTTTCAGATGACATGAAATTATTTAGGATAATCAAGACCAGAGAAGACTTGAGGAACATCAGAGGGACTTAAAGCTAGGTGAGTGGGCAACGTGATGGCCAATAAAATTCACTGTTGACAAATGCAAGGCAATGCATGCTGGAAGAATAATTTCAACTGCTCGGGCATATTTGCTGGGTTCTATGTTAATTATATCACTTAAAAAAAAAGACTTGGGAGTTAACACACAGTTTACCCTCCACCATTGGGGCCTTGAGTTTCAGCCACCATGACAACAAGATGGAACTCTTTGTAGCTGATTGACAGTGCACAGTCAGCTGGCGAGGTCACTGTCCTAGAGCATTCAGGGCAATAAGTTAGCAAATTTCACAGAAAGAAACTTGGGTTTCAAGATTCAGAAACTGTAAAATGTTTGTGTGTGTTCCCTTTTTTAAATATTTGGGCACTGAACATTTTTTCGTATAAAATTCCAAGAAAATATTAATTAACCATAAACATGTATAGTAGATCCATCCTGCCATATTTTGGAAGTCTCCCTTGTTTCTTTTTTTACTGGCACAAATCTTGTTTTGAGGAACATTTCTTAGAGAAAGTTTCAGATTTTAAAAAAGATTGGTATAAGTAGTGACAACTTGGATTAATTGTGTTTTATAACTTGAGAGGGTACAAGCCAGCAGTAAAATGTTTTCCTTGTCTATGCTTTGGGGGGAGGTCTCTTTTTAAATAGATATTCCATAAATCTTTGTGTTACAAATGCTTGACTATTGGGCTCAGTGGATATGTCATTTAAAGAGAAACATTGCATTAAAAACCCTATTATGCAACTCATGAAATAATAAAAAACAGTTCATTACCTTCAGTATTATAAAGAGGTGTCTGCAGTAAACAACAATAAATTGATGTGGTAATATATAATTACCCAGCATGTTTATTCTATCTTGAGCAAAACAACATTAAATATAATTTGCCTAAGACTTAAACTCTTTTAGTAAAAAGTTTTATATGTACTGCAAGCTAACCATTTGTATCCTATCAAGGTTCTCTTTTTGTCATCTAATAGCATAACGCCAATGTTAATGAAGAGTAGTTGTGTTAAATAGCTCAGACATTTCAGCTTCATTAAAATATTTGATCAACATGAATACTTAATCTGCTGCTTTGTTTACTCTAGCATCATGCATATTCTTCCTTAATTATCTTAGGCAATTGGCATGCATGGCAAGAAAAATGTGAAAATGAAGGAAGAGGAAAGGTATGTGTACTTTGAAACCTATCAAACTTTAATATAACTTCATTCACTTTCATATTTTTCTTGCTGTGTATACCAATTGCCTAAGATAGTGAAGGAAGAATAGTAAGGATGTGAAGTCTCCTTTTTAGGTCCAGTGATCAAACTGGACTTATGAAATTAACAAAGTGAATTCCATCAGTGTTAAGGAGATCCTGTTTATAGGTCCAAATTCCCCACTCAGCACTTCACTGCCAGTATCTAAAATATGAAATAAGATGTTTCAAATGTTCAGTGCCATCTGTGTGCTTAAGTGTCGCTCCACTGGTATGCTGCTGAACTCCAGAAAGAGAAGGTCTTCACATACTGTAAATATATTTTCTATATTTGTGATGATGAAATGCTCAATTGAATCTATTTCCCCCATGTTAAGTATCCTCACACCTTCTTGTCAACTGTCTAAAATGGGCCATATTGATTACCACTACAAAAGTTTTTTTTTCTCCTGCTGATAATAGCTCATCTTAATTAGCCTTTTACAGTTGGTATGGCTACTTCCACTTTTTCATGTTCCCTGTATGCATATATATATATATGCATACAGGACACACACACACATATATATATATATATATATATATATATATATATATATATATATCTTCTTACTATGTTCCATTCTATGCATCTGATGAATTGGGCTGTAGCCCATGAAAGCTTATGCTCAAATAAATTTGTTAGTCTCTAAGGTGCCACAAGTACTCCTGTTCTTCTCAAAGGTAAGGGGACTTAACAAAATGCATACATTTTTCATGCCATCATCTGAAAGAGGCATATTTGGGTATCCCTGGCCTCTGAAAGATAGGAGTGGACAACAAGGGATGGATCACTCAATAATTGCCCTGTTCTATTCATTCCCCCTGAAGCACCTGGCATTGGCACCTGTTGGAAGACAGGGTATTAGGCTAGATGGACCATTGGTCTGACCATTCTTATTGAGTCAATTCACTAAGCATATTTAACATGGTAGTAAAAACAGTGGCTAGTAATGCCTTGATTAATACTGTGACTCTCAGTACACATCATATTTCTGGCCACTGAAATCCTTTTATTGGTTTATGAACCCAAGTCCTGCAGGGAGCAACACAAATCCACATGATGTCCCACAGTGCTTGATTTTGCATTTGGATTTCTGAGTTAACTAAAAGATGGACAAAAATTCAATTGTGCAGACAGCTCAAGAGCATACTGTCAGACGTATGACTTGTGTAAAAATGAAGCTGTCAGGCTAAATGAGGTTTTCTACATCTTCCAGTTAATTCCAAAAACCAAATGCAAATTCCAGCACTCAGGGACTCCATGTGGTTTGGTGATGCTCCCTGAAGGGCCATAAACCAATGAATAGATTATAACATTGAGAGCTAGTATAGTTAGTTGGGCCCTTAGAAAAAGAGCATTTTGTTATTATTCACAGAGGGAAAAATCTTGGCTTCTGATCCTGCTGCCAATAAAATCACTGGCAAAACTCAGTGATTTGTAGCCTAATTGTCTAGTCTCCTGTAGGCTGTAATACTTTGGTCTAATTGTGGTTGCCAGGTTTAGTGTGCAGGTGCTGGGTGGTGCTGGTAGTGTCAGAGAGAAGGCTTTGGATTCTTCGACCATGGGATGGTGTTCCAAGAAGGAGGAGTGTGTGCAGAGATGGGCTCCACCTAACGAAGAGAGGGAAGAACATCTTTGCAAGCAGGCTGGCTAACCTAGTGAGGAGGGCTTTAAACTAGGTTCACAGGGGGAAGGAGACCAAAAGCTTGAGGTAAGTGGGGAAATAGGATACCAGGAGGAGGAAGCATGAGCAGGAGAGTGCAAGAGGTGAGGACTCCTGTCTCAGACTGAGAAAGCGGGACAATCAGCGAGATATCTTAAGTGCCTATACACAAATGCAAGAAGCCTGGAAAACAAGCAGGGAGAACTGGAAGTCCTGGCACAGTCAAGGAACTATGATGTGATTGGAATAACAGAGACTTGGTGGGATAACTCACATGACTGGAGTACTGTCATGGATGGATAGAAACTGTTCAGGAAGGACAGGCAGGGCAGAAAAGGTAGGGGAGTTGCATTGTATGTAAGAGAGCAGTATGACTGCTCAGAGCTCCAGTACATTCTGCAGAAAAACCTGAGTCTCTGGATTAAGTTTAGAAGTGTGAGCAACAAGGGTGATGTCATGGTGGGAGTCTGCTATAGATCATCAGACCAGGGGGATGAGGTGGACGAGGCTTTCTTCCAGCAACTAGCAGAAATTACTAGATCGCAGGCCCTGGTTCTCCTGGGAGACTTTAATTACCCTGATATCTGCTCGGAGAGCAATACAGCAGTGCACAGACAATCCAGGAAGCTTTTGGAAAGTATAGGGGACAATTTTCTGGTGCAAGTGCTGGATGAACCAAAAGTGGATGGGAACCTGGGAGGCAGTGAGATGGTAGAGTTCAGAATCCTGGCACAAGGAAGAAAGCAGAGCAGCAGAACACAAACCCTAGATTTCAGAAAAGCAGACTGACTCCCTCAGGGAACTTATGGGCAGGATCCCCTGTGAGAAAAACATGAGGGGAATAGGAATCCAGGAGAGCTGGCTGTATTTTAAAGAATCCTTATTGAGGTTGCAGGAACAAACCATCCCGATGTGTAGAAAGAATAGTAAATATGGCAGGCGACCAGCTTGGCTTAACAGGGAAATCCTTGCTGATCTTAAATGCAAAAAAGCTTACAAGAAGTGGAAGATTGGACAAATGACCAGGGAGGAGTATAAAAATATTGCTCAGGCATGCAGGAGTGAAATCAGGAAGGCCAAATCAGACTTGGAGTTGCAGCTAGCAAGAGATGTTAAGAGTAACAAGAAGAAAGTCAAGGAAAGTGTGGGCTCCTTACTGAATGATGGAGGCAGCCTAGTGACAGAGGATGTGGAAAAAGCTAATGTACTCAATGCTTTTTTTGCCTCTGTCTTCACGAACAAGGTCAGGTCCCAGTCTCCTGCACTGGGCAGCACAGTATGTGGAGGAGGTGACCAGCCCTCTGTGGAGAAAGAAGTGGTTTGGGACTATTTAGAAAAACTGGACGAGCACAAGTCCATGGGGACGGATGCGCTGCATCCGAGGGTGCTAAAGGAGTTGGCAGATGTGATTTCAGAGCCATTGGCTATTATCTTTGAAACTCATGGTGATCGGGTGGGGGGTCCCGGATGACTGGAAAAAGGCTAATACAGTGCCCATCTTTAAAAAAGGGAAGAAAGAGGATCTGGGGAACTACAGACCAGTCAGCCTCACCTCAGTCCCTGGAAAAATCTTGGAGCAGGTCTGCAAGGAATCAATTCTGAAGCACTTAGAGGAAAGGAAAGTGATCAGGAACAGTCAGCATGGATTCACCAAGGGCAAGTCACGCCTGACTAACTTAATTGCCTTCTATGAGGAGATAACTGGCTCTGTGGATGGGGGGAAAGCAGTGGATGTGTTATTCCTTGACTTTAGCAAAGCTTTTGATATGGTCTCCCACAGTATTCTTGACGGCAAGTTAAAGAAGTATGGGCTGGAAGAATGGACTATAAGGTGGATAGAAAGCTGACTAGGTCATCGGGCTCAATGGGTAGTGATCAATGGCTCCATGTCTAGTTGGAAGACGGTTTCAAGCGGAGTGCCCCAAGGGTCGGTCCTGGGGCTGGTTTTGTTCAATATCTACATTAATGATCTGGAGGATGGCGTGGACTGCACTCTCAGCAAGTTTGAAGATGACACTAAACTGGGAGGAGCGGTAGATACGCTGGAGGGTAGGGATAGGACATGGAGGGACCTAGATAAATGAGAGGATTGGGCCAAAAGAAACCTGATGAGGTTCAACAAGGACAAGTGCAGAGTCCTGCACTTAGGACAGAAGAATCCCATGCACTGTTACAGACTAGGGACCGAATGGCTAGGCAGCAGTTCTGCAAAAAAGGACCTAGTGGATGAGAAGCTGGATATGAGTCAGTGTGCCCTGGGTGCCAAGAAGGCTAACGGCATTTTGGGCTGTATAAGTAGGGGGGTTGCCAGCAGATCAAGAGACGTGATCATTCCCCTCTATTCGACATTGGTGAGGCCTCATCTGGAGTACTGTGTCCAGTTTTGGGCCCCACACTACAAGGAGGATATGGAAAAATTGGAAAGAGTCCAGCAGAGGGCAACAAAAATGATTAGGGGGCTGGAGCACATGACTTGAGGAGAGGCTGAGGGAACTGGGATTGTTTAGTCTGCAGAGGAAAAGAATGAGGGGGGATTTGATAGCTGCTTTAAACTACCTGAAAGGGGATTCCAAAGAGGATGGAGCTAGACTGTTCTCAGTGGTACCAGATGACAGAACAAGGAGTAATGGTCTCAAGTTGCAGTGGGGTTGGTCTAGGTTGGATATTAGGAAAAATGTTTTTACTAGGAGGGTGGTGAAGCTCTGGAATGGGATACCTAGGGAGGTGGTGGAATCTTCTTCCTTAGAGGTGTTTAAGGTCAGGGATGATTTAGTTGGGAATTGGTCCTGCTTTGAGCAGGGGGTTGGACTAGATGACCTCCTGAGGTCCCTTCCAACCCTGATATTCTGTGATGATAATGTCTGCACCCAGAAGAAATGATTGCAATTTCTTGATCAAAGACAGCTTTAAAAAAAGCTTTCATTGACATTGCTGCAAAAGAGTGCCTTACCATGCAGGAATTGGAAATACACGGTACCAGTACTTCAGTTTATTTGGGAAGAAATTGATTCTCGAACCTCTAGCTCATATTTACAGCTATCTGCTATGCTCTACTTCCCCTGCCTCCCTGCAGTGCATGGCCTTTGAGACTGCAAAGCTGCTCACAGAGCCAAGTTGACAGACTCATCCAAGCAATTCTACTAGAGCTGGGGTTGAGTTTGGTCATTCCAACCAACTGCAGTGTACTGACACTGTGACCCTAACCCTTCAGTTACTCTCTCTTATAGTCACTGTATGCTACAGTCTTACATTTCCCTATAGCAAGTTTTATATCATCAAGAACAGATTCTTGATGATATAAAATTACAGTTCTGCTGTAATTCTTTTATTGTTCCCTTCTCTCCTCTGCAATTGAGATTACTTAAAAATAATAGCAGGAAATGCCATTTACATCCTATAGTATTTGGTCTTTCTTCACTAATACACTTTACACACAGAGTTCTTTGTATGAATCTATTATGCCATTTTGAGGACTATAACCAATGTGTTTGTACTGAAATATAATCTTTTGAATGCACATAAAAATCTCTCTCAAAAGAAAAAAAAATCAAACTAGGACATCTGGTTAAACATCTGGGCTGAGGGAGTACAGTTGGTAGAAGCCCCAGTGGTATTCTGCTAGAACTCCTGCCAAATAAAAAAATCTGAATTAGAGAAGATACCTAGGTAGCAGTCTGCAGACCAAATGAAAAGTTGACAAAGAGCCTTTTAATTCCAAGGGGGAATAAAAAAAGAAGCAACAAAATAAGAATTTCACTCCTAAAGAACAGCATGTGAGGTGGGAAACTGAGGCACAAGTCCACCCAATTTAGGCTTAATCAAATTTTCACTTTTATTTATAAACAGAATTATTGTCATGGATAGTTTCTGATTATATAACATATGACAGACAATAAGACAAATAAGACAGAAAAAGTAGGGGCCTAGTTACCAAGTTCCAGGGTACTGGAAGTCTGTCCATTTCATGATGATTGTCTCAGTCTTTGGACCAGTGTTCTCCAACATAATTTGTTTTTCATTCTCCATTCTAGGTTATTTATAAATTAACATTACATCAACATATCTCAGTTATCCTTTTACCTGTCAATATACATTTCCAGAAACTATTAAAATTAAACAAAATGTAGCTTATATTTTTTACCATTGAGCAATTTCTATCTTAAGTATAAGGAGATATACCTATCTCATAGAACTGAAAGGTCATTGAGTCCAGCCCCCTGTCTTCACTAGCAGGACCAAGTACTGATTTTGCCCCAGATCCCTAGGTGGCCCCCTCAAGGATTAAACTCACAACCCTGGGTTTAGCAAGCCCATGCGCAAATCACTGAGCTATCCTTCCCTCATACCATCTCTTTGTACCATAGTTCAGTACATGTGTAACATCCTAAATAATTCATTAACATGACCTTTATTTTTCTTATTTGAGTAGGAAAGTAACGGGGAACACTAGGCCTGAATGTCAGCATATACTTATCCTTTCCAAAGATGTGTTTTCAAGGGACTTTTGCTCGAAGTTTAGCATCTCAAAGTTTAGCACTTAGGCTTATAAATTATTAGAAAACCTCAAACAATCTTATCTGTTGCATTTTGAGGTGCTTATTCAATTAGGGCCTAGGTGTTTTAGCTATTCCTTAACAAACAGGAAACTAAAAAGAAGAAGATGGATGCAGCAGAAAGAGACATGGAGTGAAATCCTGGCCTCACTGAACTCAATGGAAGTATTGCAGTGGTTCTCAACCCACAGGCCACTTGCAGCCCAATCAGCATACATCCACAGCCCATGTGCAGCCTCAGGGCTACACAGGTAGTATATAGTGTTTGGATGCAGCCGACATAACACACAGACAGCTTCATATGCGGCTCGCAGAGATAAATAGGTTGATAACCACTGCTGTAAATAGGGTTGCCAATTTTGGGTGGACGTATTTCTGGAGGTTTCATCACCTGACATCATCTTTAATTAAAAGATTCATTTTTAATTCCTGGAGACTCCAGGCCAATCTTGGAGGGCTGGCAACCCTAGCTGTAGAGAATGAAATGCTGGAAGAAATAAATATTGAGCCTACGCTGCCCAGATGAATGAAAATATTAATTGAAAAATTCTAAAATAGAGGGTAGGAGAGAAGACAATGTGGTGGGACAAAATTAAACAGGAATTTCTGGGGCAGTTTCTGCCACTCCTATTCTTGTTACATAAGGTTATTCTCCACAGGTGTCCCCCTTAAAAAATGGAACTTCTCAGGGAGGCAGATACTAAACTTGTATAAGAATCCGGCCTTAATATGGAAGAAACTGGGAAAGAATCTTCTCCCTGGAGGACAGACATCACAAACTGGAAGACCAAACTAAATAAAAGCTTAAAATAAACGTAGTCAGGAGAGGAGGCATCATTGTCCAGTGCATAGGACACTGGATTGGGATTATGGACACCTGTGTTCTCTTCCCAACTCTACAAGTGATCTACTGTGTGACCCTGGGCAAGTCACTTTGTTTTCCCTTCCAACATTTGTCTGCCCTAGTTAATAAGAATGTAACCTTTTCAAAGAAGGGACTATCTATTACTATATGTTCATACATTCCTTAGCACAATGAGGCCCCAATTTTAGTTGGACCATCAACTGGAGCATCACCCCTGGCTGGGATGATTTAGTTGGGGTTGGTCCTGCTTTGAGCAGAGGGTTGGACTAGATGACCTCCTGAGGTCTCTTCCAACCTTAATCTTCTATGAAGGTGCTATACAAATAATAATCAAGAGACAGGGGTTCTATTACTGGCTCTTCCACAGTCCAGCTATGTGACCTTAGGCAAGTTACTTCTGTCCGTGACTTTGTTTCACCTCACACCTTTGCTTGTCTTGCCTATTTAAATGGTGAGCTCTTTGGAGCAGGGACTCTCTCTCATTATGTATGGTACATAGCCCAGTGGAGCCCTGTTCTTGGTTGGGGCCTCTGGGCAATACCATAATACAGATACATAATAAAGTGAAAATTGATAAATTGGAAAAATAATTCCAGTGATAACAGTTAGAACTGTTCAGATCTCCCCCCCCCCCACCCGAGAAGTTCATTTTTTAAAAAAAGTTTTAATTAAAGCTTTCCCTGGAAAATTTTGATTTTTCAGCAAAAAATCATAATATCTTCAGCCAAAAAATGAAAGCTTTGATATGGAAACATGGCCATGGCATCACATCAGAGCTGTAAATTATGTGCCTGATGCCCACATTCTCCTATATGGGCCAGACTCCCTAACTGGTCTACATCTCCCATGGTGCACTGTGGTTCCTGTGTTACTGAGCTGTGCTATGTATCATAGGGGGTCATTTGTCATGGTGCATCATGGTGCATATAGCAGCTGAACTATAACTCCCTAAGGCTATAGCATTTCTGAATTGAAGTTTTTTTGGTTTGCAGGCATTCCATTTTCTGACAAAAAGTTGAAAATATCCACAGAAAGCAGACTCTTCTGATGAAAAACAAAAAGTCTAGTTGAAAACCTAATTTTCCTTAGAAAAACAGATTTGAATGAAAGTTTTGACCAGCCCTGATAATAATACAATTGACAGGACCAACTAAAGTAGTAAACCACATCATCTAGAAGAATTCCCAGAAAATATGCTGGGAGCTAACGTGTAAAAACACACCTAGAAGACTCTGAATGGGGGTGGGGGCCGAATTCAACATTTTCTCCTCCATTTAATTTTTTTCTGATCTGCTCAATCTAAAAAGATAGTGGATTATCTCAAACTCTATATGCATTGAGTGGATTAAAATGGCATCCATGAAAATTTCCCATTACGTGCCTGGAAACTGTTTAGGGTGCTGCTGGCTTTGCAGGTGCTGAGGGATTCTTCTAACAGAGAAAGCAGAACAGAAACAGAAAGAACTGAATGAGAAAGACAATTCAAAAGCAGTTAAATATTCTTTTGATCTTTATCATAGCACAGAAAGCCAGATAAAATACAGGTACAGGTTGAATGGAAAGGTGTGAAATTCTGAGACAGGGCAGAATTTTGCCAATGCCATTTCTTTTTTACTTAAAACACAGACTGTGAAATGATGAAATTTCCACCATATTCACAAATTTGGGGTGTATGAGGAAGTCTGGTCTTGTAGCTAAAGCACAAGAGTGAAAGTCAAACCACCCGGATTCAAATTCCAGTTCTTCAACAGGCTGCCTGTGTGACCTTGGCAAGTCACCCAAGGCTAGATTGTCAGAGTTCTTTCTTAAGCGTCCCCCTTCCCTGGCTTCCCTGGAGTAAGAATTGCTCAATTTGCAACTATGGCCTCAGAGGGTGAGCAATAAACGCCGCTATGCCTCAGCAAGTGGGAAGGGAAGGATAGAGAATGAGAGGTGCCCTGGCTCCGCCCCTTCACAAACCAGTCAGAATAACTGGCTAGGTGCACAGTGGGGAGCAAACTACTCCATGAAAAACACTGAAACATTGAACTCAGGCACAATCTATTCTCTTGTCTGCTCCTGAAAGCTATGTGCCCCATTACAATCCCAACCTTTGTTGCTTTTTGTCTCATTTTCCCCCATTTTGTTAATGAATTTCTACCCTGCTTCATTGTTAGGTGGCTTGCTTTGGACCCTTGGATGGAAACGCTTTACAGTACATGTGCAAAGGGGGAAATCCCTGTGAAAAAACTTTGTAAGAATTTCAATGTAGGTGCATGAAAACCGATAGTTTTACACAGCTCAAGCAAACAGCATTATTCACTTGATCAATTAATCCCACCAGGTTACTTTTGATCAAAGGTAAAAGACCCTTAATATATTGATATCCAGGAAAAACATGGCTTTTAAATCAATTAATGTTCTTGGAACCATAAGTTCATTAAGTGTAGCTGCAACAACTTGAAAGAGAAGTTGTGTAATTTGTCTTTCCAAGCTGGGATGAAGAAGAAAGCTTGTAATTCCCACTGGTGCACATTTCTACCTTTATATCCTATATGCCCTTGAGGCTATTACAAGTGGAACTGAATATCCTACTGCCACCAAGCAAAAAACATCTGGGAAAATGTGTATTGACTTGTTCTATTGAACATGATTCTTTACAAGTTTGTTTTTCTTGTAGATGAATATATATATATATATATATAAAAACAACAAGATTTAACCATGCTTTTGGGTAAATGTAATAGGCAGAGGGAGGAAAGGCTCCCATTTTCTGCTAGGCATACTTAAGCATTTTAAAAGTAGGAACTAATCTTATTTCCATGCTGTGCATGTGCAGAAAATCAATATGGGCTACTTGCTGTTCAGAAAAGCTAATGACTTTTCTTCTTTTTCTTCCACACAAATCCTGTGGGACCCTGTGTCACAGAGACTACAGCTGCTCTTTGCATAAAAAACTAAGAAAAATATTATTTTATATATATTTCTTGCAACACACACACAAGTTACTGTTACTAATTAGACCTGCGTGCTTTACTGTACCGAGAGAGTATACACCGTATCTGGAGTCTTTGGAATATCTTTTTTATTATGCATTGGATAAGTCAACCTGGATCACGACTGGAATTAATCATGTTTAACATTTACCAGTCCATGACAGAAATTATTGTGACAAATGTCTGTTAATATGCAAATGAGATTTCTATTGCTTCAAGCATCATCCTGTAATTACTCAGCTGTTTCTCCAATGAGATTTATTGAATCAGCAATTTACGAAGATGGAGTGGCATAACCTAATTCATTCATGTAGATTCATTAATGTTTGAGAGGTGGAAATATGCTTCCTGTCACTTTCACGAGAGCATTTGTTAGCATTGCAATTTGATATGGGTCATTTAATTCATCTATGCAAATTCACTTACGGCATGTTTCAGGATCAGCAGCTTTTGGACAAGCATGTCTCTGAAATGTTTCCTGCAATACTCCCACTCATAGTTTGAGTGGTTAGATTAAAAAAAAACTCTGAGAAAACATCAACAGCTGGTGCCAGACAAAAAGTATATGGACAGATTAATTGGCTAGTACAAACTTCTGGTAATTAGACAAGAACTGGTTGTATTCCTGACTATTGTATCATAGTTGAAAAACAATGCTAAAAGGAAAGCAGGGATAATATACACTAAGTGTTGAATATAGAAAAAGTCAAAATAACTATGGACTACAATTTTGTTAATGATCAATAATATTCTATAGGTTTGAATATGGAAGCCAGTCACTGATACTTCTTAACATTATACAAGCTAGAGGGTATATACATATACACAGTTTTAATTTGATCCTGGAGCTGTTCTGCAATACTAAAAATATTCTGCTAAGATAAATGGGAGCACTGAATACAGATCAAATTTCTGCACAGCCAGGTCATATGGTCATTGAGATTCTTTTCTTTCCATCATTTCATCCTTGCATCC
Source organism: Mauremys mutica (assembly GCF_020497125.1). Lineage (NCBI taxonomy): Eukaryota > Metazoa > Chordata > Testudines > Geoemydidae > Mauremys > Mauremys mutica. Next base: position 86,303,550 of record NC_059073.1, on the reverse strand, counting down.
CTGTCCTCATTTCACTCTTCTCATTGGCTCAACACCTCAACAAAAATTAAATATTTATTTTAGCAGGGACTTGATCCCATGTTTCTTTCCTCTAAGGTGAGCATCCTAACCACTGGGCCATAGATTCATTTACTCACATATGCTCTTCATGCACCCCCACTGAATATTTAATTTATACAAAGTAGAAATGCTTCAAAAGAAGAGATTGAGAAAGCTTCACCCTAGAATACCTTACAGGCTGGTGGCTAAGGCACTCATGGGAGATGCAGGTTCAAGTCTCATTACCAGTTTAAGCAAAGGATAGATTTGAACCTGGATCTCCAGCCTCCTGGGTGAGTGTGCTAAGTATTGAGTAAAAGGAAGACACTGCCTTCCTCTTGTCTTGTGGGTGAGGCTAGGCATACTCTGAGCACACCAGCCATAGTGGGCCTGGTAGGCAAGGGAACACCTCATTCGTAAATCCCACCAAGCCGCTTGGCAGTGTCAGATTTAGCGGCTGTTTGCATGCCTAGTGGCAAAAATTTAGGGAACTTTACATCTCTCCAGGTGACAGCTGAGCAGTGGTTATATGAATACCAGTGGTGTGTAAATGGTGGATGTGGGCATCTAAAAGGTCAGTTAGGCACCTAATTTCCCTTGTGAATCTAGTCATTTGACTTCAGTGATATGTGCTTACGGTTAAGTATGCATACAAGATTTGTAGGATCAGGGCCTAATTTAAAATATTAAAGCCTAAAGGAGCAGATTCTGACATCTTTCCTCCCACTGTGTAGTAACTTACTCCAAGAATAGTCCAATTGATTTAAATGGGACTACTTGTGGTGCAAGGGACTACTTGACATAAGTGAGGGTGGAAGAATCTGACCTTAATTTAAAGGACATATACATTTAAAATATACCTAAGTTTAAGATGGTATAAAAATAACAGTTATCACTGTTGTGAAATACTGTAGGTATTATAGAAAATTTAAGGTTTTATTAAAAAGTCATTTGAGAAGTTGATAACTAGATATCATACAAGGTCACAGAAACCTCACAGAGACTAATTATTCACTTCTCACTGTTAAAGAAACTTTAAAACTCTGATTTAGCCCAGGAGATAGAAGCAGCAACATTCATTACATGCATGCAATAAGATTTCTTGTTTAAATACATTGTTAAATCACCAGCTGATCTTGGAACCATTGTGTTGGAATAATGATAAATGCTATACGTGGCTTGGCACCCACTTAGTACTACATTAGCAGAGCAGGTCAGTGGAAGATTACAGAGCCTCCATATAAATTGTGTACCTCAGAAGACATGAAAACTGAAAGAAGGGACTATCTCCAATTTGTCCACATCTTTCTTAAAGTGTGGTGTCCAAAACTGGACACAGTAAGCCAGTTTAGGCCTCACCAGTGCTGAATAGAGTAGAACAATTACCTCCCATGTCTTAGATATAACACTCCTGTTAAAATATCCCAGAATGAGATTTACCTTTTTTGCAACAGCATCACATGACCCATATTTAATCTGTGATTCATTTTAACCTTCAGATCCTTTTCTGCAGTACTGCTGCCTAGCCAGTAATTTCCCATTTTGTATTTGTGCATTTGAATTTTCCTTCCTAAGAGTGATACTTTGCACTTGTCTTTCAAGAATTTCATTTTGTGGATTTCAGATCAATTCTCCAATTTAACATGAAAATTTTGAATTCTAAAGCTATTCTCCAAATATGTGTAACCCTTCCAAGCTTGATGTCAGTATGCTCATAAAATTTGCAGATGTCTATCTCATCATCCAAGTCATTATGAAAATATTGAATAGTAGTGGACCCAGGACAGATGCCTGTGGAATCCCACTTGATATGTCCTTCCCATTTGACAGCAAATTATTTTCTAATTACTCTGAGTATGGTTTTTCAGCCAGTTGTGCAGCCACCTTACATTATCTTCATCTAGATCACTGGTGGGCAACCTGCAGCCGGCGGACTGCACGTGGCCCATTAGGGTATTCTGCTGGCGGGCCCTAAGACAGTTTGTTTACATTGACCATTTGCAATCATGGCTGCCTGCAGCTCCCAGTGGCCACGGTTTGCCGTTCCTGGCCAATGGGAGCTGTGGGTGGCCATGCCTGTGGACAGTCAATGTAAACAAACGGTCTCGTGGCCTGCCAGTGTATTATCCTGATGGGCCGCGTGTGGCCCACAGGCCGCAGGTTGTCCACCACTGATCTAGACTATATTTCCCTAGTTTGCTTATGAGACTGTCATGTGAGACCATGTCAAAAGCCATATTAAAGTCAAGATACATCTCTTCTACTCCTTTTTCTCCCTTTCATGAGATTATAGAGGCTTGGTTATAGTGCCAGCACAGGTTGTTCTAAGATATGAAGGTGGCTGACTGACCTCCAGACATTCTGGGGATCTGATGAGCATAATGGTGGCTTAACGACATAGTTGCTCCCAGCGCCAGTTCAGTTGCAAAGAGTGAGGTGGTGGTGCAGCTGAGGATCAGCACCAGCGTTGTAATGTATATTTCCCTTGATACTGCATAGGCTAAATTCTGCTCTCAGTGTAAATCCAGAGAGACTTCAGTGGAGTTACTCTAGACTTCCACAGGTGTAACTGAGAACTGAATCTGATCCTATTTCTCTAAAGCGGGATAATTCTTTTTTTAGTGTTATGCTCACTCCAATGTATTATGTTTTCTTATTATTTCATCAGCTGGCAGAAGATGTTCGTGATGGAAGGGAAGACTATGAATTCATCATTCCCAAGAAATGTATTTTCAGTTTTAGTTTCCAGAAATGATTTAATTATGTCATGAGATCACAGCCCTATGCAGATGGTAGAAACCATGATAATATTATACAGTTGTAAGAAACCATCTGCAAATAGAAGCTTTTGAACTATCTAAAATATGCAGCATGCCACAAACGGTAAATAAAGAAAACAAAGGCTCATACAACGGCCAAATAATGAGAGCCTTATAGCGGTGAATCCAGCCAATTTAAACCATGAAGGGTTTAAATATTTTTTCTAGTATTAATAATTCTGGAAATATTTTAATATTATAAACAGATGTGTAATATCTTCAGTACCTTCCTTTTTATTTTAAAATGGTATAACTGGAAGACAAAGTCCACTTTACCTCAGTAATGAGGGGAAGAATCATTTCCACTTATATGGGGCTTTTTGCCCAAATTCCAAGGTCAGCATCTATTATTATCCTAATTTTGCATATGGGAAAACTGAGGTACTGGGAGGTTTTTAGTGAGGTTACAACACTAAACATGTGGCAGAGCCAAAAACAAAGTAGGATATAAGATATCAGGATCTGCTACTGCCCAGATAACTTTTAAAAGACCTTGCCTCTAAAAGGAAGCTTGTCAGCAAATCGGTGAGAGGCAGAGCTGATTTATCTGATAGAGTATCCCCCTCTTTACCCAGAGATTTGCAAAGTTTCTACTACATATAAAGTTATGCTTGAATGATTAAACTAATTAAATTAAAAATATGCACATAAAAAAGGAATCACACTGTTGCTTTCCTATCTACAACATGGTGTGGGGATGGGTGAAAATTCAGACAATTGGGGCTAGATTCTCAGCTGGTATAAATCAACCAAACCTCAGTAGTGTCAGTGGAGGTATGCTAAGGATCTGATCCTCAGAATATTGCAATAGTAAGTATCTGTTTTGCCTATAAGCATTTGTTAGCCTGTTGACTCACCTCTTCAGCGCCTCCTGCTGGTCTCTTCCAGGAATTAGCTCTGCCAGCCTTGGAGCGCCCTCTGCAGGTCGGTATCCCACTGCCGCTTGGCCCCCGTGTCCCTCCCTGGACTTCAGTGCCTCATTATCTCCCTGGGGCAGACTGCAGTATAAGCTACTCATCACAGGCAAGGAATTTTTGGACCTGCTGCCTTTCTCTGCAACCCAGTACCTCTATGGGGCCTGCAGCCTGGGGAGTTACCAGCCTGGAGCTCCCCAGCCCCTCTGGCCTTTCCGCAGCTCTGTCTCACTCTAGGTACCCTGAGCTTCCCAGCAGCCAGGGGGGTGCTGGCACGCATGCGCGCTCTCGCTGCTGAGCTCCTTGCTCCCAGCCTCTTATATAGGGCCAGGTGAGGCCTGATTAGGGCATGGCCCAGCTGCAGCTGCTTCCCCAAACAGCCTAGTAGCTTTTCCCCTGCCACAGCCCTCTCCCAGGGCTGTCTTTAAACCCCTCAGGGCAGGAGCGGGTGACCACCCCGCTACAGCATTGTAGTCAGATGGGTTGAGGTTATGATAAAGGGACTATACATTAAGTAATATAGTCTCAAGGAACTAATTAGCTTTCCAGATTTCCATAATTTCCTGTTTGGAAAACAATTAAAGTCATTAAAAAAATTCAAAAGTTATTCTCATTTTCTCAATTATACGTCCTACAAATTCTTTTAATCTGAGAAACTTTATACATTTAATTAAAAACTGACTGCAACATGCAGCACTTCTCCAGTTAATTTGTAATTAAACCAGGCATTTTACAATTAAATTAGGCTGAACATTAGTATTTAAAATTACTTTGTGAAGAGCAAGGATTTTTTTATATTAAAATGGTTTAATTATGATAACACTGGAAACCTATTCCTTTCCAATTAAAAACAGCAAATTCATTACTATGTGTATAGTTACTTAAATCCAAGAATTAAGAGGATTACCTCCTAAAAAAATTATATAATTGTCATATACAGTACTACTTTCTCAATATGAAACTGCAAGCTACCATATAGGGTAAAGCTTGTTGATATTTGTTATGTTTACCAAGGTCACTTCAAGAATGTAATTTCTAATGACATACCAGGCCTGTTGAAATTTTTACTTGAACATTTGGAGAGATTCTGAATAGAAATACATTTCTTGTTATACAATAGTATAAATATGAATTAGTCATTTAGGTTTGACCTGAGGCCAGTATTCATGGTTAACAGTTGACAGAAATGGAATTGTCAATATTCTTTTAAACCACTGGAGATTATTCAAATTATTTTTTAAATTAAATTTATAGAAAATGTAGTGGGATGGTTTCTTTGTTAAATTAATGTGTCTCTTTTGCAGCCCATCCCCAAGAAATCATTAGAATTCAAGCCTGTGCAAATTCTACCCACTAAGTAGAGTGTTTTTGTGCATGACAATTTTGTATTATTTGCAAAACTCTGCCAAATGTTTTAGACTTTCTTACAAAGCTGTCTGTGAGATATTTTTAATACCATTTGCTCAGACAAATGATGGATAGTATTATTTATTTGACCAAAGCACTTTGGAGCCCTAGTCATGGACCAGGACCCCATGACCTAGTGGAGTTTATAAATGCATTAGATATATTGTTGGCACCCAGACAAAAATATACTTATATAAAATGTAACTAAATATGCATTTAGGTAGCTAACTGTAGACCACAGTCAGAGGTGAACCCAGAAAGGCTATGGGCTGACTGAATGGTCCACCTAGTAGTTTGAAACACCTGCATGTTTCTGGCAAGTAAATAGCCATTGGGGCACTGCCACAAATTAGAAATGGCACTATTGGGCTGCTGCTGATATAGCTAATACCATCCCAGCTCCAGGTGGCATCTCCTAATTGCAACTGTGCAGTTTATGCTTACTATCATTTTACTTCTCCCTCCTTTCTTGATACCCCTAGTTTCAGCACCCACCCAGAGATTTTTTAAAGATAGCTGGTGCAAATTTAAAATTTGCTCTCCGTGAATACTTGAGCCCACTAGCTTAGCATTCGCCTTCTGCAGGCATTCATATGAGTATGTCAGTTGTACAAATGTTCACAAGAAGTGAATGCACAAAGCAAACATAGACAAAACAAATCCATTTTAAAATTTGTATGACTACTCAAAGAAAAGCTTTTGCAGGATTCACTCCACTCTAGAAATAATTTGTGTGATTATAAAAATTTGTAACTCCAGTTTGGATACTTGACATTTGTTTTAAGGCAACTGCAAAAATAGTGATACATATTAATGTTGTCTCAGCTCCATTTCTATAGTGTCATGGGAGTGTGTGATTATAGTTCCCAGTGGGAAAAAAATGCCATTGCTTAGCTGTCTTGTAAAACATTCAGGAGTAAAACAACTACATTTAATAGTGAAGAGAAAACAAAAGTGGAACAATGATACTTTACACTTCTATAGCACATTGCATCCTAGAATCACAAAGCATTTCATAGACATTAATTATTAACATCAAGACATCATTGTAAGCTAGGCATCATGCCTATTGCACAAATAGGAAGCATAGATTCTGAAAGGTATTTAGGGACCTAACTCCCTTTGAAATCAATGGGAGCTAGGTGCCTAAATACCTTTAAGGATCTGGGCCAGAGTGGCTAAATGGAGGAGAGGTTCATCAATGGCTATTAGCCAAGATGGTCAGGGATGCCACCCCTTGCTCCAAATGACCCTAAACCTCCAGCTCCCAGAAGCTGGGACTGGATGACAGCAGATGGATCACTCATTCATTCCCTCTGAAGCATCTGGCACTGGTCACTGTCAGAAGACAGGATACTGGGCTACATGGGCCTTTGGTCTGAGCCAGTATGGCCATTCTTATGTTCTTGTTCAAGGTTATACAAGAAGTCTGTGGCAGAATCCAAATCTTTTGGCTCTCATGTGCATAAATCAGTAGACCTGTCTCCTCTTCTAGAAGAAAAATATTTGAGAAGGAATAGAAAGATTTTTTTGCTGCATATGAGCCATTATTGCTAAATCAAGCGGATTTTCTATCATGAGGCGAACACGCTCTTTGCTGTTCTGAAATATGATGACAAAATAATTGTAAAACCTAAGTCTACAATAGAAAATTGAACCCGAGCCCAATATTAAACCATTGTACATCTTATATTGCTATCAAGCTTTGTAGCATCATGACAGATATAGATGAAACATGAAACATCTAATTCATCACTTCAGTGCTTACAATAAATACACTTTTATTACACTGTTTATAGTAAACACATTATGTGATAAATCACACTATAAATGTATATTTTATGGGTGCTTACAGATTTCAGACAAATTCTTGGAGACAATACATTTACAAAAGTTGTCTATTGCAAATAGCATTGATCTGAACAATGATGTCAATGGAAAAACTTTAATAGTAAGAAACTGTTGACTTTACTTCTTAAGACCCAGATCCTGCGCAGGCAGAGGGCTGTGTTTGAATGGTGCCCACTGAAGTCAATTGGGCTCTGAATAGGTGCAACAGTCTGCCCACATGCTGTCAGTTGCTGAGCTGGGGTGTAAGGTTATGCTTCCATTCTCATTAATTAATAAACAATATTGGCCTTTAAGGACTTGAGCCTACAAACCCTTACTTATGTGAGTAACTTTACTTGCATGAGTCGCGTGACTGAAGTCAAGAACAAAACAAAAGAGAGTAGTTTTAGATGAATAATTTGTTTCCTTCTTACTCAAAATGTAGTTCTCCAATAAGGGCCAGATCTATGTGGGAATTATCTGTTTAGGGGTATAGAAAATGGAGGAGTTATATGTATTATTTTTTGTAAATAACACATGTGCCTCAGTTTACTCATTTGATTTTATCCTGATCTTGCACTTCTCCCCAGCAGACTGCAAAGGAGCCTGTTGTGGGGAAGCAAACAAGAAACAAAACAATATGAGAGATAAGGCTTCTTAAGAGAACAATGGGGCAAACTATTCATTAGGGAATGCCCTTACCTAGCTAGTAACAAGGAAAATTGGAAGAAGGAGAAAGCTATGGCCTGGGAAAGAGAGATCAAGGAATATAACATTGATAGAGTTCTAATAAGTCAAAAACAGAGTGAGGGAGAGATGGGAGAAAAAGAAACATCTCCTGTGTTTTTGAGAGAGAGAGAGAACATCCATTTGTCCTGGAAACAGAGAAAAAGAGGCTCTAAAGAGAGGACTGATCGTAAATATAGAGTTAGTCCTGGGGCACAAGTGAAGTCAAAGAACATTACTGAGGGCTGTACCCCTGGGAGAACCAAACACCAAAAAGCAAAAACACATCTGAATGCATTAGGCATCTGAACTGTACATAATGAGTTGGCACTATGTGTGTGTTTCCCCACCCCATGACACTAAATGTGAAGTTACAGTAAATGGTTACCAGATGTCCGATTAATGGCTAAGAAATTAATAGTTTTTTTTCTTTTAAATGTAAATATTTCCCAACCAAGCATTAGAGCTAAAGTGAATAATTGCACTGAATAATTTATTCAATTAATATCCTTTGTGTGTGTGTGTGACTTGTTCAAATAAAGAAGAACTAAAAACTTAAAATGCCTTGTTCAAAAATTTTAAGTAACACTCTGCCATTGTTCTCCCACAAACAGTTCCTGTCATAGCATTATCCTCCATAATGGCAACTATGGCATCATCTATCTTCCCAATTTGGTGTTTGATAGGCTTTATCGCCTCCACTTGACTTTCTCTGAGGCCAGGTCCCTTTTAATGATCCAAGTCAACATAATCAAGTCAAATAAAGAATTCTCCTTTTATTGAGTCCTGGTGCGTTCACTACAGAAAAAATGGCTTAAATAACATGGATTGATTCTGAAGTCTTCCCCCATGCTTCCTGGGCATTATAGTCAACTATCTTCCCAGCATCCATAGAGCGGATGGGAGCCTGAGGCCTCCACATGAAAGGTATGTCACAAGTTAGAAACTAGTAGAAGACATGAGTCTGCTCCTACCTCTCCCCTATTGCAAACCCCGACCCTGGGCTTATTTGTTTTTTGTTTTGTTTTGGATTGGAAGAAAAGTGTTCAGACCTATGAAGCTTACAAACCTACCAGTCCTAGGCTTTGCATGGCGTTTTAGCTAAGCTAAAAGATACTTTGCCAGAGTAATAAACTGGATGTACACATTCAAACACAAAATGGGTCTGGTATTCATTCCTCAAAAATCCAGGGAAATTCCATTTTTAGGTGCATTTGCTTCCTTAAGAAAAATCTTAACTGGTGTTCCGCTGAGGCAAAAGTTACCTTTCTACATGAGGTAGGTTACAATTTTCTCAGTAGGAAAATTTTGATGGACACACTATCAGATTTTGTATATTCCTGTTTGACTTGCAAATTGTGGCTGTCATTTTAGATTCAGGTTTATGTTCTAAGAAAGTCAGACCTAACAGCTATAAGAGAGTGGTATGCAGTGTAGTTGTAACCAAGTTGGTCCCAGGATATCCGAGAGACAAGGTGAGTGAAATAATACCTTTTATTGGACCAATTTATGTTGGGGAGAGAGACAAGCTTTTGATTCTGAACAATGCTTTCAAAAGACTAGCCTGGGAACTTATATTCATAACTCTGTAAGTTCATAAATTAAATTTATAACTCTGCTAAACAATGTAAAAGAATCAGCGAGAGGCAAAACGGCATCTTTGAAAAAGTGAAAGTCAAATCCTATTGAGGAAAATAGAAAGGAGCATGAACTCTGGCCAGTGAAGTATAAAAATATAATTAGAAAGGCCAAAAAAGAATTTAAAGAACATCTAGCCAAAGACTCAAAAAATAATAGCAAAATTTTTTAAGTACATCAGAGGCAGGAAGCCTGCTATACAACCGTTGGAGCCACTGGACAATCAAGATGCTAAAGGAGCACTCGAGTATGATAAGGCCATTGCAGAGAAACTAAATGAATTCTTTGCATCAGTCTTCACGGTTGAGGATATGAGGAAGAGTCCCAAACCTGAGCCATTCTTTTTAAGAGACAAATCTGAGGAACTGTCCCAGATTGAGGTATCAGGAGGTTTTGGGATAAATTAAACAGTAATAAGTCACCAGGACCAGATGGTATTCACCAAAGAGTTATGAAGGAACTCAAATGTGAAATTGCAGAACTACTAACTGGAGTATGTAACCTATCAATTAAATCAGCTTCTGTACCAGATGACTGGAGGATAGCTAATGTGACACCCATTTTTAAGAAAGACTCCAGAGTCAATCCCATCAATTACAGGCTGGTAAGCCTAACTTCAGCACTGGGAAAATTGGTTGAAACTATAGTAAAGAACAGAATTGTCAGACACATAGATGAACGTAATTTGTTGGGGAAGAGTCAACATGGTTTTTGTAAAGGGAAATCATGCCTCACCAATCTATTAGAATTCTTTGAGGGGGTCAACAAGCATGTGGACAAGAGGATCCAGTGTATATAGTGTACTTAGATTTTCAGAAAACTTTTGAGAAGGTCCCTCACCAAAGGCTCTTAAGCAAAGTAAATTGTCATGGGATAAAAGGGAAGGTCCTCTCACGGATCAGTAACTGGTTAAATGATAGGAAAGAAAGGGTAGGAATAAATGGTCAGTTTTCAGAATGGAGAGAGGTAAACAGTGGTGTCCCCCAGAGATGTGTACTGGGACCAGTACTGTTCAACTTATTCATAAATGATCTGGAAAAAGGAGTAAACAGTGAGGTGGCAAAATTTGCAGGTGGTACAAAATTACTCAAGATAGACTGTGAAGAGTTACAAAGGGATCTCACAAAACTGGGTGACTGGGCAACAAAATGGCAAATGAAATTCAGTATTGATAAATGCAAAGTAATGCACATTGGAAAACATAATCCCAAGTATACATATAAAATGATGGGGTCTAAATTAGCTGTTCAAGAAAGATCTTGGAGTCATTGTGGATAGTTCTCTGAAAACATCCACTCAATGTGCAGCAGCAGTCAAAAAAGGTAACATAATGTTGGGAATCATTAGGAAAGGGATAGATAATAAGAAAATACCATATTGCTTCTATACAAATTTATGGTACACCCACACCTTGAATACTGCATACAGATCTCGTTGCCCCATCTCAAAAAAGATATGCTAGAATTGGAAAAGGTACAGAAAAGGGCAACAAAAATGATTAGGGGAATGGAACAGCTTCCATATGAGGAGAAATTATTAATAAGATTGGACTTTTCAGCTTGGAAAATAGACGACTAAGGAGGAATATGATAGAGGTCTACAAAATCGTGACTGTGTGGAGAAAGTAAATAAGGAAGCGTTATTTACAAACAAAAGGAAGTATTTCTTCACACAACACACAGTCAACATGTGGAACTCTTTGCCAGAGGATGTTGTGAAGGCTGACTATAATAGGGTTCAAAAAAGAACTAGATAAGTTCATGGAGGATAGTTCCATCAATAGTTATTACCCAGAATGGACAAGGATGGTGTCTCCAGCCTCTGTTTGCCAGAAGCTGGGAATGGGCAACAAGGGATGGATCACTTGATGATTACCTGTTCTGTTCTTTCCTTCTGAAACACCTGGCATTGGCCACGCTCAGTAGACAGGATACTGGGTTAGATGGACCTGTGGTCTGACCCAGTATGGCTGTTCTTATTTTCTAAAAATCATGGACTGAACAGAAACACTGGATTTATGGCTTTTTACAACAATCTCTAACCCATTAACCCCCCTTTTTTGTCCCATGACTGCAAAGGTGATAATAGACCACTCTACCTTAAATGGTCCCTTAGAATAAGTGCTAATTGATTATACTAAACAATCTGTTCCACCTTGCATTTAGCTGTGACACTAGGGTTATGTTTATGTTACAAATTACTTTGGTATAACTTATGTCCCTCAGGGATGTGAATAATCCACATAAGTTACACCAGCCTAAGTGCCAGTGTGGACAACGGTATGTTGCCTGAAGAGCTTCTCCTGCCGACATAGCTACCGCCTCTCGCAGAAGCAGGAGCTATTAAGCTGATGGGAGAGACCTTAGAGCATCTTCACGAGAAGAGCTAAGTGATGCAGCTGGATAGTTGCAATGTACCACTGTAAATGATGTAAATGATCACAGACCTGAAGAAGAGCACTGTGTGGCTCGAAAGCTTGTCTCTCTCACTCAACAGAAGTTGGTCCAATGAAAGATATATTACCTCATCTGCCTTGTCTCTCTAATAAGAGAGGCTTGGAAGGCAAGTAATCAGTCTTAGGCCTGGTCTACACTAAGGGGTGGGGTCGATATAAGATATGCAACTTCAGCTACGTGAATAGTGTAGCTGAAGTCGAAGTATCTTATTTCGACTTACCTCCCATCCTCACGGCACGGGATCGATGGCCGCAGCTCCCCCTGTTGACTCCGCTACCGCCGCTCGCTCTCGTGGAGTTCTGGAGTTGACAGGAGCGCGTTCGGGGATCGATATATCGCGTCTAGATGAGATGCGATATATTGATCCCTGATAAACCGATCGCTACCCGTAGACATACCCTTCGAATGGTGAAGGCCCTTTTTTATATGAACTGAAAAGAGGTTACCTCAGGTTAATTAGAGTCAGCTGGTGACTTTTAAAGCCTATCTTCTAGGGGAAAGAAGGGAAGCAAGGAGAAGAAATAAGCTGCAGCAGGGTTAGGGGCAGCTTGGAGAACAGGCTTCTCCTTGGTGGAAGGCTGTTCTCCTCCTATAAGGGAAACACTGAATATACTTCTGTTTGGGGAAAGACTGATGACCAGAAGCCTGCATAATAAGTCAATGCTCCTGTGAGGGCAAGGAAATGTGATGTGGAGGGGGGGGTTTGCTTCAAAGAACTAGTTGAGCCACCCTGAGGCCCAACTTGTATATAAACCGAAGTTGAGAATAAAAACCTCTGGAATAGGACTGATTTACTCCAGGGCCACCTCAGCAGAGGGAGAAATGCTAAGGCTGATGTGTTGAAAGAGGTGCCCTGCCACAATGTATGCAACTACTTTTCAATCTCTAAAATTTTCATTTTGTTTTTATAGAGAATGTAGGAAGATGCTAGTTTTAAACCTGTCAGTTACATATTAACACTTCCAAAAGTTTAACCAGAAAGAATATCTACCCTGAAATTATTAACACTCTAATATAATTTGTATGTCAAGTAATAACTTAAAAAATCCACTTACAGCTGGTGGAAAATTTTTCACATTGCAATTTTTTTTTGTCAAAAAACCCACCTTTTTAAAAAATGAAATTTGTTGCCAAAAGTTATTGAAATTTCCTACTTTAATGAAATTTTAACCAAATTTTTATCAAAATCAGTTTTGAATTTATGAAACATTTAGTTACCAAAAATACTTTCTTACTAACTGGTTTTGGTAAACAAAAAATGGTAATAATGGTTTCAAATAAGCTTTTGATTAAAAAATTAGTAAAACACATGGTGGATTTTTTTTCATGAAAAACAGAACACAGGTCCTTTCTGAACCCTACAAAGCACACTTTTTTTTCTCTTTTTACCTCTTTTTAGTAACTCTGATTCCACCAATATTATGGTTAGGGCCTTACATCAAATATACTGTGAATATCAAAAATGAAGTGAGCAAGATATAGTAAAAGTTGAGCTGCTGCCATTATAAGCACATAGGTTGGGGGCACTAAACAGAGAGTAAAGGTTGCTCATGTCTTGTTTACTTTGTAATGAAATGTAAAGTCAAAGTCAAATGCAATGTTCTACGTTTTCTGCCAGAAACAACCTAAAGTGTTGTCAATTTAAGGCAGTAATGAGAACAAAAGGCTCCCCTTGATACAGGAGAACATAGATAGTGATGGCTCTATGGGGTCACTACTCTTTGGAAAACACGTAATTGTGGTTTCATACTGACAACATGAAACCTTGACCTTGTTCCATTTGAATGTGTGCTACTTTAAATACAGATCGAGATAGGGTTAGGCCTTTGTGTCTGATACTTCTGATAATAATGCATAATATGTATGATGGATTGGAGTGATATTATTATACATTTTTCTCTTTTTCCATTATATTTTAATTCACATGCACATAGCATATGTCTATACAAATTATTTGACACCTAACAGAAATGACAGCTTACATTACAACACATTTATTATGGGTTAGGTTGGTAGAAAAAGCCTGCAGAAAAGAAGTATGTGATCATGTAATTAAAGACTATCTTAATACGTATGCACAAGAGGGTCAAATTATAGTTGCACAGGCAAGTTTAATACTGGCATTTCTTAGTTTCTGGGTGCTTGACTTTGCAACCTTAATGTTTTTTTAAGTAGTTTTTGTGTGCAATCGTATATAATTCACAGTTAGAAATATTAAATATAATTAATTACTTTACATATGTAAAATCAAGTAAACTACCTTGTTATACAGAAGACAAGGAGAGTGAAGTAAAATCTTTTGTTGTACCCACTTCTGTTGGTGACAGCGACAAGCTTTTGAGCCACACAGAACTCTTCTTCAAGTCTTGGAAAGGTACTCCTAGCATCACAGCTAAATGCAAGGTGGAATCAATTGTTTAGTATAAATTGTTAGCACATATTCTAAGGGACCATTCAAGGTAGAGTGGCCCGTTAACACCTCTGCAGTCATAGGACAAAAAGAGGGGTTCATGGGTTACAGACTGCTGTAAAAAGCCATAAATCCAGTGTCTCTGTTCAGTCCATGATTTTTAGTGTCTAGCAGAGTTATGAATTTAAGCTCCCAGACTCATCTTTTGAAAGTGTTGTGCAGGTTTCCTCTGAGGATGAGGACTGATAGGTCAGATACAGAGCGATCACTTTATAAAAAGTGTTCACCCACAGGTGATAGGGTGTTTTTTGTCTTTTATAATTTTCTTGTGTGAGTTCATTCAGAAGTCATGGGTGGTGGGAATCAAAGGCAGGGGAAGGCTCAGCCTACCCAAACTGCCTGCATTGCCCTGCCCACACTCCACCCCCAAACACCCTCCTGCTTCCTGCCGCGACTCTTTCCCATGTGGCTGAGCACTGGGCCAGTGGTGCCGGAACAGGGGAGGGGCAGACTGGGGGCCATAGCCCTCCCACTTTTTGAAAGTGGGTGGGCCTGACCCGTCCACTTTTTGCCAGGGCGGACCCCGTCCTCTTTTCCTCCTTTTCCCCCCTGAGACCACCCCACCCCACCCCATGGCCAGGCCAGCATGTTGCCTGGGCAGCCATGGGGAACCATGGTGGACTCTCCACCTGCCCAGAGTGGGGGGGCGGGGGAGGCTGAGAGCAGCCCCCAGCCCCTGCCCCCTGGGGCCACCTGGGGCAGGAGGAAGGTCCACGACTCCATGCCAGCTCCCCACAGCTGCCTGCACAGCTCTCCCCAACCCAGCTCTGGCTGGGGGTGGGGCCTCAGAGCCGCAGCCCAGCCATGGTAAGAGCCACGCACAGGCAGTTGTGAGGAGCTGCGGACCCTCCACCTGCCCTGGGTGGGTGGCAGCCCAGGGAGTGGGGAAATGGGCCAGGGGCTGCTGACAGGTGGAGAATCTACCATGGCTCCCCACAGCTACTCACCCGGCTCTTATCATGGCCAGGCTGCGGCTCCAAGGCCTCCCCCGCAACTAGAGCCGGGTCAGGAAGAGCTGCATGGGCAGCTGTGGGGAGCCTGGGTCCCTACATCTGCCGCTAGCCTGCAGCCAGGGACTCAGGGTGGCTGGAGCCGGTGCTCGCACCACCTGCCCACCCAATGCTTTGGGGCTGGGGGATGTTCTGCCTGCCCACCTGGAGCTCCAGGTGTGTGGGGGGGCATGCTGCTCACCTGCCATGCTGGGGACCATGCTCAGCTGCCTGCCCACCAGGTGCTCGAGGGCTGGGAACGGGCTCTCGGTGGGGCAGAGTCCCAGGCAGAAGCGGTGGGCCGGCTGAGGACTAGCCTCATTAAGACCGCAATTCACCTGCTGCCCATGAGTGTAGTGATTTTCTGGTTTCACACACATAGCTATTATTGGGTATTTAGTGCACTGAATGAGGTATACCACATGTTGAGATAGGCATGTTTAGGATCAATGGATCTTGAAAGGTGTGTTGTGGGGGGGTGTTGATCATTGTAGCAGTGGACATATGTCTGCAGGTTTTGCATCAGTTGTTCTGGCAGGGTCTGGTGCTGCTTTGAGTTAGTGTGTCCTGGTCTGAGGGGAGTTTGCTTCTGATGATGAGCTTGGAGCTGTTGGGGGGTTGTTTGAAGGTCATAAGTTGGGGTTCATGAAATATTTTATTTCATGATGGGGTCCCCATTGAGTATGGGTTTGTCATAAACAAATAGTTAAGGGTTAATGCCTCTTTTACCTGTAAAAGGTTAAGAAGTTCACCTAGCCTAGCTAATACCTGATCAGAGGAACCAATGGGGGAACAAGATGTTTCAAAAGGATGGAGGGAAGTTTTCCTTTGTTTAGTCAGTTTTTCAGTTTCAGCAGGAGTGAAAAAGATCAAGGAACCAGCCTCTTATCAGAGTAGTAAGTTTTAGAAAGGGATAAATAGGTTTATGTTTATTTCTTTGTAACCTGTCTTGTGCAATTAGAGGTAGAATCAAATTGGGTATTGGGGTATTTTCATTGGTGTACTAAATTTTTGCCCAGGGGAACATCCTCTGTGTTTTGAATCTGTTGTCTGTGAGAGTAGCTGGTATGCTAATCTCTCCCAGAGGGTTTTCTTTTACCTTTCTTTTCTTTAATTAAAAGCTTTTTCTTAATACCTGATTGATTTTTTCCTTGTTTTTAGATCCAAGGGGTTTGGATCTGTGTTCACCAGGAAATTGGTGAAGTTTCTGAACGCTACCCAAAGAAGGGAGTGCTTGTGAATGGTGGCAGCGATACCAGATCTAAGCTGGTAATTGAGCTTAGAGCTTCTCATGCAGGTCCCCCACATCTGCACCCTAAAGTTCAGAGTGGGGAAGGAACCTTGGCAGGGTTGTAGTTAGATGATACCCCATATGGGTTCCAGTGTGGGGAGGTAGGTGACAATTAGGGGGTGTGTGGGTGGAGGGGGTTTCATTTCTGTATTGAAGCAGGTTCTCTCTGGGTATTTGGGTGGCCCATTCCATTATGCAATCTACTTCTCTGGTAGAGTGTCCTTGTTTGGTGAAGGTGGTTTCAAGTGTATTAAGGTGTATATCCCAGACTTTCTCCCTTGAAGCATATTCTGTGATATCTGAGTGCCTGGCTGTAGATAACAGATTTCTTGGTGTGGTTGGGGTGGTTACTGGATCTACGAAGGTAGATGTGGTGATCCGTGGGTTTCTTGCATGTGGTTGTCTGTAGCGTTCCATTGCTGAAGCTTATTGTGGTGCCCAGGAAGTTGTTGCTAGTATGGGAATGTTCCAGAGAGAGTTTAATGGATGGACAATGGCTGTTGAATTTGTGGTGGAAATCTATGAGGGTGTTTAAGCTGTCTGAAGTATTGATGTATCTCAGGTATATTATTGGTTGCATGGTGCATTTGTCCAGAAATTATTCATCAAGGTGGCCCATGAAGAGGCTGACATACTGGGAAGCCATCCTAGAACCATGGCTGTTCCTATGGTTTGGACAAGGTGTTTGTAGTTGAATCTAGAATTGTTATGGGTGCAGATGAAATGGATGAGTTTGGCAACGTGTTTGGGGTGGATATTTGAGAATTGTCCATTGTCTTGCAAATATTTGAGGCAGGCAGCTATGCTATCATTGTGAGGGATGTTAGTGTATAGGGAAGCAACATCCATGGTGGTGAGGATGGTAGTCTAAGGGAGATTTCTAATGTTGCTCTGTATGGCTCGAAAGCTTGTCTGTCCCACCAACAGAAGTTGGTCCAATAAAAGATATTACCTCACCCATCTTGTCTCACTAATATCCTGGGATCGACACAGCTACAACTACACTGCATATATCTTGTTCTATGTTAAATTCTATCATGGGAGACAAACCTTCATTCCCAATATCCTTCTACACGCATTGGGACAGATTCTCATTTTCACTAAGAGCCCGTTACATAGCTATGCCAGTGAAAGGGACCTTTAATGTGGGTGTTGATCCAATTATACCTACTTCACACTGCCAGAATGGTGTAAAGGGATGTGAGCATAAATGAGGATCAGGACCATTATTAGCACACGTGTCTGAATTAGCATGCTTCCATTTTTGTGAATTATATGGCCCTTCCTATGTGATTAAAAAGTGCCACTGAATCCTCAAGCATCCTAAATTCCCACTGAAATAAATGGGATTTTTAACTATAGAATACATTTCAGTGACAGGCCTTATGAAGCTTTAAAGTAAGAAACAGCTTCAAAGTTATTTAATAACTAAGCTACTTGTTCTGCTGAATGAACTCTAGTTGAGTAGGCAGCATTGTAATGTGGAATGGGCCAGATGGTTTGCTGAACAGCACTTCAGGATGCTTCTTTTGTCCCAACCTGAGCACATTACATCTGTTCTACATCCAAGCCAAACTGAATCAGAATCTGTCAAACCTATTTGAATGCAGGGTCTAAAGGTCTGAGGTAACTTCAGATTGTGCTGTTGTATTACCATATGTCTAAGCTTGCCACAGATGCCACACATACATTCATTTGCCTGAACATACACTCAGTGGAAAGTTGCATCAGAAACATGCATTATCGAAAAGAGCTGTTAATTTCTGAAGAGCAGCAAATGTGATAAGAGGATTATTTACGTCATTTTCTAGATCACTGTCCATTTTAATTTTACACACATGGTGGTGAAGGGGGAGGGGGGAGGAGAAGAAGTGGTTACCATCCACTGGAGTCTTAAAAACAAAATTAACAAATTTATTTGAGCTCAAATTAAATTAATTTATCTGAGCTCAAATAAGTTTGTTAGTCTCTAAGGTGCCACAAGGACTCTTTCTTTTTGCGGATACAGACTAACACGGCTGCTACTCTAAAAACAAAATTGCAAACAAAGTTTGAATTTTGATTATCAAATTGCCAAAGCAATCTTTCTCAGAAAGTCCTTCCTAATTTCAGTCTTCCTTGAAATAATATAAAATTTCTATGGGACTGCTGAATAAAGATTTAGTTTAGAAACAGAGATTAGGGATGTTAAGACTCATCTCACAAGAACTGCTGGGCAGAAGTGAAAATATAATTTTGTTAAATGTATATGCACAAAGCCCCCTCTCTCCAGTTACCCATCTGAATCAGATGTTACCACAGATGATATTTTCATTCATTTCATTTACACCTTTTTTCTCCCTTGAATCCCTTTGTCTAGTTCCTAAGCAACCATGCTAATATTCCTGTTCAAAGAAAGAAAATATTCATGACCCCAAAACAGGATTCCTCAAGGTAGTTTGAAAACAGTCTTGGGAATTTCAAAAGTCTGCCAGAGGTTCTCATCAGCATCTTGGAACTTGACAAAAATAATGTTGATAGACACATGGAGATACTGGTACCAAGAGGCATGGTTCAGAATAGACAGTGGATATAAATACAGCCCCAGATATTTGACTGAATGCTGCAGCTGAATAATGTGTTCTCCTTCTAGAAAAGGGCTCATTTATTTTTTGTTAACTAGGTGTAATAAAATATCAATTTTTAAAATATCTATAAATTATAAGTATCCAGCAAGTAATTGTTCATTTGAGTCTGTAATCTGCAAACTAAGAAAAGTGGTTTTAGTGGCTACAGTAGAAGATAAGGAATCAGGACTCCCAACTAGATCCTGCTCTCTCAATCCTCATTGTGTGACTTTTCTACCTTCTGCCTCAGTTTACCATCTGGAAAACAAATATATTTACCTACTTCACAGGGATTTCATTAAATAAATATCTGTTAAATTATTCAAGACCCTGAGATGAAAAGTGTTATATACATGAATAAAAAAGGTAAACGCGAAAAAGGTGTTGTTATAACTCCAAAATGCTTGATCTCCTAATATTTCTATTAATTAACACAGTATCTCAGGTTAGACAGTGACAGACTAAACTAATTTTTCTAATTAAATGAATTTTGTTGTTAAAACTGGCTCCTAACCACATCTCATAGCATTATACATACATCATATATGACCATTGACATGAGGCTACTCCCAAAACAAGGTATCACTGAATATGAGGAAATGTGGTAGAATCGTGCCTTCAGTGATTAAGATAAGCCACTTTTCCTTTTTTTAAGAAGACTCTAAACTTGAAGTATGGAAATTAGTGTCAGTACTTGTGAAACGAGTTATAATTCAGTGTGAACAAGGTGGGCCCTTATTGTTGAGCCAGAATCATCATACATACTCCTCGTGATTGAGGTCAGTGGTTTGACGTCCCTATTTCTGATATTCCCCTTTTTAAAAATAATGTTTGACATGTTTTAGACACACTTGTTACTGCCTAAGCACTAAATTATGCTCAGTAACCTCACTGTAAAAGCACAGTAGCTGCACTGATTTTAAGGGAGTTACCTTATCTACACTGTTGCGACTCAGAACAGAATTTGGACATCAAAACCTAAACTGGTAGTCTTTATAGTCTTGGATGATAAAATATTATTTTCTGAAATACAGAATACATAAAACTTTGGACAAAAAATTGAACTGTATTAGCAATTTCCTTAGAGGGCTCTTTCACAGGAACAATTAAACTGTATTTTTGTGGCTTTTTCTCTTCACTTTATGTGAGCAGATACTGTATGTGACTTAGCTGTCAGTATAATTTGAGGCATTATAGTAAAATGTAATTTTTTCTTGCAGTATGTGTTTTCACAGATCTTTTGAACAACAAAAGCAATAAGGGAGAAAATGTTTATCATCTTTCCTTTATGATAATGAGATTTGACTTCTTACTATCATATAACTTAGTATACAATAGACTTAGAATACAATAGCTGCAATCATGCCTACAATATTTTTTCTCTAATATTAATTTAAGGGGAGACAGAAAAGCCTTTCAATCACTGAAGTCTCAATTTAAAGTTAATTTTCCTCCCTTAGTCTTGGTTCTCAGCTTTTGTGATGTGTGTTTTTTTCCTCTCACTTTTTCATTTCACAGCCTTCCCCAGAATTAACATCCTAACAAAATCATCTATCGGCTTAATAGACATTTCTGTCTGCTATGGGTTTCCTCTGATGGCCCCAGCCCTCTTCACTATTAATCTTATCCCTTTGACTAAATATTTTCCTTATTAGTTCAGTCATGGTTAGCATTCCTAGGTGGAGTGTATACATAGCCGATAGCTATGTACATCGGCCAAACTGGACAGTCTCTAAGGAAAAGGATAAATGGACACAAATCAGATATTAGGAATGGCAATATACAAAAACCTGTAGGAGAACACTTCAACCTCCCTGGCCACACAATAGCAGATCTTAAGGTGGCCATCCTGCAGCAAAAAAACTTCAGGACCAGACTTCAAAGAGAAACTGCTGAGCTCCAGTTCATCTGCAAATTTGACACCATCAGCTCAGGATTAAACAAAGACTGTGAATGGCTTGCCAACTACAGAACCAGTTTCTCCTCCCTTGGTTTTCACTCAACTGCTAGAACAGGGCCTCATCCTCCCTGATTGAACTAACCTCGTTATCTCTAGCCTGCTTCTTGCTTGCATATATAAACCTGCCCCTGGAAATTTCCACTACTTGCATCCGAAGAAGTGGGTATTCACCCACGAAAGCTCATGCTGCAAAACGTCCGTTAGTCTATAAGGTGCCACAGGATTCTTTGCTGCTTCTACAGAATGTAAAAGTGATTGTTTAAAAAAAATATGCAAGATTAAAAATATAAACATTCATGTTTTAACTTAAGGACAAGAGGACAGTTTGTACAATAAAACAAGGGTCTTAAAAATGCTAAGGAACCAGAAATATATATATTTATCCCTCCTAAAATGTCTTCCTGATTCGGAGCTATGATAAGTTTTCCTGAGGCTCAAGGAAATATGTGCAGAAAACACTTAAAATGTCTTATTTTACTGACTTAAAGGTTAATGAGAAAAATGATCCTTTTCAATCTATGACAAAGGCCATTTAAAACAGAAGACTCAAAAGCACCGCAGCTGGTAAGGTTATTGGAATATGGAATATGTTTTGACAATTTGCACTTTATGAAATGCATTGTTCCGGTTTTCCTCTTTACGTGCATGTCTCTTCTGTGAATGCGCAACTTTATTTATTTATTTACAAAAGGTTGCCTTTATTACAGTATTTATATCTGAAGAGGTTTGACAGATATGGTATTATCCCAGTTGTTTGTTTTACTCTAGAAAATGGCACGATAGATTTCAGAATCAGAACACACACTTGATAAGCCCCAGAGAGGTACACAGCAAAACGTAATATACACGTGCTGGAAAACTTGAGGGACCTAATCTGAACTACAGAGCTTTGACTAAGGGTACGTCTACACTACGGGACTATTCCGAATTTGCATAAACCGGTTTTGTAAAACAGATTTTATAAAATCGAGTGCGCGCGGCCACACTAAACACATTAAATCGGTGGTGTGCGTCCACGGTTCGAGGCTAGTGTCGATTTCTGGAGCGTTGCACTGTGGGTAGCTATTCCGTAGCTATCCCATAGTTCCCGCAGCCTCCCCCGCCGCTTGGAACTTCCGGGTTGAGATCCCAGTGCCTGATGGGGCAAAAATTGCCGAGCTATGCCCTGACCCACCGCGGACACGGTGTTTGACCCTAGAAGCATTTGGAGCTCTGTCTGGAGATTTTAAAAAAATGATTTTGAATTTCGTCTTTTGTAACGGAGCGCTGATAGAACAGATTTGCCTGCCCTTACAGCGATCACGTCTGCATGGTCCATGCGGGAGCTCTTTCTTTATTTTGATTTTTAACTGCATCGCCACACGTGCTGATCGGAGCTCCATGCTGGGCAAACAGGAAATATTCAAAAGTTCGCAGGGCTTTTCCTGTCTACCTGGCCACTGCATCCGAGTTCAGATTGCTGTCCAGAGCGGTCAGTGGTGCACTGTGGGATACTGCCCGGAGGCCAATACCGTCGATCAGCGGCCACACTAACCCTAATCCGATATAGTAATACCGATACTAGCGCTACTCCTCTCGTTAGGGAGGAGTACAGAAACTGGTTTAAAGAGCCATTAAAATCGATATAAGGTGCCTCCTAGTGTGGACGGTTGTGGCGTTAAATCGGTTTTACGCTCCTAAAACCGATTTAAACGCCTAGTGTAGACCAGGCTTAACATTGATTTCATCAGATCTCAAACTACAGTGAGTGCAATTGGGCTTGATTAGTAGTTGGATGAGAGACTGACTACTATTACCTAGGTACTGCCAGAGATGATGGTGGCATTGTAGTAGATGGCACTGTTCCCTTTGAGTCATTGGATAGGCAGTACTCCAGCATGGTGCCAAGGCGTGTTTTGATGTGGGTGCTTGCACCTTTGGTAGGATAAGTAAAATCAAGGTCATGTAAATCTGTGGTTGCTAAATTAAATTCTGGCATTTTTAGACAATGTAGTAGTGCTAACTCTAGTGTCTTGGTTAAATCCCACCTTGGAATTATCGGCATTTTGCTTAAAACATCCCTGCATAATATCAATGGAAGAAGTTATTTTCCACTACCTCTTCTAAGCATCATTGTGTATTGGTGTTGATACAGAAATTCTGCCAGATTTATCTGGATTTCTGTGGTTCCAGTGGGTGCTGCTGTTTTACAGACTGTATGTAGACATTTTGGTACCCTGAATGAAAGGAGGTAAACAAAGTAAAGTGCTATGTAATTGATAAGTATTATTAATATTCAAAATGATGTATTTTTTTCTGACATATTTATAGGGATATCTTGATAAGGGGGGGAAATGGATGGGCTTGATTTACACAGAAAATTGCCCCCACTGTGCCTCAAGGCAGACGTACTTGAGTGGGGATTCACCTCAGAGAGTAAGGGAGACAATTGCCCTATACTAGGGGTGACTCCAGGTCCTTTTCAAACTGACTGACCAATGCCTGGAAATAAGCTCCAGGACAGCACACTCATTGAGTTCAGCACAAAAACAGAGCAGTAGGACAATATGTTCTAGAAGAGGAACCTGAGAAAACTATATATTTGAAATATATCTGCCATTGTGTTTTATTTTTCAAACTGTCTCTGCTATAGGCGAAGGACATTTTCATGTTTGAAAAGCTGCCTGTCTCCACAGAAAAATGATTAAATAAAAACATTTTTAAGAGGAAAAAAAAGTAAAATCTTTACCAAGCCTGACCTCCTATTGGGACTGTGGATGCCAGACCCCCTCCCCCAAATGATTTAAGCTACACTACAGTAGGATCAGAGGCTGAAGAAATTTCAGCTGATGAATCCATGTAGTCATGGTTCAGCTGGCCCAAGCAAGTTCAGCAAAAACTTACCCCTTTTTACTTAATAGTGTGGAGTACCCCATGGAAGGCAGTACAATTCTTCACCAAATGACCCTACAAATCATACTCCTGTCTGTAGCTCTGCCTGTATATTAGAGTTGGTTAAGTTGTTATTAACAATCTCTTAAACTTTCATCCATTTTCTGTTTATAAATTTATAAAGTTTTTAAAATAATGTAAATATCAGTAAATGTTTGATGAGCACTGTATGCAATATTCCAGGTATCAGCTTTTTTTTTTTTTAAATGAACTGCTGAATATATACTAAGGGCCAAATTTTGGACTTCAAATCATTCTGTTCCTGCATCTGAAATTACGAACCCAGCTGACTGAAATCCTTTCACACACAAACTTGGCACATGTGCTGTATAGGTTCTTTGTGCTGAAATGAATTACCTACTAAACTGTCTTTAAAGTCATTAAACTTATTTTGAATTCTAAGGCAATTCCCTAATGCATTATTGGGGGACGGGGAGGGGTTGGATTATTTTTCTTTCTAAAAAACTGGTTTAAGGAGGAAGACTTCAACAGGAGTATTTGTGTTGTAACATGCCATTCAATGAAAGTCAGAGTATCACAATCTGGACCTTTTGAAGAACAATGGAGAAGGTATTTTCAAAGCAAAGACATTTAAAGCTATGGCCTTCTTTTTTCTCCAGTAAGGTATTACATACCTGTAAGGGTGTTTAGATATGCCTACCATGCCACCTAAGCACAATAAATGAAGGCTAGTGACACCTGAAACTAGGCAGGAAAGAACACAAATATATGCCCAAGTCAATTTTCCATAGTAGGGAAAGACCATAATTAATCTGCCTCAAAACCTGCCCTGAGGAGGTCCCAGTAGGCTGGAGGAGTTACTGAAGGTGAGAAAATACAGACATGAATTTTCAAAGTAGTCAGGTTCCCAGATCCCATCAGGTGCCTTTGAAGATCTCAGCTGAGAATCCTAAACATGAACTTCCTCACTTTTGTCATTGTTTTATGTTACATTTTAGAGTTAGTTGAGGAAATATTGAGGTTTCATTATAATACTGTAGCCACTTTTTTAAAAATACATTTTCTTACATACATATAAAAAGAATATCACCAAGAGATCCACTGAGTGATGTGTATTGTATATGGCTTTTTTTGTATATAAATCAAACATTTTACTGGTTAAAGCCCATATTTGCCTGTTCAATGGCAAGTTCTTCTGTGATTCACACAATGAGTGAGACAATAATAACCTCAATAATTAATAAAACCCTGACATCCTACTCATTCCAGCTTCCCAATGCATCAGGTCTATCCTGTATCTGTCAGGTTTTTTTAGATTTGCAGGAGCTATCTTGGAGCAGGGACCATCTTGAACAGTACTTAACACATTGTCAGTTCTTAAAAAATAAATACTAAATAAATATGGTTTCTAAGCACACTTCTGGAACTCACTTGAGGCATTATTCATTCAGGACCCGGCCCAAAGCCCAATGAAAACAGGTGTTTTTCTTCAATTGAGTTCAATGGACTTTGGATCATCCCCTTAAGAAGCACTTGTATATCCATTCAAGAACTGTTTCCAGCATCTATACCCTAAGTATCTCATTATTGGATTAGGGAGCTATTTATTCAATTTAGATAAAGACAAATGAGGATTTAGGGTCTTTAGCTCTGTAGCCCATAAAGTTACATCATCACTATCAGCTCAGGGTGCTATTGATCACACGCTCTTCACTGGAATGATTCAAAGCTTGCTGCCCTCTCTCCATCCCAAAGAGCCCTGTCACAGGCTCCACTCATCATTAGGGGGTTCCTTCTCCTGGACATTCTGGGATTAGCTCCTTCCAGGTGTGGAGGCCCCCTTCTACCTCTTGCTCTTTCCCTATCTGCAATTCTGGGTACTCCTGTGTGACATGGCCCTCCAGCCAGGCCATAATACATGTTTTCCACTTCTCAGGTACCAAAGGGTTTCCTCACTAGCAGGCAATCTTTCTAGTCACCGCTCCTGTGGTGCCACCTCCACAATGGCTGGTAGAGGAACCAGGGCTCACCCTCAACACTGGGAGCCTCTAAGTCAGCAGACAAGGTCTATTTCTTCCTGGACCATAATGCCTTTCCCTGAGCCCTTTCCTTACCTTCTGTCTCTTCCCAGTTTGCAAGCCTCACAACTCCCTCCTCCTAGTGAGTAACTGCAGGCTTCTTACCTCTAGAGCCACCAAACAAACCTCCCTTCTCCCAGGGAGTGATTGCAAACTATTGCCCTGCAGCTTCCCTATCTCTGCTGTCAGCTTCCTGGCTTTATAAACTGAGCCCAGCTCATTCCCCTTCAGCTGGGTTCCCTTATTATTCAGTCAGGAGATTGCTTGAGCCATCTGGTTTTCTCAGCTGTGGCCTGGTTAATTGGTCCCCTTCTTAGCCTATATTACTCTCTAAAGGGCAAATGTGGGGGTGAACACCCCACTACAGGAAAGCATACCTACTGCTATAACCCTTCAGGTGGTGCAGCACATGTGCACAGTGCACCAGACCCATTCCCTGACCCAATGCAGAGAGGACACAGGATGAAGGCATTATGCAGGGCATATAAGGTGTGTGATGCTCTTTCTGCATTCTCCCATGAAGAATGATCCAGTCACAATCTGGGACTCTGCTTGCAAAATCTTGACTGTAAAAATGTAGTTCACAAGGATTCGTAGAGGATTTTTTAAATTAAGGGCTGAAGGAATGCTGACAGGTTCAGAGGAGCACACAATTCAGGTGGAGACATCCCTTAAGGGTGAAATTATTAAAGGAGGAACTCTATATCCCAGTAAAGAGGATAGGAAAGAAGTTGGTAAAGCACAGGTAGGAGCTAGTGAGGAACAGTCAAAAGTAAGAGAGTCCCATTTAAATATTACAAATGCATATATTAAATGACCAAATTAATTAGATAAGTTTATGGAGGATAAGTTCATCAATGACTATTAGCCAAAATGGCCAGGGATGCACTCCCATGCTTTGTGGGGAGGGATAGCTCAGTGGTTTGAGCATTGGCCTACTAAACGCAGGGTTGTGAGTTCCCTCCTTGAGGGGGCCACTTAGGGATCTGAGGCAAAATCAGTACTTGGTCCTGCTAGTGAAGGCGGGGGCTGGACTCAATGACCATTTGGTGTCCCTTCCAGTTCTAGGAGATAGCTATATCTCCATTATTAAATATCCCTACACCTCCAACTGCTAGAAGCTGGGACAGGATGACAAGGGATAGATCACTTGATAATTGTCTTGTTCTGCTCATTCTCTCCAAAGCAACTGGCTCTGGCCATTGTCAGAAGACAGGATAGTGGGATAGATGGACCGTTAGTCTGACCCATTATGGCTATTCTTATGATATATTTCTAAAAAGATAGGAGCTCAAAACAGATGTTAATGGCTCAATGCAGGAATTACTATGTGCAATTCTATGGCCAGTGTTATAAAGGAGGTAAGACTAGATTAATATAATGGACCCCTCTGGCCCTAAATCTATGACTATATTAATAAAATAATTGAGAAAATGTGGGGTAGGTGAAACCTGGCTGCCTGTACTAACTTCATGACTTTATTGTCTGAGCTATTTGAGGAAAGTGGAGCAAGTGGGATGAAGTGACTAAATCAAATCATTGCCATAACTTTTATAATATCAGTCCAGAAAATAATTTATACTGTCAACAATTCTATTTGTCTTTAATAAAAATATCGGTAACTCTGAAAGGGTCA
Source organism: Mauremys mutica (assembly GCF_020497125.1). NCBI lineage: Eukaryota > Metazoa > Chordata > Testudines > Geoemydidae > Mauremys > Mauremys mutica. The sequence continues at coordinate 86,275,799 of NC_059073.1, read as the reverse complement.
ATAGGTATGAATGCATTTGTTGGTGCACTGTGCTCTTTTCATTATAGAACTGCTTTAAATGAGAAGATAAGATAGAAAAATGGTTAAAAATATCATTCAAACCTCATTAAAGTTTGAAAAAAAATGTGCTTTACACTGAACATATTCCCTTGAACATTCTACAGTGCAAGAGATCAAAGTCTGTATCGTGCATGTTATTTCAAGAAGGCAATATGGCAGTTGCCAAGGCAACAAGACTTTTTTTTTTAACATAAAATAAGGATGTTGCAGACATGACCTGTCTTAACAATAGCTCATGTGACCATGAAATGCAGAAAGATATGATAATCTAAAGAAAGAAAGAAAAATCCTGGAACTGTACCTAGTCTTCAAAAGAAGTTTCTTTTTCTTGTCTACCAATGAATTGCGAACCCATGCCTCAACAGTGTTTCAAAGTTATAAATAAATATATTTGCCAGCAGTGGTTATTTCACTGATAATCTACTATTGTGAGGTTTCTTTAAATCTGTACAGTACTTCATGTAAGAACTCAGCCTGTTTTTTTTCCCCAACTGATTTGACTTCTTTGGTGAAGCATTGTGATTCTTAAAGGACATGAGTACAGTGATGCGCAGGGAGGGGAGATGAGGGGAAAGGTATGTTTAATTACTAGAAAACTTGCAAATGGAAGCAAGGCACATATTTGTATGAGAACATACAACACCCACACAAGGTGGTCTTTCAGGATAGTTAAAACGTTTGCTTCTTCTACCAAACTTTTAGCTGTCTTCTCCTCTGCATTTACTACTGTAGCTGAATGTATACTTGCAGTCACTGTATATGAAGGTTACATTTATAAGTGCTTTACCCAGTGTTAAGAAACGATTAATAGACGATATAAGCATGTTACTGACATCAGTAGCAAATGTGACAAATATGTACTAGAAGCACAACAGCAGAAGATGTTTTAGCTGATTATAAGCTATAGTTTATAGTCAATGATCTATTGACCTTTTGGACTCAAAAACAGTCAATAACAATTGATTAACCATTTAGTACAACTTCAGTTAATTTATCAACTCCTCAAACGATTTATACATATAAACTTAAGATAAAGCATGACACACACCCACTTTTTTTTTTGCGCTAGATGCAGAATAAAAGGCAATTGATGAGACCCTAGAATTGCTGTACATTCAGGGGCCTGGATGGGCTGGCTAGATTTCTTTCTTACAGGAGTGTTCTTTTGGCTCATTTTGATTGTGAATATTTCTTCACTGTTGTATACTACTTTTCACCCTAAATAAGACCTGGTATAGCATGGAAATGGTATACTTAATATGGAATACGATGAACTTTGTCATATTTTCCTACTGTTTGAAAAACATGTTTTAATCTACAAAATAAACATTTACTGTTCTCTCTCAAAATTTTGGGCAATGTATAGGTTCTCTGTTACGCTAACTGGTCAATAAGAAATGAAAAAACCCATACTGGTTTTGATGTTCTCTACTTTAATTGATGTGTATCCTAAAATACTGGGTCTGATTTATCACTGCATTACATTGGCATAAAACCAAAGTACCACAGTGATTTTATGGCGTTTATTTAAGAGAATGCATCAATTATTAGAAAGAATGAGGAACAAATTCTATTGACATTTTTTAAAGTCTTCAAATCAAGACTGGATGTCTTTCTGGAAGACATGCTTTAGTCAAACACAACTCACTGGGTTGATTGATCAGGATACACAAATGAGGACAAACACAGGGATGGATTTTAAATGGCTGGCTGCAACTTAATTAAAATTTAACATTGGAGAGGGAACTATTTGCCAATCTCCCCATACTAGGCATTTAGATTGGTCCAGGGTAGAGTTTCTATCATATAGCCTGGGGTGCTCAGACTTCATTGCACTGTGACCTCCTTCTGACAACAAAAATTACTACATGACCCCAAGAGGAACTGAAGCCTGAGCCCACCCACCTGAGCTCCACTGCCCCAGCAAAGCCAAAGCTCCAGCCCAAGTGGGGGGCCTGTAACCTGAGCCCCGCCACTCACAGATGAAGCCCTTGGGCTTTGGCCCCAAGTGGTGAGGTTCGGGCTTCGGCCCTGGGCCCCAGCAATTCTAATGCCAGTCCTGGTGCCCTCAATAAAACAGTTTGAGAACCACTGATATAGCCCATAACTCAGGGTAGACCCTCTGCTGCCTACCCCTAGGATTAAGTATGCGTTGCTCAATCCTCTCACCTTCCCCTCTTTGAAGGGGACAGAAGGTAGGAAAGAAGGCACAGGTCTGTATGACATTGGGTCTCCTTTTTTCCAATAGGCCTGGATCCACCAGTGAAATCTGCATCTCTTAATTTCTTGTTGCTGATCCTTTGGCCTTAGATCCACAGTGGACAGTTACAATGAACGAATGTGTATACAATACCTAAATTCTGTGCCTATGTTATGAGGAAGGCAAAAAAATCCATTAGGCCAGCCAATTTGGCCCTATTGGGAAAAATTCCTTCCTGACCCCTGTCGCAACCCTATACATAGTCATGGCTCGGTATGGCAAAGACGCCAGTGTGCCGTGTGCAGATCCTGTTGGCGTGGGGGGCAACAGTTCAGAGCCTGAAGGGTGTAGGAGCCAGGGACCAATCAGATGCTGACACGAATGAGTGAGACCCTTCGAATAAAACTAGGTTGTGGAGTGTTCGCGTGTCAGCTGAAGGGCCTGATCAACCTTTCAGCCAGGGTCTCCTCCCGGTATAGCTAGCTCGTGTCATGTCGTTTTGGATTCGTTATCGCTTTGGATTTATCGTTTTGGATCTATTTCCATCAGCTCGTCATGCTTCTGGTGTCTGCTCTGCTGGTCAGCTGTGCCTGGAGTGCGGTATTTGCTTTCTAATTTCTGACAGTTTACTTACTTAGCTTCCTCTCTTTTTCCCCTCCCTAACTCGGTACCAAGTGTGTATACAGTATATGAGAGTTGAAGTATTGAGCTCATAATTGCACGGTTGTTTAGTTTGTGTAGTTGTTCTGAGTTTTAGTAGATAGTTAATTGTAGACTGTTTTAAGTTGTGTGAGTTACTGCTCTGTCTTTGTCTGGAGTGCTTGGTGCTAGGTGCTGTCTCCACCTGAGGATTAGCTGACCAAGGGGTTTCTGTCCCCGCGGTCTGTGTGAGTGGAACCTGCACAATTGCAGCCGCACCACACTCTGGGTAAATCCCTTAGTGTGAAAGCAAGGGTGGTTGAGGCAGTGGCCTGTGGGTCTCTTTTCTGTGTTGCACCGGGCACCGCTCTGACGAACCCAATTTCCATCTTGTGTAATTGGTGTGTCTGCCTACTAAGTGTGAAGCAGTGAGCAGTATAGATTTGTATTGTTGATGATTTTTGGGTGTGTCTGTATTGTTTAATAACATCCCAGCTAAGAATTGCCCCCTCCTCGGCCAACGTTGTAACTATCCCCCCAATAAACGCAGCCACTTGGCTTTAAACTTAATTCTGGTCCAGCCTGGTTTTTCCTCTCCCAATACCAAAGCTGATCGAACCGCAATCGGTTTCGGACAACCCCTTGAATGGGCAATCAATCAGACCCACAACAACCTGAAAACACACAGTTCCTGTACCATATAACTATAGGGATGGAGGGTAGGTTCGGGTAAAAAAGGGGCAAGAGGCAAATGGTTGTAGGAAAAATCAGCCAGTCAGCTCACATCTCTTGAGTTGGCCAAAGGCATCGGGGCACTCAGGAGTAGGAGAGGTCCTAGCCCTATATACGCTTCCCATTTATCCGAAAGCTGTCCAGCAGCTTGCAGATTAAATCAGTGTTCCCAGACCTTAAATTGGTGGATAGAAATACAAAATAACTAGATGAACTACTGTATAATAAAGGGGTTCAGACTAGGTGATCTAATGGTCCCTTGTGGCTTAAAATCTAGGACTACATTGTTATTTACACTGGAATAACCAAGTTGCTGGTGTTACTCCACATTTAGACTGGTACAACTGAGAGCAAAATGTGGCCCACTATATTTATCTTTGAAATGACAATGGCCTTCCCCACCCTGACTGATAAGTAGAGTCTGCGAGGATACAAATGTATATCCACGGATGTGGATATCCACGGATACAAATCAGTATTTGCAGAGCTGGAGGGCTGTACTAGGAACCTCAGTGGTGAAAGGAGCAGCATGTGGGGCAGCCACTCCCAGGAGCCAGCACCCCATGCTGGCAGCTCCTCTGGTGCGGCTGTACCGCCCACAGTCCCACCTCCAGCCCCACCCACTGGAGCGGGCACCAGGCTCACTGGCAGCTGGCCCTAGTCCCGCTCCTGTGTTCAAGTGGTGTGCATGGCCCCAGATAGGAGATGCAGACTGCTGTATGGAAAGGACTGCAGGCAGTACAGTTGTGCTGGAGGAGCTGCCGGTGCGGGTCGCTGCTCCTGGTGGCTGCCTCACATGCTGCTCCTTTCACCACTGTGGTTCCTGGTAAAGCCCGGCAGCTTCGTGGATATCCACATCCGCAGATATCAATTTGTATCTGTGCAGGACTCTACTGATAAGAGCTTGAATATTAAGCAATTGATGCTGGTAGTAACACAAGTACAATAACACTACAAAATAATCCAATTATCCACCTCTAAAAATAAAAGACTAATTTCTTAAAACTTATATGCATTAAAGGGAAATGAAGACAGAAAGAGAAAGCATCTTAAAGTTTACGTAAAATAAATTATGTGGAATTCATCAAAGTTTAGGCTTAATGAAACAAAACATTCACAGTTATGTTTTATGGTAATTATGGTAAAATAAGACAAAAATTAGTGTTAATGGAGAGGCCTAAAGACATCTTCATTAATCAACTCTATAGGTGTTCTGAAATAAAGTAATGATACTCCACTCTATGGTCATCCACTAAAACATTCTAAAGGTCTGCCATTCCCTTTTCCAGATGCATACAGGGTACAGCTGGCTTGTATTTCCCATGTGCGTAATAGTAAGTGTTGAAGTTTACATTAGGAGGAAGCTGAATTTTGTCCATACAGATCTAATTGACACATTTGTTACACGTCTTTCCCTTTTAGGACTTGGACCAGGAATTATTTGATTAAAAAATAAACAGCACTACCATTGAAGGATTTCCATTAATCATTTTCAGTAGCAGCAGTTATATCTTTTTTCCAAACCTACTATGCCAGGATTTATAGCTATGATGAACTTTATATTTAAGCCACTGTTTTCAGGTGCCTATAACTTTGTGCAAATTGTTGGACTATTGTTACTTATGCTTCAAACACAATTTCATCACTGAGTATTTTGGGGGATGAAATTTATTAACACTTCAGTTGCTTTTTTGGAGCTTTGAGCATAACCTCCCCCCAACATGACCACCACCACCTTTCTTCATCTTCCAAAAACATTTCTGTTTTTATTTTGCCCCAGATAATGCAATGAAAATAAAATCATGCTTTGCTTCATTTGAAACGAACTGGCTGAGAAATAAAGGTACAACTGAGCTAGCACGCATTTTCTGTTTTTTTCTATTTTAAGTGCACATCACAGGCATGAGTTCTTCTCTCTTGCAGCAGTGAAAATCAAGAGGAACTTCACTGAAGTCGGCGGAGTTACTATACTGTAAAACTAATGGGATGTCAAATTTAGACATTCAGTGTGGATAGGTAGTTTTACACAGGAAAGAGCAACTATAAATCTGGATATAATGAATTCAATTCTTAAACTTCAAGGGCACGTCTACACTGCATCTGGGAATAAGCCTCCCAGCCTGGGTCCGCAGACTTGTACTAGCAGCGCTTGAGCTAGCACTCTTAAAATATCTGTGTAGACGATGCTTCAACATTACGGCTCAGGAAGGAGCCTGGTCTTTGAACCCTGAGAGAGAATGGATGAAGCCTTGAGAGCCTGAAATCCAGACTAAGCTGCAGTGTTGAAGCATGGTCTACACAGCTATTTTTAAAGTGCTAGCACGAGCCCTGTAACCCAGGCTGGAAGCTCACTCTCAGGCTGTATTTACAGAGCAGAGCAGAGAAACCTGCGGCTGGCTTGAGCAGAGCTCAGGCTGTGGAGTAGTTTCAGTGTAGCCTTCCGGGTTTGGGCTGGAGCCCGAGCTCCAGGATCCTCCCACCTTGCAGGGTCCTAGACCCCAGGCTCCAGCCCCAGCCCACAAGTCTACACAGCAATGAAACAGCCCTGCAGCCAGAGCCCCACAAGCCCGAGTCGGCTGGCACGGGCCAGCAGTGGGTGTCTAGTTGCTGCGTAGATGCACCCTCAGATTCAGTGTAGACCAGCTCCAAAATATCCTGTGCCAAGCCATCATCTTCTGTAAAACCCTTGGGGAAAAAAACAACATTGATCTTTAAGATGGTGGGCCAAATTCCGCTCTTACAGATGTAAATCTGTAACTCCTTTGATATAGATTGACTTACTCTGGAATTAAACTAGTATTAGTGAAGGGGCAGCAGATCCAATAGAACTCTATTATTCCCCGGTCTACCCAGTTTCAAATGTTCTTCACAGTGCAATGCATTATATGGCAGATAGCCACAAAGCACATAAAATTGGAATGGATATGCCAACTGGGGCTCGCACATCACTATATGTTTTCATTTAACTATGTAGAGTGGACAACAGAAATGTAATGCAAAAAAACTGTATTATGGTTTAGATTTCAACCACGTACATAAGGAAAATCAAATATACCCTGCATTATGTTTTTATCTTCAGAGGATTTGGCTTGTTGGCTTCTCTGAATACTACAGATGGGGAAAGCAGGGAAGCTGGCATCCCCCAGAAGCCAGAAGAGGGGAAAGCTATTGTACTCTGTAGTCATTAAGATGTGAGGAGTGGATAAAAGGACTCAGACTCTGAAGATGGCACAAAAGAATGGAGCATGGAGGCTTGTCGGAGGAAGCCTGGGCTAGTGAGGGGTAAAAGGATCTAGTTAAAGCAAATCTAAAACCAGACAAAACTTACCCGTATAGGACCCAGCTCAAATCCCCTCAAGAAATTTTGCTGAAACGATTAAACCTTGGTGAATTTTGCCTGTTTTCACATTTCCTTACCAAAAAAAAAATCACACAAGGCTCTAGGTTTACTATGTCATGTCACATTACTGATTTGCAGGTAGTTGTTACCGTCATCATTTCAGCTTCATGATGGACAATGGCTTCATGGTGATATGATACCCTGTAATGTTGTAACATTATGTTACATGACACACATCCTTGTCATCTCTTACATAAGTGAAATGCCAGGAGAGAAAGCATCTGAATTTAAATTCTCTCTCAATTCTGTTCGCTCAAATTGACAGTGAAAAAAATGGCAATACAAGAAATTTCCATTTTACATTTACTGTGTAGACACTGGCCATCATTGTAAGTGTGTTGTGAGCAATATTTCTTTATTTATGTAATTAATAATACTCATAAAACTAATATTTGGAAAAAGCCAAAGGTCAGAGTGGCTTTTAGAAAGTCAATACAATTATGAACTTGTGTATTTTAATCAGACTTACATCTATTGAAAAATCAAAAATGACGTCATTGGTCCTGAGTTGCTTATTGTCTCTCTATAAAGAGTATCATCTAACATAAATAAAACTTTTGCTGTTGGCTCAAATTTTGTATTTTTTTCTATCTGTCTTCTCAAAGGAATAGGAAAAAGTTCAATAGCTACTTTTGTATGTGCATTTCTGGAAGGGATGATTGTACTTCTTCAAACAAAATAGGAACCATTTTGTAACTCAGACTATATTGAAACTTTAAATGAGTAGTACCTTCCCTCCTACTTTTCTTCGACCCACAAAGGCCCCTTACATTTGTTGAAATCCAACACGGAGGTCACCAGGTCTGACAATCACAGCTGATCTGGCTAGTGTCTTTAAACTGAACAAATTTCTGGACTTCCCTGGTGCTATTAAGCTAAGAAAAAATTATCCAATGGCATTCCAAGAAAATCAAGAAATATGCAAGATTTGAATAGAGCAGAGCAGCAAGAAGACAGTACTAAAACTGAGACCACTGACAAAAAATGTCACCAAGGATAGGGATGCTCTTGGGAGTTGCTATTTAGCACAGGGAACAAAGTGAAGAGAGGTAATTACAATATTTGGGTCAGTTTGTGTGAGGGGGCTGCTGAGCTGAGAAAATCTGGACAGATGAAGGAAAGGAAGCCAGGGATTGGATTGTGGGGTTAGGGGAATGGGAGGATGGAACTGGTCAAACATTCAGAAATATAAGCTGCTCAGCTTCTTCCTTAAATTTCAACTTGCAGTATATTCTTACAGTTAGAATGGGAAATAACTGTAGCATCACACCATCCTCTGGTAACTGCTACCATGGTACAGTAACTTTGGTAAATTTAGAATTTGTAATGGCAACCACTAGTAAATACCAGAGCAGGATGAACCTACTCAGATCATGGATGTAAATCTTTAGAGTCAGATTTCTTGTTTGAATGTGAGTTCAAGATTTGCTTTCTGTGGCTATTTAGCAATGTCTGCCTGACTGGCATATAATAAAAAGTGTCAATTTTCAATCATTTAATTAAGGGTGAGGCCTCCTCATCTTGCATAAATTGCCATAATGCAGCAGGACAAGCAGTTTGTGTACAGGTGTTATTAATCATCTCTTTGGAACAACATTAGTCTAAGGGGTATTAGAGCAGCATGGCAATGTTGTTTGCATCCAGCCAGAAATGTAGGAAATCCATTTCAATTCTGGATCAAAACACTGTGCATCCATCTTGAGAGTGAGTCCTACAACAGAGTTAAGCTGGATCCAGTTCTGGTCTTCCAATTACTCTGCCACACAACACAGTCCAAGCTTGGGCAGAGCTGGTTAAAAAATAGGAAATTGTAACTTGTTGGGTTGGGTTTTTTTGAAAATTCAGCCCACTATTTTCCTTGAATTTTGAATTTCAATGAAAAAAAATCACATTGAAATTTCAAAATTTGAACATATCTGACCACCTCTGTGCATGAACTTGTAAGTTTCTCACCGCAGTGGCTTTGGCAAAGCCAACATAATATTACTCAGTGAATTTATTGTTAGCTTGGATTATGAATTCTTAGGATCAGTTTAGAATCAGTTGAGATCACCGTGATACTATTTCAGGTTCAGCTCAAATGACTGCTCACACTCATGATTTCATATTGGGGATGAGATGGCAAGTTAGGCAGCTGGAAATTAGGACAATATTGTTGACAGATCACTATCTCCTGCATATTCAGATTGGGGTACAAGCAGTCTTTTAGGGTGATGGTCCTATTTTGATGATCTACTCTAAAAAGTATCAGAGCAGTAGCCATGTTAGTCTGGATCTGTACAAAGCGACAAAGAGTCCTGTGGCACCTTATAGACTAACAAACATATTGGAGCATAAGCTTTTGTGGGTGAATACCCACCTTGTCAGACACATGTAGTGGAAATTTCCAGAGGCAGGTATAAATATGCAGGCAAGAATCAGTCTAGAGATAACGAGGTTAGTTCAGTCAGGAAGGATGAGGCCCTCCTTTAGCAGTTGAGGTATGAACACCAAGGGAGGAGAAACTGCTTTTGTAGTTGGCTAGCTATTCACAGTCTTTATTTAATCCTGAGCTGATGGTGTCAAATTTGCAAATGAACTGAAGTTATTCTCTAGAGTGGTCATTCAAAACTAAAAAGGGGTGTGAACCTTTTTTAAAATTCAAAAGAATGCTCAGAAACAATGTTTTGTGATGGAAGAGAGGAAAAGTAAAAGGAGGATAAAAAAAGGGCAGAAAGGAGGAAAAGATGATAAGGGGAATACAGGCTGTAGAATCAGCTGATGGTGGAGAACTAGTGAACAGAGTCTACGAGGCTACAGGACACCACTCGTTTGCACAAGAAATGAAGATTGTACTGTTAGTAAGAAATAAATAAGCTTGGTTGTTGAGCCACACAAAAAGTATAGAAGTTCAGCAATCTTCACCCGTATTACACATTAACTTTTGAAAGTGCACATATACTGTGGCCATCCCAATTCTTTACTGAATTTAGCCCTGTGTAAGAATAAAAAGCTGCAAATCAATAGCTAGTTTTATGTTCAACTGTCTTTTTATTTCTGCTGTATATCAAATAATATACTGTATTGTAAAAGACACAAGCTTTCATAAGCTTGCTTATATCTTTTTGTGTCCCCCAGATCCCAGCTGGGAAATGAAGGCTAGATTCTTTTTGAGTCACATGAACTCAGTGAGCCTTCAAACAAGTTAGCGCAGGGATCAGCAACCTGCAGCACACGTGGCAAAGGTGGCACACGAGCTGATTTTTAGTGGCACCCTGCTGCCAGCTGGGGTCCCAGCCATTGGCCCCGCTCAGCCTGCTGCGTTCCTGGATGAATGGACCCTCAGGCTGGCAAGATGAGTGTGCTGAGTGGGGCCGGCGGCCAGGCCCCCGGCTGGCAGGAGCCAGCGGATGGAACCCCAGACCGGCAGCAGGCTGAGTGGCTCAGCCCGCTGCCAGTCTGGGGTCCCAGCCGCCGGCCCCTATAAATGTAAAATGTATTACTGGCACACGAAACCTTAAATTACAGTAAATAAATGAAGACTTGGCACACCACTTCTCAAAAGTTGTCGACCCCTGAGTTAGTGCATCCATGCTGGATACCATCTGAGTCCTGATTATTGTCACCTGCCATGTGTCTCAAAGAAGAACTCAGACCTTCTAGGTTTTAAATCTGGAATATCATCCTTCAGTCAGTGGCGCTGGAACATTTTTAGTAGTGAAGGTGCTGAAAGCCAGCCCCCTTACCCCTATCCGCCCCCCCCAAGGTTGGGAGTAGGGCTGTGTCTCCAGAGGGAAGGTGGGGGAAAGACTCGGACAGGGGTAAGGGGGCCGAGGCCACAGCTGGGGGAAGGTGTGGGGCCAGGAGCGGAGCCAGCAGCAGAGTCCTGGACAGGGGCCACCAGCCAGGACCCCACGTGTGGGGCCAAGAGCAGAAGCCCAGGCATGGGGCCGGGAGTGGGATGGGCCCTGGGAACAAAGGCCTGGGAGAGGGGGTGGGGCTGGCAGCCAGGACCCAAGCCCCAGGTGAGATGAGGGGTTGGAGAACGGAGTGCAGGTGGAAGGCTGGGAGCAGGGCATAGGCACGGGAAACCCCCAAGTTTTATGCATGGACCCAGTGTCTGGGCAGCGGGACCCGCAGCCCCACATAAAACCTAGGGGTGCTGCAGCACCACCCAGACCCCTACTTCCCATGCCTATGCCTTCAGTGTTTTAAAGGAACAATTTACTGTGCATAACAATGAAAGACACACTGCTCTCAGAGACACACATCTGTTTTTTTCACGACCTAATAGAATGTAACAAAAAGATTGATTTTATTAATTCTACAATTTCTGCTTACATGTCTTTCCAGTCTCTTCAAGACATCACTTCCTGTGCCATGGTGAAAGGGAAGTATTGTTTTCATAGGCCTGGTCTACACTACGATTTTAGGTCGAATTTAGCAGCGTTACCTCAATTTAAGCCTGAACCCATCTACACGATGAAGCCCTTTTTTTTTACTTAAAGGGCTCTTTAAACCGATTTCTTTACTCCACCTCTGACGAGGGGATTAGCACTGAAATCGACCTTGCTGGGTCGAATTTGGGGTAGTGTGGACGCAATTCGACGGTATTGGCCTCTGGGAGCTATCCCAGAGTGCTCCATTATGACCGCTCTGGACAGCACTCTCAACTCAGATGCACTGGCCAGGTAGACAGGAAAAGGCCTGCGAACTTTTGAATCTCATTTCCTGTTTGGCCAGCGTGGCAAGGTGCAGCAGAGGTGACCATGATGGAGTCCCAGGATCGCAAAAGAGCTCCAGCATGGATTGAACGGGAGGTACAGGATCTGCTTGCCATATGGGGAGATGAATCCGTGCTTGCTGAACTCCGTTCCAATAAACAAAATGCCAAAACATTAGAAAAAGTCTCAAAGAGCATGAAGGACAGAAGCCATAACAGGGATGCAAATCAGTGCCACATGAAAATTAAGGAGCTCAGGCAAGCCTACCAAAAAACCAGAGAGGCAAACGGCCACTCCAGATCAGAGACCCAAACATGCCGCTTCTACGATGAGCTGCATGCCATGCTAGGGGGTGCAGCCACCACTACCCCAACCCTGTGCTGATTCAATGGAGAATCATGCAACATGGAAGCGGGTTTGGGGGACGAGGAAGATGACGATGAAGAGATTGAAGATAGCTCACAGCAAGGAAGCGGAGAAACTGGTTTCCCCAACAGCCAAGATATGTTTCTCACCCTGGACCTGGAGCCAGTAACCCCCAAACCCACCCAAGGCTTGCTCTCAGACCCTGATTGTTGAGAAGGGACCTCTGGTGAGTGTACCTTTGTAAATATTACACATGGTTTAAAAGCAAGCGTGTTTAATGATTAATTTGCCCTGGCATTCGCGGCCAGTACAGCTACTGGAAAAGTCTGTTAACGTGTGTGGAGATGGAGCGGAAATCCTCCAGGGACATCTCCATAAAGCTCTCCTGGATGTACTCCCAAAGCCTTTGCAAAAGGTTTCTGGGGAGAGCGGCCTTATTTCGTCTGCCATGGTAGGACACTTTACCACGCAAGGCCAGTAGCACATAGTCGGGAATCATTGCATAACAAAGCATGGCAGCGTATGGTCCCGGTGTTTTCTGGCACTCAAACAACATCTGTTCTTTATCTCGCTGTGTTATCCTCAGGGGAGTTATATCATTCATGGTTGAAATAAGGTGGTTTTATTAAGGGGACATTCGGAGGTGCCCATTCCTGCTCGGCTGTTTGGTTGTGTCTGAACAGAAATGTTCCCTGCTGTTAGCCACGCAGTGGGGGGATGCGTGAAGCGTGAGTGATCTCTCACACCAAATCGGCAGGCCCTCAATACAAGAGGCAAAATGCGACTTTGTAACGAAAGCACATGTGCTGTGTAATGTGAACAGCAAGGTTTAATGTTAAAGAGTGTACCCATTGTTCTCTAAAATGTGTGTTTTTAACTACCACTCTCCATGGCTCCATGATCTTAGTGCTATGGCATCTGGGCTGAAAAAAGGCACAAAACGATTGTCTGCTCTGACGGAGGGAGGGGTGACTGATGACATGGCTTACAGGGAATTAAAATTCACAAATGGAGTGGCTTTGCATCGAGGAGAAACACAAACAGCTGTCACACAGAATGGCCCCCTCAAGGATTGAACTCAAAACCCTGGGTTTAGCAGGCCATTGATTTCATGGAGGGAGGAAGCAAATGAATACAAAACAAATCGGGTCTATTCCTTGTTTTGATCCGCTCCATCTATCTTTTACATCTTAGGCTGGCAGCAGACTCTGCAGTTCGACTGCTAGCCATCATCATCTCTTGGCTGCTCGCCAGAAGACAATGCAGTAGGACTGCTAGCCATCGTCATCTCCTGGGTTATTGGCAGAAAATGGGAATGACCTGGCTGAGTAACTCCCATGTTCGCCCAGGTGCCCCGACTGATCTCACCGAGTTTGGTTAAAAGAGCACCCAGGAGTACGACGACGATGGCTACCAGTCATAACGCACCATCTGCTGCCAAAAGGCAATGAGCTGCTGCTGTGTAGTAATGCAGTCCCATGTCTGCCAGCACCCAGGAGACTTGCGGTGATGGTCAGCTGTGTGGGCTCCATGCTTGCTGTGGTATGGCGTCTGCACAGGTAACCCAGAAAAAAAGGCACAAAACGATTGTCTGCTGTTGCTTTCATGAAGGGAGAGAGGGCGGGGGGGCCTGACGACATGTACCCAGAATCACCCGCGACACTGTTTTTGCCCCATCGGGCATTTGGATCTCAACCCAGAATTCCAATGGGCGGCGGAGACTACAGGAACTGTGGGATAGCTACTCACAGTGCAATGTTCTGGAAGTCGACGCTAGCCTCGGTACTGTGGACGCGGTTTGTCGACTTAATGCACTTAGAGCATTTATGTGGACACACACAATCGACTGTATAAAAACGATTTATGAAAAAACGACTTCTATAAATTCGACCTAATTTCATAGACATACCCATAGATTATAAAGAGCATATTAGGACAGAATGGAGTTTAATCTGAAAAAAGTTAATATAAATTTAGATAAACCCCAAAAAGTTTAATTTTTTATTTGACACTTATGTAATTCTTTTAAAACATGCTCTTGCTAATAATTTTCAAGAAAAATGTTTTCTGTCTAGTCTTTCATCTCTTGTCTGTTACAAACTGGAGGTATCAATCCCAAAATGTTCTTTTCCAAGCCTAGTCATAATCTCTTTTTTCCCCATCCACCCACCTAGGGCCATTGACCCTTTCTCCAAGACATCTGTAAAACTAGACTACAAATCATGTAAGATCTTTGGTACTTTCTGCTGCTGGTCAGACCAAAGTATAGCCTATCTTATTTTCAGAATGAGGAAATACAGAATCACATATGCATTAAAAATAATTTTAATAAAATGTAGGAATTGTCACAAAACTTTGATTCAAATTTTGGATCAAAGCTGGTTTAACTGAGCAATTCTACCTTCCCTAATTGTGGGGTTTCTCTCAGATACATATTTTTTAAAAATCAAAAGACAGAGTACTTAGCATGACAAGACAGTCTGAGAAAAACTTTAATTATATGGACAGCTGCATCACACATTTTCTGCCATTTGTTCATATTGTTAAGTGAATTTTAATTGGCTTGTGTTAATGTAATGGTTTCCTCTTTGAATACCTCCTGCCACTCCTCCGCATGTCACTTCACAAGGAGACTGCCTTCTCCCTTTCCAATCTAACCTCAAGCTAAAGAAATGGTTGAGTGATTTTTAACTGCACTGGGCTGATTGGAGAGTGCATCTAATTCAGCCTTAGAAGTAAAAATAAAATGAAAAAGGATCTCAGATGGTGATGAAAATACAGTTCTGTGCTTGTTTTTTCCCCTTTTCAATAGCTATAAATTTTTCAAAGCTAACTAGCTCTAATTTAAAAATCAATTCTCCAGTCATTTGGATTGGTCTTCAAATCCACTATGAATTGTATACAGCAGGAGTAGTCAATAGGCGGATCGCAGGCCAAAGTCGGATCACCAGCTGTTTTTGAACAGACCCTGAAATCTTTTTTTTTTTAACCTATTATTGTTATTTTTTTTTATTTTCCTCTCTGGAGTCTGGACCTTGACTATACCTTGACCAAGTAACAAAAAGGTAGGTTCCTTTATATAAATCACACTCAAATATTAAGAAACACCCATGAATACTTAAGAATGATTTTAAGTAGAAGAGGTGGCATTCTGGGTCTATCTTGTAAGGTTACTGTTGGAGGATGAGCACTGCAAAACATGGGACACCTAATACTGTCTTGAGTTATGTATATGACAATACATATACATGGGTGGGTAAGCTACGATATTAATCTCAATGGAAAAAAATGAACACGGAAGTGGTATGTAACATCTTTGAAGAAAGAAATGAGTGATTGACTGTATTATATGGGGCAGTTTGAGAGCATCAGGATAAGGATAAGAGATTTCAAACCAAGCAATATTAGGAAGCTATGGACAGATATTCAACCAACCTCAAATTGGTCTCTATGTTTGCACACACAGGTGCCAATTCTACTTCCACATGCACTGATGTATGAAAAAATGTT
Source organism: Mauremys mutica (assembly GCF_020497125.1). NCBI lineage: Eukaryota > Metazoa > Chordata > Testudines > Geoemydidae > Mauremys > Mauremys mutica. Next base: position 86,260,189 of record NC_059073.1, on the reverse strand, counting down.
ATTGATTCTATTAGAGTTAATGGAGTTACATCGGAAGTCACAATGCGTTTTGCATGTGTGCTCGTTTGCCCGTGTAAATAAGGCAGTTGGATACAGGTACCCAATTTGCACCCACAAACGTTCATTTCGTAGTGTAAATGTGAGATTTAGTGAACAGAATGTGTGACTGAGCAGTTCTGCACTTTCCCAATGAGAGAATACTTCTGAAAAATTTGGTCCTAAGAACAAAGGCCCAGGTTCGCAAAGGTACTTGGGCAGAGCAACTCTCAATGTCTTGGCACCTAACAAATCACAGGAACAACCTTGCAATCCACAAAGCCTGAGTTAAGCACTCTATACAATGAATGGAGAGAGATAGGCACCTTATACTGCATTCCACAGAAGCCAGCACACTAGGCAGGGAGCCACCTAAGCAAGCCAGTGGGAGATGCTGATGAAAAGGATATGTACCAAGTCTCTTTCTCAGAGACAGAGGCTAAATCTGGGTTGCAGGGAGGCACCTATCTATGTTTAGCAATCCATGAATAATCCAATGACTATTTAAGTAGTTTTCCACAGCTGTATGGGCCAAAGAGAAAGGGAAAGTGAGGGAAGGAGAACAAGTCTGTGACCTGGTGTTTAAGGCATCCTCCTGGGAGTTGAGGGACCATGGGTCCAGGCCACTTACCCCAATCATACTTATTTTTTTTATCCATAGTGGAACAGCTTCAAAAGGAAAGACTGAGGGAGCCCCTCATCAGAATATTGCATAGTTCAGAGTTCTTCTGAGAGATGGGAGACCACTGTTCAAAACTTTTCTCCCTGTCAGGCAGAGATGGGAACTGAACCTGGGTTTGCCCTATTTCAGGTGAATGCTCTGATCGTTGGGCTAAAAAGGTATAAAGGTGGGCACCACCTCTTCCTCCAGCCAGATTTTGAATGGGACCCAATCCAATAGGCATTCTCAGAGGTCACCTATAGGATTAGGCCCTACACATGAGATGAGCATTTGCTTATCTATTTTCTCCCAGTTTGTGGATTGCTCTGGGTCGTAGGCAAGAGATAGGTGTCTGGATGCCTAGAGAGAGATTGTGGCAGTGCACATGCCTGGAAGCAGAAATCTAGGTGCCGAGGGAAATTTTACCCTGAAAACTTCAATGCTGAGTGAGTTTAGGTCCAACAGAGTTTGGATGGAGTTTTGTAGACCACAGTGGAGCCAAAAACTCAGATTTAAGCATCTAAACCATAGACTTAGGCACTTAAGCCAGGGATTTAGGTCCCTAAGCCCCTTTGTGGATCAGGCCCCCAAGAAACTAAAATAATTGGAGCTTGGGTTAATTGAAAGCTTCTTCTGAGCACAATATTCTAGGCAAAACAGAAAACAAACTCAGTGCAAAAAGGCAAGTAGGAAAAATAAGTGAAAAAATTATGGCCACATCACATGCTTTTTTAAAAAGACCTAGAAATAAAAAGTTAATCTTTAAAATAAATTGAGTAATTATATTGAGGTAGTAAATATATAACTATTGAAATTTTAAAAAAAGTTATGAGAAAAGAGCATTTCTTGTGAGTAGGAAAAATATGAAAGAATATGCAAGACAGGAGCAAAATAAATCAGAAAGGCAAAGGTACAAAGTAGAGTACTATTTATAAGGATTCAGAAAGGGACAAGAAAGTGTTGTATAGGTATATATGAAGCAAGAGGCTAATAAAGGAAAATATAGGTCTGCTTTTTAACAGGAGAGAGAAACTTACAAGTAGGAGACCACAACGTGTAAGGGTCACTTTGTTTGAATTGTCTCTAAAAAATTTTATAATGGTAACAATGTGCTTAATATAATAATAGCTGAAGAAACTTACATGGCAAATCAGAAAGGAATGTGATTAACAATGCATAGGTATATTAAAATCAGTAGGGCCATGTGACAGGGTGGTCCACTCACCACTAGGATGGCATCTCCTCCTGGTCTCTCTGGCGAATAGGTTGTGAGGTCAACACCCCTTCCCACAGCTGCACGTTGTCCTTCGCCTCTCTTGCTGGATCTGCAACCCCTCACTCCCTCTATGAGCTGCTGCTGCCTCTTCAGGACATGGCCCTCCAGACAGGTCACCCAATGGTTTCCCCTTCTGGGGATGGAAAGTTTTTTCCTGCAGTCTCGGGCTGTCTTCCAATTCACTTTCTCAGTGCCACTTCCTCAGTGGCTGGCAAGGGAATCTGGGCCCACCCTCTATCTTGGGCCAGGAGCTCTGAAAGTTCCCTAGAAGTTGGAGAGCTACTGTTGCCTGAACCGTGTCCCCATGCCCCTACTCCCCCAAAGGCCCTGCCCTTGCTCTGCCTCTTCCTGCCCTCCCTGCTCTCTGCCACTTGGCATGCCTATGGCACGCGTGCCAAAGGCAGCATGCGAGCTGATTTTCAGTGGTACTCACACAGCCCGGGTCCTGGCCACTGGTCCAGGGGGCTCTGCATTTTAATTTAATTTTAAATGAAGTTTCTTAAACATTTTAAAAACTTTATTTACTTTACATACAACAATAGGTTAGTTATATATTATAGACTTAGAGATTTTCTAAAAACATTAAAATGTATGACCAGCACGCAAAACCTTAAATTAGAGTGAATAAATGAAGACTCGGCACACCACTTCTGAAAGGTTGCCGACCCCTGTTTTAGACCTTACTGCCTTCCCCTGAACCCTTTCCTACCATCTGGCACTAACCACTCTCTGGGTTTGCCAGCTTCCTAATCCCCCCCTCCCAAGGAGAACTGTGGACTCTCTCTCCCTGTAGCCTCCAAACACTTCTCCCAGAGAGTGACAGACTTTTCCAACCACCCCTTCTGCTTCCAATTCCCTGTCGTTACAGTCCCAGCCCAGCTCATTCCTCCTCAGCTGGGCTTCCTCACTCATGGGATTACTTAGCCACCTGATTCCCCTCAGCTGTGGCTTGTTGGGTTAATTAGACCCCTTTTTAATCTTCATTAACCCTTTCCAGGCAAGTGTGAGGTGAACACTCCATCACATACCAAAATAATTTATCCCAGATTGCTAAAAGCATTGCTGATTTAATGATCCAATCTTAAAAAAACCAAAACAAAAAAAAATAAAATGGAAATTTGGATCTAAAATGCGATTCTCTTATGATTTGTTACATGCTTTTCATTTTGGATGTATTACCTGAAAAAAACATGTTAATGTACATAAATTAAAGCAATAGATCCAGATGGAAAATATCATTGCCATAAATTTCTTTACAGCTAAAATTGGAAAGTAGCAAGCCTTTGGTGGAACATGTACTGAAAGTGAATTATTGCATATTCAGCCTATCCAATCTGAAAAGTCAGAAATAAATGACAACATGAAATAATCAAATGTAATAGGCCAAATTATGCCTTGACTTGTGCAGTGGCAAAAGGAAGTAATCTTACTCCCCTGCACCAGCTACCCACATCACAGGTATCAACACAGGAGGGAAAACAGGCTCTGCAGAACTGTTATATTCCCCTGACATGTAGGAGGGTGGCAGGGTGCAGAGAATGAGCATAACTTTGGGTCCGCCTCCCCAGCACAAAGGGGAGAATACATGATGCTGGATCTACGTCTGGCCTAGTTTATGACCTCCTGGAAGTAGCAGGGAGTCTGGGAGGGAGATTTCCTGAGTTACAGTCTGCATCCCAGCATGCTCCAAGGCACTGCAGCAATGTGCTGCCTCTCACTCCAGGTGGATCATTAAGTCAGATCTAATCCAGTATTTACCGTGGGCTAATTGCTTGTTTTTCACTTCGTTTTTTTCCCTTTTGATGTCATTTTAGAAATATTTACTTCAATTTGCCCTGTAATCTCCTGATTGCAATCAGTTACATTAGGGTTTTTACAAATGGATATCCACATAACAAAAGCAACCACAAAGGCCCACTGAGATAACTAATAACAATGCAAACTTAGAACACGTTTGATGCTAGTTCATGATGAAGAATTGTAACTTCCTCTACTCCATCTTCTCCTAAAGTTATGCAATAATGCCAAGGATGAAAAAAATCACTTCACCATGTTATTATTGTTTGTCTGTAGGCCACAAGGAATTAAATATACCTTTCCTTGTTTAGTGAGTAACAAAACATTGTGATTTATGTCCATTGAAGAAATTCTACAACGAAAAAATCTTTCAAATAGTCCCAAAGAAGGTCATTATGTTCCCTTAGCATGCTATTAATGTATGTTTCTGATTAGTGGTGCTTGTTATTAATGCTCTGCCGTTATGCTCATCTGATGTTTCTTTATTCAGAACAATGAAACAAAATAAACGAACCCTTGTTCAGCAGGAGCTGTCAAATTAGAAATGGTTACAAAGCAATAATTAGGGGAAATGGATCACAGTGTTCACGTTTTGGCAATGATTGTCCCTCTGTGGAGCCATTAACAAAATCTAGTCATTGCCTCAGCATACAATTTTAATGAAGCCACAAGTAAACAAACTGCAAAATGATGTGGGATGGATTTTTGCTTGCTTTATGGGACAGCCAGCCATTTTATACTTTCCTTTCCTTTCCTACTCCTTCAGCTCCCATTGCCTGTATGCATGGTAAAGGGGAATTAATGAAGACTAGTTATTTTTAGTGGCATGGTATGTGAAGCACTGTGGATATGTCTACACTACGAAATTAGGTCGAATTTATAGAAGTCGATTTTTAGGAAGCGATTTTATACCGTCAAGTGTGTGTGTCCCCACTAAGCGCATTAAGTTGGCATAGTGCATCCACAGTACCGTGGCTAGTGTCGACTTTTGGAGCGTTGCACTGTGCGTAGCTATCCCACAGTTCCCACAGTCTCCGCTGCACATTGGAATTCTGGATTGAGCTCCCAATGCCTGATGGCGCAAAAACATTGTCACAGGTGGTTTTGGGTACATGTCGTCAGTCGCCTCTTCCTCCATGAAAGCAACGGCAGACAATCGTTTGTGGCTTTTTTCTATGCAGACACCATACCGCTGCAAGCGTGCAGCCTGCTCAGCTCACCGACACCATTGCTGTTGTGTCCTGGGTGCTGCTGTCAGCAGATGGTGCAGTAGGACTGCTAACCATCGTCATACACCGCTTCCGCTGCAACTCTGCTCTGCTGCTCTTGTCTCAGTAGTGAATTTCTCCATGTTGTCTGTCATGTGCTCCCGGATACATGTGTTCTTCCTCGGGAAATGTACGCAGTGCTAACCATTGTCCTCCACCGTTTCTGCTGCAACTCTGCTCTCTTGGTGCCATGAATCCACCTTGCAGGTCCTCTCATCATTCTCTATAAATATCTATTCTCGTGGCATCCGTCATCCACCACTTCCACTGCAACTCTACTCTCCTGCAGACACCATACCACGGCAAGCATGAAGCCCACTCAGCTCACCGCTGCTGTTGTAAGCATTGTAAACACCTCGCGCATTATCCTGCAGTATGTGCAGAACCTGCAAAAGCAGGCGAGGAGGCGACAACAGCGTGATTACAATAGTGATGAGGACATGGACACAGACTTCTCTCAAAGCATGGACCCTGGTAATTTGGACATCATGGTGGTAATGGGGCAGGTTCCTGCCATGGAACGCTGATTCTGGGCCCGGGAAACAAGCACAGACTGGTGGGACCACATAGTATTGCAGGTCTGGGATGATTCCCAGTGGCTGTGAAACTTTTGCATGCGTAAGGGCACTTTCATGGAACTTTGTGACTTGCTTTCCCCTGCCCTGAAGCGATAGAATACCAAGATGATAGCAGCCCTCACAGTTGAGAAGCGAGTGGCGATAGCTCTCTGGAAGCTTGCAATGCCAGACAGCTACCGGTCAGTTGAGTATCAATCAGAGTGGGCAAATCTACTGTGAGGGCTGCTGTGATCCAAGTAGCCAGTGCAATCACTAAGCTGCTACTATCAAGGGTAGTGACTCTGGGAAATGTGCAGGTCATAGTGGATGGCTTTGCTGCAATGGAATTCCCTAACTGTGTTGGGGTCATAGACAGGATGCATATCCTTATCTTGGGACTGGACCACCTTGGCAGCCAGTACGTAAACCACAAGGGGTACTTTTCAATGGATCACATGGGACATTCCACCGACATCAATGTGGGATGGCCGGGAAAGGTGCATGATGCTCACATCTTCAGGAACTTTGGTCTGTTTGAACAGCTGCAGGAAGGAACTTACTTCCCAGACAAGAAAATTACCACTGGGGATGTTAAAATGCCTATAGTTATCCTTGGGGACCAGCCTACCCCTTAATGCCATGGCTCATGAAACCATACACAGGCACTCTGGACAGTAGTCAGGAGCAATTCAACTATAGGCTGAGCAAGTGCAGAATGGTGGTAGAATGTGCATTTGGATGTTTAAAAGCTCGTTGGTGCAGTTTACTGACTAGGTTAGACCTCAGCGAAACCAATATTCCCATTGCTATTGCTGCTTGCTGTGTGCTCCACAATATCTGTGAGAGTAAGGGGGAGATGTTTATGGTGGGGTGGGAGGTTGAGGCAAATCGCCTGGCAGCCAATTACGCACAGCCAGACACTAGGGAGATTAGAAGAGCACAGCTGGGTGCCCTGCACATCAGAGAAGCTTTGAAAACCAGTTTAATGACTGGCCAGGCTATGGTGTGACAGTTCTCTGTTTCTCCTTGATGAAAACGCGCCCCCTTGGTTGATTCTACTTCTTTGTAAGCCAACCGACCTCCCGCCTTCAATCACCGGTTTCAGAGGCAATAAAGTAATTATTGTTTCAAAAAAATGCATTCTTTATTAATTCATCACACAAATAGGGGGAAAACTTTCAAGGTAGCCCGGGAGGGATGGGTGAGGAGGGAAGCACCAGGTGGGGTGCTAGATGAGGGGAGTAGGGAAGGATAAGGCCACACTACATTTCAAAAGTTATTGAATGCCAGCCTTCTGTTGCTTGGGCAATCCTCTGGGGTGGAGTGGTTGGGTGCCCGTTCTTGGGTATCTGGAGGAGGATATGGAACTTGGGGAGGAGGGCAGGTAGTTATACAGGGGCTGCAGCGGTGGTCTGTGCTCCTGCTTCCTTTCCTGTATATCCACCAGATGCCTAAGCATGTCAGTTTGCTCCCCCATCAGCCTCAGCATTACATCCTGCCTACTCTCAGCATGCTTCTCCCTTCTCTCATTGTGTTCATTTAATGCTTTCCTGGACTCTGCCATTGTTTGCCTCCACACATTCTGCTGAGCTCTTTCAGTGCGGGAGGACTGCATGAGCTCTGAGAACATGTCATCACGAATGCATTTTTTTTTGCCTTCTAATCTGCACTAGCCTCTGGGTCGGAGATGATAGGGGGAGGGTAGAAACATTTGCAGCTGCAGGAGGAAAAAAAGGGAGAGTAATATTTAAAAGGATACATTTTTAGAGAACAAAGGGAAGACTATTTCACACTGAATAAAGTGATACACATTACATAGCACATCTGCTTTTGGTACAAGGTAGTATTTTGCCTCTTATATTGAGTGCCTGCCGGTTTGGTGTGAGACATCACACATGCTTGGCTGGGCAACAGAATTCAGCTTGCAGGCAGCCATGGTAAGGCAAAGGGTTTTGGCTTCTTCAACCTTCATAACATGTGGGAACAGTTTCAAACAGCAGCACCCTCCTTTCCCATACCAAGCAAAGCCCATTGGGTTGGCCATTTAAAAGGAGGGGCTGTGGTTTTAGGGTGAATGTGCAGCACAATCCAACCCCCACCCACCCAATTCTCTGGGATGATCAGTTCACGCCCCTCTCCTCCCCGCCACTGCATGGCTAGTATCAGGGAAGATCCCTGTCAGTCAAATGCGAACAGCTCAGCATGAACAGGCCTCCCCCCCACTGCATGGCTAACAGTGGGGATGATTTCTTTTCAGCCAAAGGCAAACAGCCAAGCAGGAACGGGCACCTCTGAATGTCCCCTTAAACAAATTTCTCGTATTTCAATCTGGTGACCATGAATGATATCACTCTCCTGAGGATAACACAGAGAGATAAAGAACAGATGTTGCTTGAATGCCACCAAAGCCCGGGCCCATTCGCTGCAAGTTTTGTTCTGCAATGATTCCAGACTACTTGCTACTGGCTTGGCGTGGTAAAGTGTCCTACCATGGAGGACGGAATAAGGCTGCCCTCCCCAGAAACCTTCTGCAAAGGCTTTTGGAGTACCTCCAGGAAAACTTCATGGAGATGTCCCTGGAAGATTTTCACTCCACCCCCAGACACATTAACAGACTTTTCCAGTAGCTATACTGGCCATGAATGCATCCCAAGTCTTCGGGGCAAATTAATCATTAAACACGCTTGCTTTTAAACCCTGTATTATATTTACAAAGGTACACTCACCAGAGGTGCCTTCTCCGGTTTCATGGTCCAGGAGCCCGCCTTGGGAGGGTTGGGAAGGTATTGGCTCCAGGGTGGTGAACAGTTCCTGGCTGCCGGGGAGAAGGGATTCTCCGCTTGCCTGCTGTGCGCTATCCTCAACATCCTTCTCCTCCTCCTCATCTTCTTCATCCACAAAATCCTCATCCCTGTTGCGTGAGACTCCCCCCTTGCAGGTGTCTACGGACAGTGGTGGAGCAGTGGTAGAGCCTCCCCTAGAATTGCATGCAGCTCATCATAGAAGTGGCATGTATGGGGCTCTGACCCGGAGCAACCATTTGCATGTGTGTCTGTGTTGTAGCCTCTGTCCATCATGCTCTTGGAGATTTTGGTAAATATATTGGTATTTCATCTTTTGGAATGGAGTTCTGCCTGCATGGATTCTTCTCCCCATACAGCGATCAGATCCAGTACCTCCTGTTCGGTCCATACTGGAGCTCTTTTGCAATTCTGGGACTTCATGGTCACCTATGCTCATCAGCTCACCATGCTGGCCAAACAGGAAATGAAATTCAAAAGTTCCCGGGGCTTTTCCTCTCTACCTGGCCAGTGCATATGAGTTGAGAGTGCTGTCCAGAGCAGTCACAATGGAGCACTCTGGGATAGCTCCTGGAGGCCAATACCATCTAATTGCATCCACACTACCCCAAATTCGACCCGGCAAGGCCGATTTCAGCGCTAATCCCCTCATCAGAGGTGGAGTAAAGAAATCGATTTAAAGAGCCCTTTAAGTCGAAAAAAGGGCTTCATCGTGTGGACGGGTCCAGGTTTAAATCGAGGTAATGCTGCTAAATTTGACCTACACTCGTAGTGTAGACCATGGTTGTGTTCTTTACTGACCCACATAGTGTAGGTCAGCTGTAGTTATATCAGTGTAACATCTATATTTATTTAAGGGAAAAATAGTTTCACATTAACAATCATGGAAACTAGGGTTCTGAAGCAAACCTAAAATCCCTGGATAAAATTACCAATTGCTGTGCAGAGAATATCCACAACAAATGCCAATAAGGAATTCGATGCAGCTTGTACATTAGTCCACTCGTGTTTTCATCCATTTCAACTCTCTGTATTTAATGCCATAAGAAATTGTGGCTGTTTCAATTTCTGAATCCTGTAGTGTCATAGGTTTCTCCCCCACTTGGAGCTGTTGGGTTCCAAGATGGGGACCTGCATGGACTCCTCTAAACTAAAATCCTAGTTTAGATCTGGTTCTCGCTGCCACCAGTCAGTTTTCTAAGTGTCTGACACACTGCCTGTTCCCCCAAAAACTTCCCCTGGGAACACAGATTCAAACCCCTTGAATCTCACCAGAGAGAGAGAAACAGCCAGTTCCCCTCCCCCCGCCTTACCTCTCTCCAGCCTGCTCCGGAGAGATACACACCGAGTCAAATCCTTGACTCAACACAAAGAGGGACTCACCTCCCCCTCCCCTTCCCTTGAAAATGCAAACAAGAGAAGAATCAATTAAGTTCTAAAAAGAAAAGATTTTATTAAAGAAAGAAAAAAAAGTACACTCTCTCTGTATTACCAGGATGCAAAAATACAGGGTCTAACTTATAAAAACTGGAGAGACTTCCCCCTCCCTCCTCCTCAGCATAATCAGTAACAGCAACAGAAATAAAGAATTTCCTTCAGCAAACACACAATTGCAAATGTAGAAATCAATTATAAGACTAATCCGCCTTTCTAATTAAGACTTACTATTAGATAGTAGGAACTACTCCAGGAGAACTTGGAGACATGTCTGGCCTCTCTTAGATCCAAAGAGAGAACACAGAGCAAACAAGGAACACAGACAAAGCCTTCCCTCCACAGAGATTTGAAATTATCCTGTCCCTTGATTGGTCCTCTGGTCAGGTGTTTCTCAGGTACTGCTTGTTAACCCTTTACAGGTAAAAGAGACCTTAACCCTTAATTATCTGTTTATGACATGTAGAAAGTCAATTTGTTTGTTTAAGAAAGCCTTCACAACCCTGTCAGTTCATTTAAACCTCCCTTGTAACAAGCTGGCAGTGTTTACTTGAAATAACCCTCCTTGTTAGCAGGTGTCGAATCTGTAGAAAAAGGAAGAAGTAGGTTCTCCTAATTCACTGAGGGAGAGGACTCATTACCTCACCAGATGGAAGTGGTCTGTAGAGGAGACCAGATTTAGGGAATGGGCTGAGCAGACCTGAGGAAGGAATCCCTAAGTCCATTTATGAAAACTGTGCAAGCTAATTGGTCTTCAGGGTTCAGACTGCTAGGATATTCTTGCTTGCCTTCAATGAGTCTTGATTTTGCTGATGTGACTGGATTACTCCAGCCTGTTGTTGAGCAACCAAAAAGGGGGAGACTTATGCCTCAGTCACTTGGCTTCTGAAGCAATGATAATATGGTCATGGAGACAATTTATTTTAAAGGCTCTTAACATGTCTCTCTATTCCTCCTGGTATTTTCTTCCAGAAATTCCTTAACAAATCTAAATAGGGAACTACCTGGAATTGGTAGACCTGGCATGCAATCCATTTTGGATATGTAATTTATGAAAAAATGGGACTTTAGCAATATAGCTTTTTATCAAGATAATGTTTTAAAACTATTGAATGTTTCACATAGTACCCAGACTGCTTGTTTTGTGATCTCCAAAAAATACTTAGGGTCCCAACAACTTTGAGGAAGCTGACTTGAGTTCTCTTTAGTGATGGGTTCCACTGAGATGTTATGACAGGCCACCTTAAAATAATAAATCCAATTTAAAATTCTAAAATAAATAAAATGGCAAAATTGACAAAAAGTTGGAACTAAATTTATCCATACTTCAGACACTTCACACTTACTCTCAGACAAACAAAATTATTCACAGATTCACTTCCTCTAATCTCAGATTGAACAGATGTTCTTTCACATTATATAAAAAATTGAAGTTTCCTTCATTTTCTGCTGATGCCAAGAGAACCATAACACTTGATTTAAATAATATTTTAATGAAAAGGATTTTTACTTTAAGGCCTGGTCTACACTATGAGATTATGTCGAATTTAGCAGTGTTAAATCGAATTAACCCTGCACCCATCCACACAATGAAGCTATTTAGTTCGACATACAGGACTCTTTAGTTCGATTTCTGTACTCCTCCCCAATGAGGGGAGTAGCACTAAATTCGACATGGCCATGTCGAATTAGGGTAGGTGTGGATGGAATTCGACGCTAATAGCTCCGGGAGCTATCCCACAGTGCACCACTCTGTTGATGCTCTGGACAGCAGTCTGAGCTCGGATGCTCTGATCAGCCACACAGGAAAAGCCCCGTGAAAATTTGAATTCCTTTTCCTGTCTGGCCAGTTTGAATCTCATTTCCTGTTTGGACATCGTGGCGAGCTCAGCAGCACTGGCAACGATGCAGAGCTCTCCAGCAGAGGTGTCCATGCAATCTCAGAATAGAAAGAGGGCCCCAGCATGGACTGACCAGGAAGTCTTGGATCTGATCGCTGTGTGGGGCAATGAGTCTGTGCTTTCAGAGATGCGCTCCAAAAAAACGGAATGCGAAGATCTACGAGAAGTTCTCCAAAGCCATGACAGAGAGAGGCTACAGCCGGGATGCAACGCAGTGCCACGTGAAAATCAAGGACCTGAGACAAGGCTACCAGAAGACCAAAGCGGCAAATGGACGCTCCGGATCCCAGCCCCAGACATGCCGTTTCTACGAGGCACTGCATTCCATTCTAGGTGCGGCCGCCACCACTACCCCACCACTGACCGTGGACTCTGAGGATGGGATAGTGTCGACGGCCGGTTCCTCAGAGATGTTCGCGGACGGGGAAGATGAGGAAGGAGATGAGGAGGACGAGGCAGTCAACAGCGCTTACAACGCTGATTTCCCCGACAGCCAGGATCTCTTCATCACCCTCACGGAGATCCCCTACCAACCCTCCCCAGCCGTTAACCCGGACCCTGAATCAGGGGAAGGATCAGTCGGTAAGTGCTTTAAACATGTAAACATTTATTTTTAACAGAACAGGAATATTAACTATGTGAAAAGAAGGTCAATATGTACGGGGATAGAACAGAAATCCTCATGGGAGATCTCCACGAAGCTCTCCTGGAGGTAATCGAAAAGCCTACGCATGAGGTTCCTGGGGAGAGCTGCCTTATTGGGTGCTCCGTGGTAGCACACTTTTCCGTGCCAGGCTATCATCAGGTACTCAGGTATCATTGCCTCGACGAGCATGGCGGCATAGGGCCCTGGTTTTTGCTGGCTTTCACGCAGCATGCGGTCTTTATCTATGTCACTGATCCTCATCAGGGTGATCTCGCTCATGGTGACCTGCTTTGAATTAGGGGAATGTTAGTATTGGGACTGCTTGCCTGTTCCTTTACATAACTGTAACCGGCGGTTTACAGCCACGCGGTGGAGGCGGGACAGGGGCAGCATACAGGGATCTTTCCCGGGGACAGCCGCGAGGGGGTGGGACAGGGGCAGAGTTCATGCTTTCCGGATTGCCGGCAGCAGGAACTGGCCAACGCTAGGAGCATTGCTTTGACCGTGAAAGGAGGGCACTGCTATAAATTAAGTTTTAAGCAGCCTAAAGTCTACGGCTTATCATGTTTGCCTGCTACACGAATTCTGCTGTCCTGCCCCGCTTGTCTGATCTCCACTGCAAGACCCCAGGCACTGAATGCGAAGGCCGAAAAGTCGACCTTGTCCTGAGTGCGCATGAGGTAGGTGCTGTGCATGGTCTTGTTCACAGAGACAGACTAGACTATGTTCATTGTTCGCAAAAATGTATCTTTGTAAGGAATTCACTCCCTTTTTCCCATCACACAGCTGCGACTGTCTCCCGACCTACCCCGGCATCCCCCTCACAGAGGCTGGCGCAGATTAGGCGGCGAAAGAAAAGGACACGGGACGAGATGTTCTCAGAACTTATGGGCTGCTCCCGAGCCGAGGCGGCCCAGCAGACCCAGTGGAGGGAGAACATGTCGCAGTACCAGCGCTCACACAGCGAACAGGAGGACAGGTGGCGGCAGGAAGACCAGCAGGCGACTCAAACGCTGCTTGGACTAATGAGGGAGCAAACGGACACGCTCCGGCACCTTGTGGATCTTCTGCAGGACCGCAGGCAGGAGGACAGAGCCCCACTGCAGTCTCTCTCTAACCGCCCTCCCCTGCCACAAAGTCCCATACCCCCCCTCACCCAAAGTACCAAGAAGGAGAGGCAGCAGGGGCCGTGAAAACTGTCACTCCACCCCTGCAGAGTGCTCAAGTACAAGAAGGCTCACATTCCCAAAATTTTGATAAGTCCTTTCCTTCCCGCCTCACCCAAGCCCCCGTCCCAGTTTCATCCCCTAACTGTCTAGTTGATAATAAAAAATACTTTTCTGTTAATTACTGTTTCTGTCATGTTCTTTTAGAGGAGACTGTGTTTGAAGGGGGTCATTCCTCGAGTTTAGAAGCGGTCTTTACATCACTACACACCCTACCCACCACAGTCTGCGTCCCAGTTTCAACCCTTTACCGCGAAATCAGTAATAAAGAAAACGGTGTTAATTAACAAAGTTCCATGTATTTTATTTTTAAACGTGTGTTGGAAGGGGGGGAACAAACTTAATAGTCACAGGTTACCCTGCTCACTGAGGAACCTAGCTTTCAAAGCCTCCCGGATGTACAGCGCTTCCCGCTGGGCTCTTCTAATCGCACGGCTGTCTGGCTGGGCGTAATAAGCAGCCAGGCTATTTGCCTCAACCTCCCATCCCGCCATAAAGGTCTCCCCCTTGCTCTCACAGAGATTGTGGAGCACACAGCAAGCTGCAATAACAATGGGGATATTGGTTTCGCTGAGATCTGAGCGAGTCAGTAAGCTTCTCCATCTCCCCTTGAGACGTCCAAAAGCACACTCCACCACCATTCTGCACTTGCTCAGCCCGTAGTTGAAGAGTTCTTTGTCACTGTCCATGGCGCCTGTATAGGGCTTCATGAGCCAGGGCATTAGCGGGTAGGCTGGGTCCCCGAGGATCACTATAGGCATCTCCACATCCCCAACAGTTATTTTGTGGTCCGGGAAGAAAATACCTTCCTGCAGGCATGTAAACAGACCAGAGTTCCTGAAAACACACGCGTCATTAACCTTGCCCGGCCATCCGACGTTGATGTTGGTAAAACGTCCCCTATGGTCCACCAGTGCTTGCAGCACCATTGAAAAGTAGCCCTTTCGGTTAATATACTGGCTGGCGTGGTGGTCCGGTCCCAGGATAGGGATGTGAGTTCCATCTATAGCCCCACCGCAGTTTGGGAATCCCATCACGGCGAAGCCATCTATGATGACCTGAACGTTTCCCAGGGTCACTACCTTTGAGAGCAGTAGCTCAATGATTGCGTTGGCTACTTGCATCACAGCAACCCCCACGGTAGATTTGCCCATGCCAAAGTGGTTCGCTACTGACCGGTAGCTGTCTGGCGTTGCAAGTTTCCAGAGGGCTATGGCCACTCGCTTCTGCACAGTCAGGGCTGCTCGCATCCGGGTGTCCTTGCGCTTCAGGGCAGGGGACAGCAACTCACACAGTTCAAGGAAAGTTCCCTTACGCATCCTAAAGTTTCGCAGCCACTGTGATTCATCCCAGACCTGCAGCACTATGCGGTCCCACCAGTCCGTGCTTGTTTCCCGGGCCCAAAATCGCCATTCCACAGCATGAACATGACCCATTCCCACCATGATGTCCACGGCGCGGGGTCCCGTGCTTTGTGAGAGGTCTGTGCCACTCTCAGACTTCATGTCCTCACCGCACTGCCATAGCCTCCTCGCCCGATTTCTCAGCATCTGACTGTGAAAAAGGTGGACGATAAGGTGCGAGGAGTTGACAATGGCCATAAGTGCAGCGATGATCGCAGCGGGCTCCATGCTCGCAGTGCTGTGGCATCCGCGCTGTCACTCACCAGAAAAGTGCGCGAACTGATTGCCCGCCGGCGCTTTCAGGGAGGGAGGGCGGGAGTGATGGTTGAATGATGACAGTTACCCAAAACCACCCTCGACACATTTTTTCCCCCAGCAGGCATTGGGGGCTCAACCCAGAATTCCAATGGGCAGCGGGGACTGCGGGAACTGTGGGATAGCTGCCCACAGTGCACCGCTTCCAATGTCGACGCTTGCCCCATTAGTGTGGACTCACAAAGTCGAATTACTGTCCTTAGTGTGGATACACACGTTCGACTTTGTAATATCGGTTCCACAAATTCGATTTAAGTAGAATTGAACTACTCTGGTAGTGTAGACATACCCTAAGAAAGGTCTGGATTCTTAAGCCCTAAACCTCTATAGGACCCATAGCTATGGAGTAATCTCCCAGAATGTTTTCTTCCTGAACATAAGGTGACACTATAAAATTGTAGCAGTATTGAGAAAGACGCACACTTTTCAAAGTAAGTGTGGATGTATAAAAACACCAAGGGGAAAATGAACATGAAATCCTCAAAGAAAACCTGTCCACCTTCAAAGGGTTATCCTGGAAACTTACATTCATAACTCTGTAGACACCAAAAATCATGTATTTAATAGGGGCACTGGTTTTATGGCTCATTACAAAAAATTGTAACACACCACCCTGCCTGCTACCCCTTAATTGTCCACTTCAGGTCCCTTATGTGTAACAATTTAGCTCTCAGTTGCCCACTTCATTTCAGTGACTGCCTAAATGTGGTACCTCTTATGCTTAAAAATCTGTCCCAACTTGTATTTAACCCAGACGCTCAGATTTCCTTTGGCAGACCTGAAGAAGAGCTCTGTGTTGCTTGAAAGCTTGTCCCCCCATCAACAGAAGTTGGCCCTATAACAGATATTACCTCACCTACATTGTCTGTCTCATATCCTGAGACCAACATGGCTACAACAACATTGCAAACAATGCTTATTATCCACACATTTGTCACCAGTTCCTGTCAAGAGCCCAGACTAATAGAATTCACTCTACCTTAGTTTTTAAAAGACTTGCTCTGTTATTTTAATATTAACAAAAAAGTACAACTAATAGACTGAATCGGGCTACCACAATAACATCCAATTGTATAACTGTAGCCCCCTGCTGGAGGACTCCTGGTCTCCAAGCGTGGTAGAGTCCACTTGCTCTGCCTCTCTAATTGATGCCATGGCCTAATTTAAGACCAAAAGATCTCAGTTCTTTGTGTGCCTGTCAATTTCTTGTTTTTGTCCCTTAGACCTATTCTACATTAGAAGTTGGACTGGCGAAACTCACCTTTTTTCAGCACAGCTGGGTTTGCATCCACACTTAATTTTTTCTCCTACCAACAAAACTCTGCACTTTTTCTGGAAGTTATTCTCCTTTCCAGAGTGACATTAGCCCCCTGTCAGAAAAGTTCTATTGAGACAGTATCAATGTGGGGGCACACATACCTGTACCACTACAAGCAGTCCTCAAGCTGCGGTGTCCCATTAACAAGACTCCCTTCAGGCGTGACCAGTCTGGTAGCACATTTGATTTCTGCTCCACAAGTATCTGGAGTCACATCAATTTTAAATGCCCGGCCACTTCTCTTCCTGTTACCTGCTACCTTTTCACTGAAAGCTTGGCTCCTTGCGCTTCGTCTCATGATGCTGTCTGGTCCAGGAGGTAGGGGCTCAATTTCCTTGCACTTTGGGGAGAGAAGAATGTTCAGACACAACCACAGCACTTCCTCGGGAACAGGAAAATTTATAGCAACCTGGTGAAGGAGATAGTGAAACTTAGGTAGTCCATAGTGGATTCCCATTGCCATACAAAAGGAAAAGAGCTGAGGCAGGGGTACCAGAAGGTGAATGAGAATGATGATAATTCTGGAGTGACCTGCATGATTTGTGCCTTTTATAATGAGCTGGATGTGATATTCAGCCTGGACCTGACCCCCTCCCATGTAACCACTGTGGACACTTCACATCCTGGAGTGGAGGGGGAAGCTCTCCCCCACCATCCCATTCACTAAAAAGATTAATGGTGACCAGATCCTTAAAACAAATTGTATTAACAACAAAGAGGAAGAAATGCAAGCCAAAATAGGGAAAGAACAGGTTAAAGAATATTCAACAGATTCAAATCCTCAAAGCCTGATGAAATTCATCCTAGGATACTTAAGGAACTGGTCAAAACATCTCTCAACCACTAGCAATTATTTTTGAGAACATACTGAGGACAGGTGAGGTCCCAGAGGACTGGAGAAGAGCAAACATAGTATCTTTTAAAAAAGGAAAGAAAAGGGGACCTGAGGAATTATAGACCAGGCCACCTAACTCTGATATCCAGAAAGACATTGGAAAAATTTATTAAACAATCAATTTGTAAGTACTTAGAGGGTAATGGTGTTATAAGAAATATTGTCAAGACCAATCAAGGCCAAACCAACCTAATGTATTTCTTTGACAGGATTAGTGAAGTAGTGGATGGGGGCGGGGAGCAGTACATGTGGTATATCTTGATTTTAGTGAAGCTTTTGACACAGTCCCACGTTGGCACTCTCAAACAAACTAGGGAAATATAGTCAAGATGAAATTACTGTAAGGTAGCTGCACAACTGGTTGAAAGTTCATACTCAAAGGGTGTCAACAGCTTTCTGTCAAATTGAGAGGATGGATCTAGTGGGACCCCACAGGGGTTAGTCTTGGGTCTGGTATTATTCAATATTCTCATTAATAGCTTGGATAATGGAGTAGAGAGTATGCTTATAACATCTGTGGATGACACCAAGTTGGGAGCAGTTGCAATCACTTTGGAAGACAGGATAAAAACTCAAAATAACCTTGACCAACTACAGAATTGGTCTTAAATCAGCAAGATGAAATTCAGTAAAGACAAGAGCAAAGTACTACACTTAAGAAGGAAAAAACGAAGGCACAACTACAGAATGGGGAACATGTGGCTAGGTGATAGTACTACTGAAAAGAATCTTGGGGTTATAGTGGATCAGAAAGGCTATTATCATTCTGGGAAATACTAACAGGAGTGTCATATGAAACACACTGGAAGTAATTGTCCCTCTTTACTCGGCACTAATGAGACTTCAGCTGGAGTACTATGTCCAATTCTCGGTACTGCATTTTAGGACAGATATAGACAAATTGGAGAGAGTCCAGAGGAAAGCAACAAAAACGATAAAACATTTAGAAAACCTGACTTATGGGGAAAGGTTAAAAAACTGGGCATGTTTAGCCTTGAGAAAAGAAGACTGGGTGGGGATCTGATAAGTCTTCAAAATATGTTAAGGCAGCACGCATTGGTCAGTGGGAGCCGCGATTGGCCAAAACTGAGACGTGGCAGGTAAACAAACCTGGCCCGCCAGGGTGCTTACCCTGGCAGGCCGTATGCTAAAGGTTGCCAATCCCTGTGTTAAGGGATGTTACAAAGCAGACCATGATCAATTGTTCTCCATGTCCACCTAAGGTAGGACAAGAGGTAATATGCAGTAAGGGAATTTTAGGTTAAATATTAGGGAAAAGTTTTTAACTATAAGAATAGTTAAGCACTAGCGTGGGCATCCAAAGGAGGTTATGGAATCCCCATCATTGGAAGTTTTTCAGAACAGATTGGACAAGCACCTGTCAGGAATGGTCTAGTATACTGGTCCTGCCTTAGTGCAGGAAGCTGGCTTAGATGACCTCTCAAGGTGCATTCTAGCCCTACATTTCTACAGTTCTATTAAATGCCCTTCCACACTGCATTGTCTGGAACTAGATTGCTCTAGTCCATGTACATAGGGCTATCAAAAAAGTGTGGCAAACTTAAAATCTTACCATCACTCAGTTTCCCCTCCCATCCCCAACACCCTGTATGACGCACAATAAGCAGCAGTGAAAGAACCCAACAGTCCTTAGTTTAATCCACTATACATTCTGACACCTTACCTAATATCTTCAGCAGTAACTTGCTATTTTCTTGCTGAGGGTTCATTGGTACCTTGTAAATCTTTGAAGACGTTTTCCATTCTCTAGGAAATAAAGAAACAGTACTTCAAAAAGAATTTTCCTTCATCTTTTTTTTTTAAAAGTGACACAGAAGTCTCTGCATCAATGCATTGCATCTTTATAGGTTTACTACGTGTTGGGGGATTGTGCTGTGAAAACAAATGTAGAAAGCCCTTGAATTGAAATGATTCTGGGGGTGGCTGTTCCTTTTGTGATTCCTTTTTGCTTCTGTGTTTAAACCACAGACTTCAATGGTAACACATGCCAAAGTTCTCCACAGGAAAGTTAGAACGGAGGCAGGGGTTTAGAATAAAATATTTAATGAAACTTGTCCTTGTTGCTCTCTAGCGGCTACAGTCTGTGTTTTTCAGCTTCACACACATTTGTATGAAAGCAAATTTTTTTTCACGATTTCACTGTGTGCTGCCTGTCTCCACTATGCATTTTTTTAAAAAATTGGCAGCTAAATAAACCATTAGGTACCACTGCTAACTTAAGTCCTGCTGGTGATCAGTTGGTAGGAGGCAAGTAAAATTTTACGTGCTGCTGTTTTCAAGGAAGTAAAGAATTTCCCACTAAAATTCTCCCTATAGTGTCAATTTAGCATTGTGTACCACACAGAGAACCAGCTCTGATACTGTCAAATGTTTTGTCTTATTTAGTTTGTTATTTACTGGGTTATTTTATCTGCAGTATATTTAAAGCCAAATGCTGCTTTTATCCATGACAGAATTCCCATTGAAATCAATGGATAATGCATATGTAGACAGAGGTTGGTTGCTCACAGACAACTTGCTGTCAACCTGATTGATGATTTCATAACAGAGAAAAATAAAACAGGACCAGACTCAGAGGTGAGTTTCAGTAAGCTGGGAGGGTATCCAGTGTAATGTAATATACACCTTTTAGGAGATGCCCTGCCCCAGAGAGATTACATCTACCCTCTGCCAGAGGCTTCTCTTTCAAGTGTTGTCTCCCACAGTTGGCTTTTCCTATGGTTCTCTGAAAGACTTAACTCTGTAGTGTAGACATAGCCTAAGTCAACTTAAGTTATGCCAACGTTCATCCATTGCTCTAATTAAACCACTTTTGCATGTCCACACAACGCTCCTTGTGACAGTGGAGCACATCCACAGTTGGTACTCTTGCATCAACAGAGAGAGCAGTGCACCATGGGTAGATATCCCACTATGCAACTCGCCAACATCTGCTGCTGGGTGTTCTGGGAAGGGATCGTAGCCCATTGGGATGGGCTCAGCATCCCATAATGCAGTTTTCACCATCCCATCATTTCATGGGCTTCCAACTACGTTTTGCGCCACTTTTCAACAGCCCCTGTAAACTGCGTGCCTGCTATCTCTGCCTGAAAGCATGGAACCTGCACAGCTCTTAACACAACGTGGTTGATCCTGCAGTATTTCATGAGCTGCAAATCTGATAATGAAACTGTGATGTCTGCCCCGCTGTGTGCCATGGACAGAAACAATTCAAGATTTTGTTTGGCATTCACAGAGCAGCTGCCCATGGTGAACTGTCGATTCCAGGTGCAGGCAACGAGCACTGAGTGGTGGGATCACTTCATTATGCAGGCATGGGATGATGATCAGTGGCTGCAGAACTTTCAGATGCGCAAAGCCACCTTTCTGGAACCACGTGCGGAGTTTCCCCCTGCCCTCCAGCACAAGAACACCAAAATGAGAGCTGCCTTAATGGTGAAGGCTGGAGTGGAGCTGTGACTGCACAGTCTCCTCTCCCCACAGATCCAACAACTCTGGGGTACTCCAGGCAGGAGTCTGTTTGCTGTAGGGAGCTGGCATGGTCAGCTGGGCAGATGCGATGTGAGCTGTCCGCAGTAAGCAAACAGGAAGAGAAATTTCAAAAATTTCCAGCACTTTAAAAAGGGTGGGGTGGATACCTGTGTACCTGGATGCAGGGCAGCAGAGTTCAAACTGGTGACCAGAACGGTCATGATGGGCATTGTGGGACAACTTCTGGAAGCCATTTAGGGTGACATAAGCAATGCAGTGTCTACACTAATGCTTTACCACTCTAACTACATAATCTTAAGCACTACGCCTCTTGTCAAGGTTATTTTATGATGTTGGTGTTTCAGGAGAGTTACATCATCAGGAGGAGCATTTCATTGGCTACACCTGCATAGTTAGGTCGACATAAACTGCCCCCATAAGCTGACCCCTCTTCAGCATTAATCTTGTTCTCTGTAGCGCAACCAGAATAAGAAGTAGGTGATTTTCTGGTATCTAATAGATAAGATGCCTTATGTCGACTTAACTGTGTAATGTAGACATGGCCTTAGACTTCCTCTAGACTTAGATGAACTTGTACCCACTTACTAACATGTAATTTACTGATAGTGGCTATATCAAGTTGCCGGCTGCACTAGGTTTGGCATACCTTCCTACAGCCCTGGCAGCAGGTAATTAGCTATTTTGCCTAACACTGACTAAATTACTCCAGGAATGCAGCCAGGTAAAGATCAATCCTGCAAGAGCAAGGGCATCACTGTTGGCTTGTGCAGAAAAAGGTTTCCCTCTGCTTCTTTTCCTGCCCCAATTTAACAGAAACTGAGGCCTGGTCTACACTGGGGGCGGGGGGAAATCGATCTAAGATACGCAGCTTCAGCTACGAGAATAGCGTAGCTGAAGTCGATGTATCTTAGGCCTGGTCTACACTAGGACTTTAATTCGAATTTATCAGCGTTAATTCGAACTAACCGCTCAACCGTCCACACCAGGAAGCCATTTAATTCGAACTAGAGGGCTCTTTAGTTCGAATTTGGTACTCCACCCCGGCAGGTGGAGTAACGCTAAATTCGCACTTGCTAGCTCGAATTAGGCTTGGTGTGGATGCTAATCGAACTTAGCAGCTCCGGGAGCTATCCCACAGTTCACCACTCTGTTGACGCTCTGGACAGCATTCCGAGCTTGGATTCTCTGGCCAGCCACACAGGAAATGACCCGCGAAAATTTGAATTCATTTTCCTGTCTGGGCGGTTTGAATCTGACGTTCTGGTTGCACATCGGGGCGAGCTCCGCAGCACCTGCAACGATGCAGAGCTCTCCAGCAGAGGAGTCCGGGCAATCCCAGAATAGAAAGAGGTCCCCAGCATGGACTGACCGGGAAGTCCAGGATCTGATCGCTGTGTGGGGCGAGGAGTCTGTGCTCTCGGAGCTGCGCTCCAACAAGCGGAACGTGAAGACCTTCGAGAAGGTCTCTAAAGCCATGAAAGACAAAGGATACAGCCGGGATGCGATGCAGTGCCGCGTGAAAGTGAAGGACCTAAGACAAGGGTATCAAAAAGTCAGAGCGGCAAACGGACGCTCCGGAGCCCAGCCCCAGACATGCCGCTTCTACGAGGCACTGCATGCCATTCTAGGTGGGTCTGCCACCAGTGCCCCACCAGTGACGGTGGACTCCGAGGACGGAATAGTGTACCGGGACAGTTCCCCCTCCCTGTTCGCCGATGGGGAAGATGAGGAAGGGTCTGTTGAGGACGGCGCAGGCGACATCGAACCCACTCCCGCTTTCCCTGACAGCCAGGATCTCTTCATCACCCTCACAGAGATCCCCTACCAACCGTCCCCGCCCGTTAACCCGGACTCGGAATCAGGGGAAGGATCAGGCGGTAAGTGCTACAAACAGGGATACATTTATTTTTTTAAGAAACAGGGATATATATAAAAAATAGAAATACTATATAACAATTTTTAAATATGAAACTAGACAAACAGCAGGTCTACACAAACAGCAATGGAGCAATAGTCCTCTGGGGATAGTTCAAAAAAGCTCTCAGAGAGCAGCTGGAAAAGCCTCAGCAAGAGGTTTCTTGGGAGAGGTGCTTTATTGGGTGCTCCGTTGAAGCACACTCTTCCGCGCCAGGCCATCCTCAGGTACAGGGGGACCATCGCCTCGACGAGCATGGCAGCGTATGGTCCTGGTCTGTGCAGGGCTTCTGTTAGCATCCGCTCTCTCTGTGTGCGCCTGACACGCCTCAGGGTGATGTCGTTGTGGAAGTGCTGCATCTAATTAGTGGAATTAGTGTACTGTTACTATTGTGCATGGTAGACTTTTACTTTGCATAAGAATGACCCTCGCTTAACAGAGTTTTACTTTGCATAAGAATGACCCTCGCTTAACAGCCACGTGTTGCAGGCCACAGAGGAAACGCATACAGGGGTCTTTCCCGTTCACTGGCGGGAGGTGCCGCATAGCGCTCATCTTTTCTGCTTTGCACATTGCCTCCAGCAGGAGAGCACAGCTAAGCAGTAACTGATAAGCACTCTGTACTGTAAGGCTTACCAGGACTTTGTGCAAGAGGGATGCAGCTGTCTCTCCTCGCTTGTGCGCTATCCAGTGCAATCGCGCCGCCAATGAGAGCGTATTCCGAAATCTCGGACTAGTTCCGAGATCTCCTGAGACTTGGTTCCCTGTTTGGTCTTCTTAACTGAAACTGACTAGACTGTGTTTACTGTTGGCAAACATGTATTTGTTCAAGGAAATCACCTACTTTTTCGCATCACACAGCTTCGGGTCCTTCCCGGACTGCCCCGCCATCCCCCTCGCAGAGGCTGGCTCAGATTAGATGCCGAAAGAAAAAGACAAGGGACGACATGTTCCAGGAACTGATGGCCAGCTCCAGAGCGGAGGCGGCAGAGCAGAGACAGTCGAGGGAGAGCCTGTGTCAGCAGCATCGCACACACATGGAACGGGAGGATAGGTGGCGGCAGGAAGACCAGCAGGCGACTCAAACGCTGCTTGGTCTAATGAGGGAGCAAACGGACACGCTCCGGCGCCTTGTAGATGTTCTGCAAGACCGCAGTCAGGAGGAGAGAGCCCCCCTGCAGTGCATCTGCAACCGCCCTCCAACGCCAAGAAGTCCTGTCCCCCCCTCACCCAAAGTGACAAGACGGAGGGATGGTAGGGGCCGTGAGAACTGTCCCTGCACCGCAGCACACCGATAATGTTCGAGACAACTGTCGCGCTGTAAATTTGTACAAGCTCTTTCCTTAAAGCATCAACCAGTCCCAACTCCAAGTTTAAACCCCACACTGTGTACTACATTATTAAAAGCGGTTTTGTGTTACTGACTGTTTCCGTCACGTTTCTGGTGTCAGAAGACTTTCTGTTGTTCTGTAGGGGGGGGGGGGTTGTAATTTCACTGCATAGCCCACAGTGCCATGCTACAGACTTGGCTGCAGGGTCAACTGCAGGGCACACACAGACTGCAGTCACTAGGCACCAGGGACAGTCTGTGTGGTGTATGCTGCCCCGGGTCTTTCCTTGATGTGTATGCTTGTGCAGGGTCCTGGTGCCTGACATCCCAGAATGTAAAGGCAGGCTTCCCTTCACATGCACTTGGACCGTAGTCACGATCCTCCCCGGTGCCCTGAGCCCCAAAAAGAGACCTCATCCAGGGGCAGATACTCACCCTTCCCCCACACCCCTCACCCCTTCCAACGCCCAAACCCACAGCCGTCATGTTAACCCCTATCCAAAGACGGCACCCCTCGCCCCTTCCTGCAAACCCACCCATCAGTGCACACCTTAACCAGCACAGAGTGCTTCCATGTTTCAACGAAGAAAGAGAAATGCAAAGTCAACGAAAGATTTATTATTAATTACTAAAACATGTCCTTAGTTTTAAAACGTCCTTCGGAACTGGGGGAAACTTGGTTTATGATCAGGCTCTCTTAAAATCAAGTGGACAGTCACAGGTTACCCTGCTCTGCGAGGAAACTCGCTTTCAAAGCCTCCCTGATGCATATCGCTTCCCGCTGGGATATTCTCTCAGCACGGGTGTCTGGCTGATCGTAAACAGCAGCCAGGCGATTTGCCTCAACCTCCCAAGCGGCCAAAAAGGTCTCGCCCTTGCTCTCACAGAGATTGTGGAGCACACAGCAAGCAGCAATCACTACGGGGATATTCTTTTCGCTGATGTCCGAGCGAGTCAGTAAGGTCCGCCATCTCCCCTTGAGACGTCCGAAAGCACACTCCACCACCATTCTGCACTTGCTCAGCCGGTAGTTGAAGAGTTCCTTTTCACTGTCCAAGGCGCCTGTATAGGGCTTCATGAGCCAGGGCATTAGCGGGTAGGCCGGGTCCCCGAGGATCACTGTAGGCATCTGCACATCCCCAACCGTTATTTTGTGGTCCGGGAAGAAAGTGCCTGCCTGGAGGCGTCTAAACAGACCAGAGTTCCTGAACACACGTGCGTCATGAACCTTGCCCGCCCACCCGACGTTGATGTTGGTAAAACGTCCCCTATGGTCCACCACAGCTTGCAGCACCATTGAAAAGTAGCCCTTTCGGTTAATGTACTCGCTGGCCTGGTGGGCTGGTGCCAGGATAGGGATGTGAGTCCCATCTATAGCCCCACCGCAGTTTGGGAATCCTATCGTGGCGAAGCCATCTATGATGACCTGGACATTTCCGAGAGTCACTACCTTTGAGAGCAGTTGCTCAACGATTGCGTGGGCTACTTGAATGACAGCAATCCCCACGGTAGATTTGCCCACGCCAAAGTGGTTCGCTACTGACCGGTAGCTGTCTGGCGTGGCAAGTTTCCAGAGGGCTATGGCCACTCGCTTCTGCACACTCAGGGCTGCTCGCATCCTTGTGTCCTGGCGCTTCAGGGCAGGGGACAGCAAGTCACACAGTTCAAGGAAAGTGCCCTTACGCATCCTGAAGTTTCGCAGCCACTCTGTGTCATCCCAGACCTGCAGCACTATGCGGTCCCACCAGTCTGTGCTTGTTTCCCGGGCCCAGAATCGCCGTTCCACACCATGAACTTGACCCATTGCCACCATGATCTCCACTGCCCAGCGTACCCTGCTTTCTGAGAGGTCTGCGCCACTCTCCTCACCGTGCTGCCGGAGCCTCCTCGCCCGGTTTCTCAGCATCTGACTGTGGAAGAGGTGGACGATAACGTGCGAGGAGTTGACAACGGCCATAAGTGCAGCGATGATCGCAGCGGGCTCCATGCTCGCAGTGCTGTGGCGTCCGCGCTGTAACCGACCAGACAAGGGCGCGAACAGATTTCCCGCCGGCGCTTTCAAGGAAGACAGGGAGGGCGGGATTGACGGTTCAATGACGACACATTTTTTCCCCCAGCATGCATTGGGGGGAAATCCCACAATTCCAATGGGCAGCGGGGAGTGCGGGAACTGTGGGATAGCTTCCCACAGTGCACCACTTCCAAAGTCGAAGCTGGCCCCGTGAATGTGGACTCAGAAGTTCGAATTTGTGTATTTAGTATGGATACACAAATTCGACTTATTAAGGTCGAATCCACAAATTCGACTTAAGTAGATTCGAAATAGTCCTGTAGTGTAGACAAGCCCTTAGATTGAACTAAAATTACTTACTTTGCATCCTCGCGACGCGGGATCATCGACCACAGCTCCTCCGTTGACTTTGCTTCTGCCTCTCACTGAGCTGGAGTTCAGCAGTCGACAGGAGAGTGATAGGAGATTGATTTATCGCATCTACACTACACGCGATAAATCGATCCCTGATAGATCGATCGCTACCCGTCAATCCGGCGTACCCTTACATTGCTGGTGGTGCTAGGCTTTCATAGTCTTTGCTCTGTGGAGGGTTACAAAGAGAGAGGAGGGGAAGACTTCCTTCTCTCTGCCCTCTTTTGTGTTTTATCTGGGGGTGGACCTGAATCTAAATACTTCCAAGCTTTTTTGGGGGGGGGGGATGGGGAGAGTGTGGGGCGGAGGGTGTGTGTGTGGGAGTTTGGTATTTGAAATCAAGTCTGGATCCAGATCCAAATTTTGCGAATGGTTCACATCTTCACAAACAAAAAGTCTGTGTCCAAACAACCCTTATTTTAGTGGTGTTGAAAAATCCAGATCTGAATTTTGTAGACTGAGTCATCTCTGCTCTTATCCATTCAGCTGTCTACTAGGAAGCAAAACTTCCTTTTTCTAAAATGCAAAAAAACCCCAAACCCCCAACTAATTGGTACAGTATGGTTACCTGGCAACATGAATGTATCTCTGCAACTCAGGGATCCACAGGTTATAACCAGATGTCGTCATAAAAGTTTGAGAGTCCAGTTAGCATTACTATACATTAATATTAACAAGAAAAAAAAGATTTCAGAGAGTATTTGTGACCCCTCTTCAGCATTAATCTTGTTCTCTGTAGAGCAACCAGAATAAGAAGTAGGCGCTTTTCTGGTATCTAAAAGCTAGAGATAGCTGTAGGTAGTTTACTCCTTCCAAGGATCTGAGTATTTCACATCAAAGATGTCTCCAGTAACTTGCAGGGTGAGAAGATATTTGGTAACTGCAGTGGAACCACTTTAAAAATACCCACAGGGCTTATGTCATGTCCCTCATTGAATTATTCCAAAGAGAAGAGGCACTATAGTTTTACACAAACACAAGGCATTTCTCACTCTGACAATATCTGTGGGTTTTTCACTATTAAATTTCAATAGTTTTAGTCCTTAACATGGGGGCTTTGTGAGGGCAAGGGGTTAAAAAAGTCAAAGTAATTCAGAAGATTGTCAGAAGACTATTAAACATAAAGGGAATGGGGCTTTGAAGAGTGTGTGTGGAGGGGGTCTGAAGTGAACTTTTCAGGTGATTCCTTACACTCAATCCAATAGATGAAGTATTGCAGTCTCTCTGATGGATGATGTGCTCCTGAAGTTTCATTGTTCCATTTTTCGCACCATAAAAGTCACACATTTACAGAAATGGTCACTAATTGGGGTGCCTTGATTTTTGGATACCCAGCTAAAAGAAACTTAGGCCCAGATTTTCAGAGCTACTGAGCACCTGCTGGTCCCATTGACTCAACTGGAGCTGAAGCATTTTACTTCTCTGTTACTAAAAATCTCCATATGTTCCTGAACAAATATCTTGGAAGATCCAGAGGAAGTTTCCATGTTAGAGAATTTTTGTTTAGTCACTGAATTGAGATGGTGGCTTAGAATTTTTGGCTTTGCAGAAATAATTTATTTTGAGGAGGTATTTCAAAGTGATGTTTGTGAAGAGCACAGTTTGGGGAAGGTGACGTTTGTTATATTTGCATAAAGAATTAGAACCTGAAGTAGAGGCCAGCACAGACGACAAGAAGGTAGAA
The DNA here is from genome assembly GCF_020497125.1 of Mauremys mutica. Lineage (NCBI taxonomy): Eukaryota > Metazoa > Chordata > Testudines > Geoemydidae > Mauremys > Mauremys mutica. The sequence goes on along the minus strand of NC_059073.1, from coordinate 86,231,788 downwards.
AGATTAATAACAGCAATAGCAATGAGCACGGAATTAATTAATGAAGAAGTGAGAAGTTTGTGACATTTCCCAGAGTACAAACTGGACTGTTTGTACAACCTGGGGTAGGGTGACCAGATGTCCCGATTTTATAGGGATAGTCCAATTTTTGAGTCTTTTTCTCATATAGGCTCCTATTACTCCCCACTCCCGTCCCGATTTTTCACACTTGCTGCCTGGTCACCCTAACCTAGGGTGCCTTTTTCCGGTGAGAACTGACACTCCTGGCCTGTTCACACACAGCCTCTGGCATGCAAAATCACTCCCAGCTGAATTATATGAGTGCATCTAGCCAGCCACTTCTGAATTATGTTGCAGAGCAACACCAGCAAACTCCCAGTCCCAGACTTGTCCCTAGAAATGCGCATCTTATACTGCCCAGCTCTTTCTATGAGCTCATATTGTCCAGAAGGAAAGTCCATCATTTCATTAACAGAAAATAATATACGCAAACCCTGTTATCTCAAATGGAGGTTTCCAAATACTTCAATCCAAATACACACTGGTTTAAATAAACAATAAAACAAGTTTATTAACTACAGAAAGGTAGATTTTAAGCTATTACAAGTAATGAGGCATAAAAGTCAGAATTGGGTACAAAGAAATAAAAGGTAAAATACAAACTAATACATATCTTAAACGAAGTGAACTTAAAGCAACAAGATTTTTCTCCCCAGCAGTCTGGCTGGATATTTCAACCAGGACCCATCCCCCAGTTCAAAGATGCTTCTTTTGTCTTTCAAATGTTGTTGATGCCGTGAGTAGAGATGAGGGGAAGAGAGGTAATTTGTGTCCTCTGTTCTCCCTTCTTATACCATTTCTCTTCTTTAAGAATCATCTCCAACTGGGGTTCAGGCGACAGCAAGTCTGTTTTGGATGGGAACTCCAACTGTTCCATTGCCAAAATGTAAATTTTTTGCTCACACCCTTTTTCTTGCCAATAAATGGCTGCTTTAGCAGGTGATAGTCTATTTCATTATGATGACAGTTGACTGAGGTGCTGACTAGCCTTTTGTCTCTGAGGAATTGGTTTGGGCTGCTTCCTCAGAATTGGAATATGCCTTAGTAACATCAGGCAGTAGAATCTTATAACTTTACATACAATGTTGCACATATATTTTACCAGGACAAGAATGATCAGTGAATGACGAGTTTTCACAAGGCATACTTTGTATCATAGTTTTGTAAAAGTACTGAACATATATATTTCTACAAATACATTAGAAATAAGAGTAAGACCAAAGAAAGGGCAGGGCCATTAATCAATTGCAGGCAGGGGAGGAAACAATAATAGAAAATGTGGAAATGGCAGATGTGCTAAATGACTTTTTTATTTCAGTTTTCACGAAAAAATTAGTAGCGATTGGACATCTAACGTAGTGAACTTCAGTGAAAATGAGGTAGGATCAGAGGCTAAAACAGAGAAAAAAGGCAAGTTAAAAATTACTGAGACAAGTTAGATGTCTTCAGGTCACCAGGGCCTGATGAAATACATCCTAGAATACTCAAGAAGCTGACTGAGGAGATATCTGAGCCATTAGCAATTATCTTCGAAAAGTGATGGAGGATGGCAGAGATTCCAGAAGACTGGAAAAGGGCAAATATAGTGCCAATGTATAAAAAGGGAAATAAGGACTGATGGGGGACATGATAACAGTTTTCAAGTACATAAAAGATTGTTACGAGGAGAAGAGAGAAAAACTGTTCTCCTTAACCTCTGAGGGTAGGATAAGAAGCAATGGGCTTAAATTGCAGCAAGGAGGCTATAGGTTGGATATTAGGAAAAATGTCCTGTCAGGGTGGTTAAGCACTGGAATAAATTGCCTAGGGAGGTTGTGGAATCTCTGTCATTGGAGATTTTTAAGAGCAGGTTAGACAAACACCTGTCAGGGATAGTCTAGATAATATAGTCCTGCTTTGAGTGCAGGGGACTGAACTAGAAGACCTCTTGAGACCTATGATTCTATGATAGGGTACAGTCTGTCACAGAGTTGTAAGATGTAGCTGAGGTAGCATTTTTCAAAAATTTGAGGGTGAAGAATATAGAAGCTTGAATTTGATGCAGACATTAAGAGGAAGTAGGGTGACCAGAAGTTCTGATTTTATAGGGACAGTCCCGATATTCAGGGTTTTTTCTTATATAGGCACCTACCCTCCACCCCATCCCAATTTTTCATACTTGCTGTCTGATCACCCCAAGAGAGGCATTTAAAGAGTGAAGTGGCATGAGCTCAGCTGTGGGAAAGAATGATTATTTATTCACAGCAATTTGAACTGACTGGAAAAGAACAAGATGAAAGCAGAGAAGTCAGAGAGGAGAAGAGTAAGTAGTTGAGATGGAGACAACCAATTCATGGGCAAACATATTAGCCACAGGGCAGAGAGCAAGATGCATCTTTATATTTAATAAATCCTACATGAATTCTATTATCAGGAAACAAAGTAAACCTTATGAATAATCTGTTTGTAAGTTCAAGCATGATCAAATATGGTTTACGGTAAAAATCTACCTTACTGAAAGGTGGTTAGAAATAATCATGCAAGCTCAAAAAAGCTATTAAGCTCTTGATAGCACCAGCAAAAAGGGCAATAAGGGCATATTTAATTTCGATTACAAACAGTGAGAACCATCATATTTTAGACTGCATTACACAGTGCCCGAGGAATGATTTATCTCTTTACAGTAAGCCAGTAGCAGAACAAGGAACATTGTGTAGACCAGTGGTGGGCACCCTGTCACCCGCAGGCAGGCCACAGGTTGCCCACCACTGGTGTAGATAATAGTGCTGTTACTGTATGTGATGACAATGTTTGCACATTCCCTTAATTTCCTTATCAATAACTTCTTCAAGATCTGAAGAAGAGCTCTGTGGAAGCATGAAAGCTTGTTTCTTTCACCAACAGAAGTTGCTTCAATAAAATATATTACCTCAGCCACCTTCTCTAATATCCTGGGACCAACACAGATACAACAACACTACAAACAATAATGTCTTGCACAGTTAGCAAACATTATGAGGGAGTGTGTAAGAGACAACCCCAGACATCTTTCAAAAAAGGTTAAAGGTCAAAGAAAAGAGGCTCTCTTAGTCTCAATCCTGAAAGCCTGTCCATCAACTTGGGCAAGTAGTCTAATTTCATTGTCCAAGGTCCATTCTGCAAAGTAGCAGCATAGCCACTCTGTGTCCACTGCTGCAACCTGAAAGTTGTATCAACATCTGCAACACATGTGCTTCCTTACCCCTATTGGGGAACGGTTACAGATCCACTAGCATACATCACCTCCTAGCATTGAGACGCAGTGAGAACTTCCAAACTTGGACTTCTGGCAATTAGACTTGAAAGTCAGCCCTATTTCCCTGTATACAGCAGAACCTCCTTGATAAGCCCTTGAACAGGTCCAGCCACAACACTGGAGGAAGAAATAGCATTCACACTTATATAAAATGGTGTCATGAGTTCATGTGCAAATCCACAACACATGCTTAACTAATATCTGCTCCAGTGATGTGCCATCATGGGTGTGTGTGTGTGTGTGTGTGTGTGTGTGTGTGTGTGTGTGTGTGTGTGTGTTCGAGAGTCCCACACTGATTGATCAACAAGTTTCTTTCATACGGCTTTGGCATTTTAAAACTAAAACAAAGCTTTTAGAAGCTCACATAAAGCCTGGGGGATGCATTCATTAGCAAAACAAGTCCAAAATGGAGGCAAGTGAATGGCCCTACAGCTATAAAATTTTGTTTTAGCTTTTTAAACACCTATGCTTTAGTTATGAATTGAACTCTGGGAGGATTACAGATCACCTCAGCTACAAAGGCTCTTGTAGATTAAAAAGATTTTTAAGACAGCCAGAGAATCAAGTAATAGGATCACTGTAGTGCGATCATTTGAGAAGGAAATTCATTTATAAGGCAGTACCACATACTGTTGGACTGCAAGGCAGCAGTGGCATGTTGCCTACCCCAACCCACATCCACATTCACCACATGCCTTCCTGCTTGGCAGTTCTGTAATGACCTATGTCATTTTTTGAAGTGGAGAACAGGATTGATTGGAGGGGCAGGTTGACATCAGGATAGAAGGAACTTCTCTCTGTATTTTTACCTGGAAGCAAGTAAATACACATATGCAGAAATCTCTGTACATTTACAGGGAAACTGCTCTTAAGCAGAGCTGGATATATGTGTTAATATTTGCTCAACTGTTTAAATAAATTTGCTTCTTCCATATTTGCCCCCTTCATGTGTTTACTTTCTGCAAATAATCATGCAACTGAGTTTTACTGGCATGAACATTTGTGGAAAGCAAACTTTAAAGTCATATACATGAACAGTCACAGAAACCAAATTCTGCATTCACCTGTACAGAGATATTCCTGCTCACACACACATGCAGCCAGGGAACAGAAATAACGCATGTGACTTTTCTGGCCATAACCAATACAATTCAAATATTGAACATTCATAGAGAACTGTGGATAAGCAATCCAAAGAATTAGAAAAAAATTCACCAAAAATGTATAGAACATTTTGAATAATGAATACATCTGAGGAAACTGAATTGCAAAATTATTTCTCTTAGTGGTACCGCTGGATAGTAGTATTTCTGGGAAAGACTTAACAGTGAGGACATGACTGTTCCACAAATAGAAAAAGAGGCTAAATTCATTGAATAAATTAATTTTATAAAATATTATCTCTGTTCAACCATTTTATTTTAACGTGACAGCAGCACCTATTACATAATCCTTTCTCCCTCCATTGAGTGCCAGTTCCATTTTTACACCTACAAACCAGTCACTGTTAATTGCATAATCTCTTGGCTCCATTGTGTATAATTCACTTGAGAGATGGCTCTCTTTGTTCAGATTAGTGGCCTTACTTTAAGCATCACAGGGTGTCGCATTTAACTAAAATGTGGCAAGCACACACAAAATACCATTTGTCTCTTTTTAAAGACAAAAAAAACTGCTCCCAGATTTTTCACACAATTCTCTCCAAATGGAAATTTCCTTGAACTGTCAAAGAAACGAAGCAGTTCTAACAGAAAGCACAAAGGAAGGGTCTGTAGTCTGTGATCAAAGGGCTCAATAATGCAGAGGGCTAAAGTGCTGGGAACCCTCAACTGCCATTGTTGTGCTATTACTAAGACTTGAGCATACTCAGCATCTCACCGACAATGCTCAGCACCTTGCAAGATGGGGGGCTAAAAATCTTTTGTTTCCAGGCCAGATTAAGGAACTAAATATTTTGTGATTTAGCCCACACTGATTTTTAATGGAACATGTGACTATGAAAACCAGGCAGAGGAAAAGACCATTGATAGACAAGGACTGTTCTCATGGGATGGACTCCACCTGAGTAAGGAGGGAGAAAGACTTCTGGGATGGAGATTGGCACAACTGATTAAAAGAGTTTTAAACTAGGAACTCGGGGGAGATGGGAGATGCTCATGTAATCTCCACGCCTGATTCGAACACTGAGTGAGAGGAAAATCAATTAAGAGAGGACACAGCAATGGGGTAAGGAACATCAGTGAGTAGAAGAATGTACATTAAGAGGAAAGATAGTGCGGATGCCAATGAAGCTAACTGTCAGGTAGGCAATACTGGCAGTAGGATGACTGTATCCAATAGGGTGGGGAATCTGGGCAAAGCCAAGAAGACACAACTAAGTTATTTGTACACCAGTGCAGGGAGTGTGTGTAACAAAACAGAGGAACTAGAACTACTGGTGCAGGAAATGAAACCATATGATATTATAGGGATAATAGAAACATGGTGGAATAGTAGTTATGACTGGAGTACAGGTATTGAAGGATATATGCTGTTCAGGAAAGACAGAAATAAAGGCAAAGGTGTTGGGGTAGCATGGTATATTAACAATGAGGTAGACTGTAAAGAAATTAGAAGTGGTGGCATGGAGTTTGTTTGGGTCAAAATCACTTTGGGAAGAAAGCTACTAGAGGTTCCCCTTGGATAGTGCTTGGAGAATGCTTCAGACTCCTCCCTCCTCCTCTTCCTCCCCCACCCCCAAGGATCCAATCTGGGTATGGACAGAGATCACTTTAATGTTTTTAATAAAATAAATAATACTAGCAATTGTGTGATTATGGGAGACTTCAATTTCCCAGATATAGATTGGAGGAAAAGTGTTACTAATAATAGAAGGTCCCAGATTTTCCTGGATGTGATAGCTGACAGATTTCTTCACCAAAATAGTTGCCAAACCAACAAAAGGTGATGCCATTTTAGATTTGGTATTGGTGAATAGTGAAGACTTCACAGAAGAACTGATTATAGGGGGACAATCTTGTTTTGAGTGATCATGAGCTAATTAAATTTAAACTAAATGAAAGAATAAACAAAAAATAGATTTGTAACTAGGGTCCTTGATTTCTAAAAGGGCAAACTTTAAAAAATTAAGGGAATTTGTTAGTGAAGTGGACTGGACTGAAGAATTTAAGGATCCAAATGTGGGCTTGGAGTTAGTTTCTGCAACTTTGACTTAAAGTATCTATCTGAATCCTGCATCCCAAGCAAAGGGAAAAAATTCATAGGGAAGGGTAGCAGACCAAGCTGGATGATTAAGCATCTCAGACAGGTGATTAAGAGAAAGCAGAAAGCCTACAATGAATGGAAGATAGGAAGGATCAGCAAGGAAAGCTGCCACTTGGAGTTCAGAAAGTATAAGGATAATGTGAGAACTGCCAAAAGCCAAGCAGATTTGGACCTTGTAAAGGGAATTAAAACCAATAGTAAAAGGTTCTGCAGCCATATAAATAAAAAGAAAAGGAAAAAAGAAGTGGGACCACTAACCATTGAGGATGGGGTGGAGATTGACGATCATCTAGTCCTGGTCCAACACCTAAACAAATACTTTGCCTCAGTTTTTAATAAGAGTAGTGAAGAGTTTAGGAATAGTGGCAGGGTGGGTAATGGGAACGAGGATATGGAAGTAGAAATTACCACATCCAAGGTGGAAGTCAAACTCAGCTTAATGGAACAAAATCAAGGGGCCAAGATAATCTCCATCCAAGAATATTAAAGGAACTGACAAATGAAATTGCAAGCCCAATAGCAAGGATTTTTAATGTATCTGTAAATTCAGAGGTTGTACCCTATGGCTGAAGAATTGCTAATATGGGCCTATTTTTAAGAAAGGGGGAATAAATTATTCAGGAGACCAATGTCCTGTAGATTCGACCTCAATTGTATACAAGATCTTGGAACAAATTTTGAAAGAAAGTATTTAAGAACACAGAGGTAAACAGTAATTGGGATAAAATAACAACTGGGTTTTTAAAAAGGTAGATCGTGCCAGACAAACCTGATCTCCTTCTTTGAGCTGATAACTGATTTTTTAGACAAGGAAATGCAGTAGATCTAATCTTCCTGGATTGCAATAAGGAATCTGATACAGTTCCACTTGGGAAATTATTCGTTAACCTAGAGAAGATGGGATTTAATATGAGAACTGAAAGGTGGATAAGGAACTGGTTAAAGGTGAGACTACAATGGGTTATACTGAAAGATGAACTGTCAGGCTGGAGGGAAGTTACTAGTGGAGTCCCTTATTTAACATTTTTATTAATGACTTTGGCACAAAAGGTGGGAGTTTGCTAATAAAATTTGCAGATGACACAAAGTTAGGCAGTACTAACAATGCAGAGTAGGACTGGAATATCATACACGATCTGGATGACCTTGAGAATCTGAGTAATAGAAATGTGATTAAATTTAATAATGCGAAGTGCAAGGTCATGTACTTAGAGACTAACAACAAGAATTTTAGCTATAACCTGGGTACTTATCAGTTGGAAATGACAGAGAAGGATAAAGACCTGAGGATATTGGTTGATCACAGGATAAATATGAGCTGCCAATATGATGTCGCCTTGAAAAAGGCTAATGCAGTCCTAGGATGCATCGGGCGAGGTATTTCCAGTAGAGACAGGCAAATGTTAGTACCATTATACAAGGCACTGGTGAAGCCTAATCTGGAATATTGTCTACAATTCTGGTCTCCCACGTTTAAAACAGATTAATTCAAACTGGAACAAGTGCAGAGAAGGGTTACTAGGATGATCAGAGCATTGGAAAACCAACCTTATGAGAGGAGACTCAAAGGCCTTGGCTTGTTTAGCCTAACCAAAAAAAAGCTATGGGGAAGATATGATTGCTCTCTATAAATACCTCAGAGAGATAAATATCAGGGAGGGAGAGGAGTTATTTAAGTTAAAGACCAATGTGGACAAAAGAACAAATGGATATAAACTGGCCATCAACAAGTTTAGGCTTGAAATTAAGAGAAGGTTTGGAACCATCAGAGGAGTGAAGTTCTGGAACAGCCTTCCAAGGGGAACAGTGGAGGCAAAAAACCTAACTGACTTCATGACTGAGCTTGATAAGTTTATGGAAGGGATGGTATGATGAGATTGGCTACCTGCTATGGTAGCCAATCTGTGACTGCTAGTAGCAAATATCTCCCACAGTCGGTGATGGGACACTAGATGTGGAGGGCTCTGAGTTACTACAGAGAATTCTTTCCTATGTGTCTGGTCGATGGGTCTTGCCCACATGCTCAGGGTCTAATTGATCGCCATATTTGGGATCAAGAAGGAATTTCCCCCCCAGGTCAGATTGGCAGAATCCCTGCAGTTTTTTTTGTCTTCCTCTGCAGCATGGGGTATGGGTCACTTGCAGATTTAAACTAGTGTAAATGGTAGATTTTCTGTAACTTGAAGTCTTTAAACCATGATTTGAGGACTTCAGTAACTCAGCCTGAGGTTATGGATCTATTACAGGAATGGGTGGGTGAGGTTCTGTGACCTACAATGTGCAAGAGGTCAGACTAGATGATCATGATGGTTCCTTCTGACCTTAAAATCTATGACTCTAAATGAAATGTCTCTATTTGCCTTTGTCTCTCATAGTAATATATTTTAGAGGCAGTAATGATAGATATCATTAAGATTTAGAGATTGTTTTAGCTGTTGATTATTCCTAAAAAAGATCCTTAATGCCAACCAAATCTTCCAGGAGTGATTTACACAGCAAGATGTTTGTTAAAGTGAACATTACAGGCTGGCTTTAAGGTCAGTTTAATTAAATATATATGGAGTACCTTTTGTAGCTTCCGTGTATGTAGCAGGGTGTTATTCAGTCATTTAAAAAGGCTTAATCTTCAAATTATCAATCATAGAAAAATGTAAAATGAGGTATATTGTCAATGATGGCAACTTTGGGTCAAAGTTAATTAAACTTTGATGAACTCAGAGAATCTCCCAGTATAATTATTCGTGTGTGTGTGTGTGTGTGTGTGTGTGTGTGTGTGTGTAGGGGGTGGGGGTGAGTTGTTCCTAATTCTCTGAAACTAACTCGTATGTTATAATTGCCATATTCAGTAGCTGTAAAGTAGTATTCCATGCCTATAAATGCAATAAGAGATCCATTACTTTTAGACTGTAAACTCTTTGGGACAGAGACCGTGAACTCCTATACATTTGTAAAGAACCTAGTATGTTGTGGCACTACTGAAATCTAAACAGTAAATTAAGGCTGTACAAGAGAGGAAAAGACGAGGAAGCATTTGGATAATAGATATACATCAAATAGGCCAGACAGTTTTTTGATGCTCAGTTCAGTGTAGCCCTCCCTCATATTGAGGCAAATCTGTAGAGATTCATCATTTGGAAAGGCATAATTTATCACAGAATTGAGGGAGAAAATATATGCATATATACAAGGATTATACAAAAAGGAAATGTGTATACTGTTAACTGTTTTCTCCAGAAAAGAATATAAGTTCTTGGGGCCAGACTAAAACAAAGCCACCAACTCTAAAACATACAAAGATAAAATTACACACAAATGCAAAAAAACACAAAATAGGGCAGGCAGAATCAAAAATTAAAGTACCACAGAGATATAATCAGGGAGATCAAAGCTGAAGACAACTGGTGAGCAAATGACATTATTCATAACAAATCTACCTTAGACAGTAGCTGCAGCCACTGGATAGACTCCTATGTTTCAGTTAAACAAACTGAGGGCCTGGCTTGATAACATATTATATACACAGGCAAATCTCCTACTGAAATTAATGAGAATCTTTGCTTCTGTAATGAGTACAGCATCAGCGTCAAAAAATTGTAACTACTTGTGACATTCCCCTGGTGTTACCTGGACCAGTGATCTGCTAGGTCACTCCAATCCTCAACTTTGGCAGCCAGACTTACCCTGCTCTGCTGTGAGAACCCCCAGTCCCGGGCTGTTCATGCACAGCCTCTAGCATGTAAGCTACTCCCAGCTACGTGAGTGAGCACTGTTGCCGAGCCGCTGCTTGGATTGTGCAATCGAATGAAACTAGCCAAAATCTCTGGTCCCAGACACAATCCTAGGAACCTCCATCCTGCAGTTTCCAGTTATGCCCACTGGACGCTGCAAGCTTATATGCGTTCGTCAATTTAACAAAGAAATTGATAAGCACCAGGCTTGTTATTCCAAGGGGAGTCTCTGAGACGCTTCAAACCAAACGCACTGCTGCAGGCAGAATAAACAGACACATTTATTAACTACAAAAGATAGGTCAAAGCACAAGAAGTCATATTTGGTCAAATGAATTAAAAGCAAAATGCATTCTAAGCTGATCTTAACACTTTCAGTGCCCTTACAAACTTAGATGCTTCTCACCACAGGCTGGCTGGTTGCCCTTCAGCCAGGCTCTTCCCTTTGATTAGCGCTTCAGTCATTTGATGGTAGTGTCTGTAGATGGAGTGGAAGAGAGAGAGAATATGACAAACGTCTCTCTTTTATCATGTTCTTTCTTCCCTCTTGGCTTTGCTCCCCCCCACCCCTTCAGAGTCAGGTGAGATTTACCTCATTGCAGTCCCAAACTGACCAAAGGAAGAGGGGTGACTCACTTGAGAGTCCAACAGATCCTTTGTTTCTGCCTAGGCCAGTGTCCTTTGTTCCTGTGAGGCTGGGCTGTTTTTTTCCCATACATGCCCTGATGAGGTGTGAATTGCCCCTCTGCTCCTGGATAGTTTTGCCTGGGGTTGTTTTAAGCCATGAGGACATATTTTCAGCCTCATAACTATATACATGAAATTACAACCTATAACATTACTGTAACAACAATGCTCAGTGTATCATGAGCCTTCCGAAGACACCCACCTTCCGAAGACACCGACATAAACTTTGCATCGGATACCACACAATCATATTATAGGATGAACATGGGGGTGCAGGGTGTTCTCCCAAGCTACAGAGCATCACATTACTGTTATACTATGTACAATTATTTCTGTCATTGGTACAATGAATCTCAAGAAAATACCAATGAACTGGAAATAAACCTCATTTTAGACTTGTTTTGATGATTGACAAACCAGTTCCAACTTTAAAAAAGGCAAACTCTTCCAAAACCTATTAGAAGGCTAGACTTATCAAAGTTTCATAGGCCTTTTATGGTATACCAGTGCACCCCCACTGGCAACAATGAAGTTGAATGGATGACAGGACAGACTGTGGCCTTATTTAATCTATATGAAGCAAGGTGGAATTGATAAGTAAGCTGAAGTCATGTAACTGATGTTTGGAGCAATGGCTTCCTTCATGTCAGAATACTGTATATTAACTTAATTCTCTTAGGTAGGGCTTCTTATCTATCCTAGGTACTTAGAAAGCCCCCATCACTGTAGTATCTATGTGGGTCTCAATACCTCTGTGAGATAGTGCGTCCCTATTATCTCCATTTTATAGATGCAGAACTGAGGCACAGAGAGGCTCAGTGACTTGCCCAATGTCATATAGGAAGTCTATAGTGGAGCGGAGAATTGGGCTTCTCAAGTTGTAAGCTAGTGCCCTAACTACTGGACCATCCTTCCTCTCTTACAGGTTTTCTGAGCTAATGTATCCTACATTATTTCCTGTCAGTAATTATTTTATATTATAGAATGTCTCCCATTTTGAGTGACATTATTGCAAAGGGACAAAGACGTGCAAGCTACATGCCTGAACATTTCTTGGGTAGCGTGACCCACAATCTTTTGGAGGCTAGAGAGTAGCATTGGAAGTTCCAAGTGGCTAGCACAGTTCTGTCTTTGTATTGCTTACCAAAGGTGATATTTGGAAGATTAACTTTACAACATGACAGGTCAGTGAGGGGGCACATACAACAGGTACATGTGGAGTTCATAGCTTTGCACAGATCCATATCTTGATAAGAAACATGCAAAAGGCAGCAGCTATCAATTGATGTACAAGGGAAAATTCACTGAAATCCATCATTTGTCGAACAGTTTATATCTGCTACTGTTGTGTGACTATAGTGAATTGCCTTGACAAATTATTTTACACATTGGCTACAAGTAAGTGATACTGTTTTGTTCTCCTAAGGCACCAACCGAGAGAATGAGGAGAATAATAGACTTCACAGCGAGGCTGCAAATACATTTAGGATGAAGGATTTTCTTTATTACTTGAAATTTCTTTATATATTAAAAAAAAAGTCCCATATCTTAGATTCAGCTTTTGATTTCAGTATGGTTCTACTTTTTAGTACATTTTCCAGGTGGATTGATAGAGGAATATGTTAAAATGGCCTGCCCCAGGCCACAAATTGAGTAAGTGGCTCAAACTGGGTTAGAATTTAGGATCCTAGTGTCTTCTAATTCTTCACACTAACAAGGCCATATGAGTTGTTTTGTATTTTTGGCAGGAGATTAAATATATCTATACACTAGTCATAGGCGGCTCTAGGCACCAGCAAAGCAAGCACCTGCTTGGGGCAGCCCATTTGCAGGGGCGGCAGGGATCCAGCATGGGAGCTGAGAACCAACAGAGGGCTCTGGGAGCTGATGGTTAGCTGCTGCATACATGCTGCCTTGCTCCCCGACAGAGCTCACGCCCCCCCACACACAGCACCTGCCTTCCAGATTTGAACACCTCAAAATTCAGGAGTGCTCAAGCTCAGTTTGGGCAGCTGTTACTTCATTTCTCCCAAATCATTTATACTGATCCACTGTAATTTACTGTAGAAAAAGTAGGATAAAATTGAGCAAGAAATGCTTCCCGGTGGTTATTAGGACTGGAATTGCTATTTTCAACAGCCATTGCTTTTTTTTTGTTTGTTTGTTTAAAAGGAAGACAGTGATATTGCATTGGCAAATTCCCCATAGAAAGAAAGAGTGGAACAAAAGAATAATAAAGGTACCTCAACTTTTCCTCATTTATGGAGGACAGTTTTATAATATGCATCCAGATATCCTCCAATCACACAAGCTGAAAATTGTTCCACTTTACTGCAGCTCTGTAACCAATCCTGTCTGTTTTGTGCACATCCAAAATTCCTGCTGAATGCCCGCCCTGAGAGCGAGTTACCAGTGACCCAGGGCTGCGGTGGAAGGAGGGTGCAGGTGTGGGGGGAAGCCCAGGGCTGGGGCGGCAGGAGGTGTGTGGGGGGCACTGGTGGGGGGAAAAGGGGAGCCCAGGGCTGGGGCGGCAGGAGGTATGGGTGTGGTGGGGAGAGCCCAGGGCTGGGGCAGCAGCAGGGTGCTGAGGGGAGCCCAGGGCTGGGACGGGGAGCAGCCAAAATTTTTTTGCTTGGGGCGGCAAAAAACCTAGAGCCAGCCCTGACACTAGTTATCATTTCTTGTTTATCCTTATAAATGGGCTTGGAAGTATTAGATTTTTATCGGTAAGTATTCACAAATGATTTTACCATACAAACACAGATCAATAAAAAATGTTTCCATTGATAAGTAAGAAAAATACTGCTTGAGAACTTGTTACAGTTTGATAGGAAGGGTATTTACTTTGTATATTTTGACATGTGATGTCAACAATTTGTGGTTTAACGGATATAGAGTTTTAACTTTTTGAATCACAACTTCTACTGACATTAAATAATTGTCTGACTCTTCCCGTCATCTGACCCACCCCATAATTTCCCACAACTGTGAAAACTGAAATAAATAGAAATAAAAAAGCTTAAAGCCCATAATTTTGTGTTACTGTGAAAATTTAAATTGATAAAAATAAAAAAAAATGCTTACAAATAAACATTGACTCTGTCAAAATTTACATAACCTTTGCAACTCACACCAGTGATATTAGCTTGCTTCACTTTATCTTTCTCATTTTTTGCAATGAGCCAAGTCAGCAAAAGCTGTCACAAACAAAATTATTAGGATTCCCATCACCTGAAACAACCAAAGCTTTGTTGTTGTTTCCTAACTCCTGACTTCTCAACAGTTCAGCAATGTAATATACCTTGTGTAGAGGGATTTTGTAGTACTGGGAAATGTTTTCATATTGACTCACTGACCTATGTGAATGGTTTTCAATTTTCAAAAGAAATGGGCCAAATCAAAACCTTTTCCTTAATCCCTTCCTATGCCCAACACACTCAAAATACACGTGCTTCAGATTAAGTCAAATCTGCAAATGAACTATCCCTAAGTTTTCATTTGTCAAAAACAAAACACACCATTTGCTTTTCTTGCAAATATTCTTGCAATAAACAGTAGGTGGGGTTTTTGTTTGGTTTTTTAGCTGGCATTTAAAGTTTCAGTCCCTGTTCCCAACCTTAGAGCTTTTCAGGGAGGAGCCTAGCATCATGCAGAATCAGTCCATTTATTTACACCTATCTTCCATTTAAACCATATTTCTGAAGTTGTGATATCATCAGAGCAGTGGGCTGAAGCTATTAGTACTCTCCAATAAAATGAAAACTAAAATTTCTTTAAAATTAGACAAATCATTAAGATAGTATATCTAAAGGCACTGAATTCAATAAATATGGGAGTACAATATACTTGAGCTGGTTGAAAGTTTTCATTCAGAAATGCTTTTCAAAGAACAGTAGGCAGTTTTCATATACATTTTTGTTTTGTTTGAGCTTTTTTATTTTTTTTTACAACCCCCCCATTTTTCAGTTTTGGAAAACTAGAAATAAATTTATTTCCTCCTTTCCTGTTTTCCTTTTTTTCTGTTTTGCCACTGGGAAAGATAAGGAAAAGGACAAAAGAGGGGTCTGTGGAGAAAAAAACTACTAAAAAAGTGAAAGCCAAAATATTTGCATTTCTGAAAATCAAAAATTCAATACTGATTTTGTTTCTCATTTGGAAAAAATAAAAAGATGGAAAATTTTGATTTTTTTTTGACAATTATTGTGTTTTGACCAGCTCTATAACTTCCAGCTTATCTGTGATCAAAAATTAGTTTGTTCTTAATTTAATTACTTTATCTAGTCTCCCAAGAGCAATGGCCAGTGAGAATGCAAGCAATGACCAGGCCAACAATTAAATTATTCAAGTCACTTTTTTCTTTACCATTGAAGGAAAGCATCAATGAAAAAAAATGTTCAAATCCACAGCTACATGACTGATCCTAACTCTGTGAATTGCCCTCTTCGTTAGACAATCAATTCCAAGTTCCAGTTCCCCTAAATGATTTACCAGGACCACAGTTAATGCCCAAGACTATACAAAAATCCTGCCTTTCCTTTATTAGTCTGGGAGAAAGGTGGATTAGAATGGCATCCGTTTTGCTATGAGACCTGACTGCAGGGCATGTTGGCTCACATTTGGGGACCAAATAGAGGAATGCCATATTCAAATCAAGCAGCATGTAGATCCACTTACTTATGCTGCACATTGTGATGTTCACTGTGCAGGTACTAGGAAAATGGACACGTGAAGAGCATGGCCCCTTGTAGCTGTTATATGCTAGCTGGGTTAGTAGTTAGTCCCCCATCCTACTGCTTTTGGGAAAGTTAGGTTACGATCCTCTTCTGCTGCTGTGTGTGGACAGGAATGGGTGTTCACTTGCTAGGATCACAGAATCATAGAAATCTACAACTGGAATGCACCTCGAGAAGTCATCTAGTCCAGCCCCCAATCCTGAGGCAGGATCAAGTATACCTACATCGTCCCTGACAGGTGTTTGGAAGTTTTTAAAAGAACAGGTTAGACAATGATGTGAATTCCACAACCTCCCTTGGAAGGCTTATTTCAGTGCTTACTTGTCCTTAGTGATAGAAAACTTTTCCTAACATCTAACTTGAATTTCCCTTGCTGCCAATTAAGCCCATTACTTCTTGTCTTACCTTCAGTGGTCATGGAGAACAACTGATCACCATCCTCTTCGTAACAGCCCTTAATATCTTTGAAGATTGTTATTAAGACCCCACTCAGTCCTCCCCCCATCCCCCGCCCCAAGACTAAATATGTCCTTTTTCAACCTTTCCTCCTGGGTCAGGTTTTCTAAACTTTGTATCATTTTTGTGGTGCTCATCTCTACTCTCTCCAGTTTGTCCACATATTTCTTAAACTGCAGTGCTCAGAACTCGCTGTGGCTTCACCAGTGCTGAGTGGAGCAGGCCAATTACCTCCCAGTTCTTACATATGACACTTTTTTAATACTCCCCAAGTGATATTAACTTTTTTTTAATTGCATCAAGCTGTTGGTTTGTATTCAATTTGTTATCCGCTATAACCCTCAGATCCTATTCAACTGCCTAGCCAGTTATTCCCCATTTTGTATTTGTACATTTGATTTTTCCTTCCCAAGTGCAGAACTTTCCACTTGTCTTTACTGAATTTCATCTTGTTGATTTCTCCAACTTGTCAAGGTTATTTCTCCAATTTGTCACTGTTACTTTGAATTCTAAACCTACCCTCCAAAGTGATAGCAAGTCCTCCCAGTTTGGTGCCATCTGCAAATGTTATAAGCCTATTCTCCACTCATTATCCAAGTCACTGATAAAAATATTGAATAGTACCAGACACAGAGCAGGCCCCTGTTATTTTCTAGATGCTTACAAATTGTTTAGTAATTTGTTACAATATCTTTCCAGGTATCAAGCTTAGGCTGATTGATCTATAATTCCAATTTGTTCCCCTTCTTAAAGACAGGCACTATTGTTTGCCCATCGCCAGTCAGATCCCATCCTCCCAAGAGTTCTCAAAGAGGATTGCTTCAGATAGCTCTTTAAGTACTCTATGGTGAATTTCATCAGGCCCTGCCGATTTGAATACATCAAACATATCTAAATATTCGTTAACCTGTTCTGTCCCTATTTTGGCTTTCATTCCTACCTCTTTGTTGTTAATATAAATCATTTAAGTGTGTGGTAACCATTAATTTTTTTAGTGAAGACTGAAGCAAAATAGGCACTGAATACCTCAGCCTTCTTGATGTCATCAGTTATTAGCTCTCCTCCTCCCCTAAGTAGAAGACCTACACTTTCCCTTGCTCTTTAGAGAATCTCTTCTTATTGCCTTTTATGACCCTTAATAGGGGTAACTCGTTGTGTGCATGCTTGTGCTATTCTTTTGTACTTATCCTTAGCAATTTGTCCATGTTTCCACTTTTTGTGGACTCTTTTTTTGTTTTTCAGACCATTAAAGAACTCCTGATGGAGCCATACTGGCCTCTTACTATTCTTCCTCTCTTTCCTTTGCATTGGGATAGTTTGCTGTTGCACCTTTAATATTGTTTCTGAGAAACTGCCAGCTCTCCTGAATACCGTTTTTCCCTTACATTTTCTTCCCATGGGACCTTACCTAGCAGTTCTCTGAGTTTGTTAAAGTCTGCTTTTTTGAAGTCCAATGTCCTTATTCTGTGGCTCTCAATCCTTCCTTTCCTTAGAATCATAAAATCTATCATTTCCTGATCACTTTCACCCAAATTGCCTTCAGATTCACACCTTGTTCCTCCCTTTTAGTCAGAATCAAGTCTAAAATGGCTGTCCCTCTAGTTACTTCCTCCACCTTCTGAAACAAGAAGTTGATCCCAATACATTCCTAGAACTTATTTTGTGTTTTCCAATAGATGACTGGGTAGTTAAAGTCCTCCATTAGCACCAGGTCTCGAGTTTTGGATATTTCTGTTATTCGCTCTGGAAATGCCTCATCCAACTCCTCCTCCTGATTTGGAGGTCTGTAATAGACCCATACCATGATGTTGCTTTTGTTTTTTCCCCTTCTCTCTTCACCCAGAGACTTTCAACTGTCTGTCTCTCACCTCCTTCTGGACCTGAGAACAAGTTTGTATATTCTTGATGTATAATATAAGTCCTCCCTTTTTTCCCTGCCTATCCTTCCTAAATAAGTGATGCCCCACATACTAATATTCCAGTCAGTATAATTTATCCCACCAAGTCTCACTGATGTCAATTAAGTAATAATTTAGCTTATGTACTAATATTTCTAGTTCTTCCTGTTTATTCCCCATAGTCCTTGAGTTTGTATATAGACATCTAGGATGTTGAGCAGATTCCCCCACTTGTTTTCCTTGTTGCTGCTACAAACGTATAGTAATTTTCCTTCCCCATTATCTCAACATCAGCCCTCTGATAAGATCACCTCTTTTTACTCTCTGTCTGTAGGTTTTTATCACCTGCCATCTCCTTTGATCATCTGCTTTTATCTCATTAAATCTATTCCCTGCCATTGCAGGGGCATCAGGCATTGGTGAACACTGGTCCCTCCTGTTCTCTACCTATGGCAGTAATAGTTTACTCTCCTGAGAGAGGTAATATTTTGGTCTAATTCTAGTTGCTGGGCTTGGTGCAGGGGTGGCTGAATGATATTTGGTGGTTTACGCTATACAGGGGACCAAATGAGGTGATTTAGTGATCCCTTCTTCCCTTAAACTCTAGGAGGTCTCAGATGTCCTCTTCTCTCACTAACACAGGGGAGGGATGATTTGATACTCAGTCAGATCCTGCCGATAATCAAAGTTTAGTCGTTATCTAAATACTGATTATCCAGTTCTTTCTGGCACCATAACATACCACACGATACAAAATATGAGCAAACCAACTTTAAAATAGGAACAGGAGAATTAAAGTTCATATTCTTGCCCACCAAGCCTGATCAGATATAGTAAGATAAAAGGGCTCTCGCCTGTCCTTTTACAATGGCATTGTCCTATTATTGTCCCATTGAATGAGTTTCCTAGCCCTATCTCTCTCCCTTCATGTTCCCCTTTTATCTATTATATAGATATACTTGAGCTATTTGATCTGGCAATTCCTGAATCTTCAACTCTCAGTTCTGACTCACATATACCATAGCTTGGATTTGCAAGAAACGCTCCAAATGAATTAAAAAGATATAGGGCCAGTAAGCTATTCTTAGATGTACCATGAAGGCACTGAGTTTTGAAGTTGATATTTAACTATGATTTGTCATTAGTAACCAAGTGAAAACTGTCTACTTAGGTGCAGAAATTGTCAGAACTGTCTATATGCTAACTGGAAAAATAAAAGTCCTGAAAGTTCTTTTCCAACATTAAAGAAAAGAGATTATTCTCAGTGTCTGCTATCTTTAGTACTGTGCTATTATTGACAATACCAAAGGCTTCTCTTTTTCTTTTTGCTTAGGATGTTCAGTTACTATGGCCCAATTTTACTGCGGATATTAAACAGTAGTGTACATTAGAGTGAGTCTGTTTATCCTGTCTATTACACACACACACCTCTCTCATTTATCTCATTAGAAGTTGTGCATGAAGGGCTGATGGGGCACTGAGCATAGTCAGAACACAGGTGTAATAGAAAAATACAGATGGTTAAAACTTTCAAACTCAAATTTTTCACAAATTCAATAAAGTTTCAAAATTCACAGAAAAGGAACATTTTACACAGAATTTTTGGGATCTTTCCCCCCTTTTTTAACTAGCTATAGCACCAAGGAAGTAGGACGGAATGTAACTTGCACCAATGTGATATTCAATCGTTGTTGATTTACAATATCCACCAATCTGCCATTCTGTAGGAACCAAATTCAAACCCTATTCACTAGGTCCCTTACAAGATGTTACCTGAGTGAGTAGCATGCTACTAACTCCAAGAGCTTCCCAAACTACATGGTTTTTATATACACCATAGTCATTTCAAAGATGTCCAGCCAACTGACCTGTAGTGACCCATGCCAAACCCCTTATCCGGCTCCTTTCAGGATGTTCAATCTGCTCTGACTTCTCCTTTAGTATAATTTGTGTCTTAGGGCAATTTTAATACAATACTTAGCTTTCTATTCCAGTGGTTGCCTTGCTGGAGTATCAGCCAAGAGAAGCCAACAATCCATCCCACTAATTACCTTCCTTTTTAAATGGTCATTCTTCTCACAGCCCTTTATAAGTGATGTTGACTAGACTGTGTATAGCAAGTGGTTGGGAAGACTCATTCTCCAGTCCAGGCTATACCACAAGTGGTCCATTTACAAACACTACCCTTTGAACAAACAATGCTGCCTCAAAATAAAACAGCTACAGTTTCATTGTTTTGCATGTAAAAATTAAGAAAAGTTCTATTCAGTACCTCGTTTGCCCCTGGTATGTGGTACCAACAAATTCTTTGGAGGCCCATCAGTAAGGGGAACCTACACCAATTACAATAACTAACACTAGTACATACATTAATAATCTGCAAAAAGAACTAAAATTACTAAAACCAAAGCACCCATTGATTTTTTTCACACAATATGCAGGATAAGACAGGACGAACATCTAAAGTTGGTGAGCTGAATGTATTTCTTTTCTCTAATTTAATTCTCTTTTTAATTTGAAAAAATGGGACAGCCAAGGCCAGCAGCTTCATTTACTTTGTCCATGCATGTAGTCTTGTAGGAGTCAATGGATTTGCTGACATGAGCAAGGTGAGAAGTATTAGGCTAGTGTACATAAAATATTAAGAACTAAGCTGTTTCTCAATTATTTGTCAATCCATGACACATTTTTGATCCTCTGAAGTCTTTATTTTCAACTGCAAATGTTTCACTTACAGCTGGTAAATATTCTCCTGGAGTAATAGTTGAACAAATACTCATGGTTTAGTGTTATGAATTAAATTTCAATCCATAATTAGCACTGAAACAAGACAACTGTGGAGGTTAGTGGCAGCATAGGAGATGCATAAGGTAAAAAAGTGTCTAACAGGTACTAATTTTCAACTGCAAACACTGCATTTGCATGGACTCTCAAGTGTATAATTTCTTGGCAAATCTCAGAAACACTGAGCTAAGTGTGAAGCTTCAGTGAGAATAATTTTTTAAAGTGATAATTTTGCTTTCCCTTTCTTGTGTAATTTCACTCTAAAGCTCAGTATTATAGATACAATCTATGGCTCATACTCAAAAGGATCAAGGGATTCTACCAAACTGTGACAGTCCTGTGTGATCACCCCAAAAAATCTAATAAAATCAGCATACACGCTTGACCCCATGTTGATCACAAGGAAATCAATCACTCTGTAGTCATCATGCCATGGCCAGGTCTGAAATCAGATTCAGAGGGATCCATGAAACTAAACAAATCTACTGTGAGTGGAGTCACCTTCTCAATAATTTTCACTGGAAAGGGAATGATTGAGATGGGGCAGAAATTGTTGTAACTGTTCACATGAAGGAGCTGTTTGTTGATCAAGGAAACCACTTTCTTTAAAGTTGTAGATAACTTACCCTCACAAATGGAAGTATTAACAATTCTCATTGGTAATGATTCTCAGATTCTCCTTTACTACTATCCCACAAATGGGTGAGTATAGCAACATCTCAGTGAAACTAGATGAAACTCAACAGAGAAAAGGATTTATTGGGTCCTTCTTATTCTGGAACCATATCCATTGTGTTGACAGATTAACTCCGATCCAATCAATCTGAAGTACATGGAAAACTTTCAGAGCAAGAAATATTCAATTCTGTTTCCATATGGAAACAATCCAGCTCTACCTAGCTAGCCCTAACATAGAATTATTTTGATCTAAACCTAAATCTCCATTGCATAACACCAATTTTAACTACTGTAGTTACATTTAAAAATCAAGAGAGTTAGAATAGCATCAAACCAATGTACCAGAATGGAGTATTAGGCTATGATGAAGGAAAAGGTAAACATATCACGCTCTACCAATATCAACATATAGGAACAATCGCTGACATTTGAGCTTTTTCCCCTGCTGCTTAATTTGTGGCAGGACAAGACATGTGAAGGGGACAATTAGGGGCCAGTGTGTCAGTTGTCTATGTCAGCATACAAATGGAGTAACGCAATCCTGTATTATGGCAATCTCTAAAAGGCTGGCACTGACTTTGCCTATATACCTGATTTAGGCACCATTTCAATAATGCAGATTACATACGAGATGTAAATAATTGTTTCTGTTAAGTGAGGATTTGAAGAAAAAAATGGGGATGTGAAGGTTGATTCTTTTTAAATGCCTAAATTCAGGGGGAAAAGGATGATGAACATGACTCTAGTAAGGATTTGTTTGATGTAAGAGTGTACTGCCTGGATACCGAAATAAAAGGGAGCGCGATTGGCTGGGAAGAAATTATGTGAAAAATGTAGGAAGGTCCTGTGTTTAAATTACTGAAGTACACCAAAGGGAAGAATAAGCAAAGAAAATAGTACTTATAGGACACTACTGTCAGGAGGAGGTTGGGAAGTATTTGAAACAAGGCTAAATAGAACAGACTTCATTGTTGTCTTTAGCCTTCACCCTGTCATCAAGGAAGAGTATTCTATGGCATATTTAAAGTCATTACACTTTTAAGAGATACTAACTGAAGTGTTATGCATTTTGTGATACTTCTTGTGGTCATTTAAGGAGACTTTGTAAAGTAGTGATTACAGCAAAGGACTAAAGATGAAAGTTCTGAGTGATAAGTTTACCTGAGGAACTGTACAACAGGATCATCAATGGAACATCATGGGCCTGATTGTTTACCCTCCCCCCCTTTCCACTGTTCTGGCAGTGTAAAGCAACCTTAATGTGGGTATAAATTGTATTTTCACTCAATTGAAGATAATTAGGTGACAAGTACATGGGAAATTATATTTTTGCAGCATACTTATGCCCGGTGGTTCAGATTATTCAAAGAAGAGAATTTCCTCCCAAGAAGTTACGTCTAAAAGTTTGTCATTTAGAAAAAAAGGAAAATAAACATTTGAGACATTGACATTTTTAAGGTTGATGATGATAGTTCCTTATTGGAAGAGTATGGAAACACTATGGTTACCCTGGCATAAAAAACACAAGAACTTAATAGTCTAAAGGGATCATAGTAGAAAAAGAACCTGAGACATGAGTCCTAGTTATAAGGGGCCTAGTGTGAGGCCTAAGGCCCATACTAAAGTCAGGCCCTGCTGATATAAAGCAAAGTTAGCAAGAGTCAGGCTAGGTGTAAAGTCAGGCCCTATTATAAAATATGCCTGCATTGTATGGAACATGAACTTGGCAAGAACAGGGTTAGTGTTGCAAAAAATACAAACACGCCTAAGAAGTGCTAGGCACAGGATATTTGCACAAACACATTCCAGAAGGGTAGTACCAGGACACCTTTATACAAAGTTATGGTATAAACACATTTCCCTAAGATGATGCAGTGATACACTGATCCTTCAAAAAGATAAGTTCAGGATGATAGGGTGATGGATAGAGATGTTTTGATCAAACCAATATATATAAAATAAAGGGTGATAATAAAGAGGGGCAATACATAACTTGTTTGTGTATAAAAGGGGTCACAAAGGGGGTGTCTTAGTCTGGCCTACAGGGGAGCAGAAAGTCCTGCTGCTCACAGAACTAGTCCATTGTAACAGGCATACATGTGTCAGGGTACCTGTAACCATTGAGCCAGAGCAATAGGACCATGCTTCATTGACAATAAATGACCTGGCCGAGCGCCTGCGATGCTGAACCAAGTCTGTGGTCTTCTTGAGCAGTTGGATCAAAGTCTGCTGTATGGGCTATCTGGCCAGAGCCAGTGCAGCACGCAGAGAGAACACAAACACAGCAAACAACTGACAACAACAGGAATTAGTAAGAAGATCCTATTGAGACCAGAAGTCAAACATAATCAAGGCCTGGGAAATTGATGAGG
This sequence comes from Mauremys mutica, assembly GCF_020497125.1. NCBI lineage: Eukaryota > Metazoa > Chordata > Testudines > Geoemydidae > Mauremys > Mauremys mutica. The sequence continues at coordinate 86,207,854 of NC_059073.1, read as the reverse complement.
AATAGCCTGCTTTTACCAGTCACTAGGAATTCCTCTTAATGTAAACTAGCCAGTCACACAGCTCTTAACCCGAACAAACTCTCCCTCGTCCCAGACTGTCATTAAGCCACAGGCAAAGCCATGGACCATATTAGTTATTGCTTGAATAAAGTTACCATACAACCATGGAATTATAGGGTGGATAATTCAGGCTACCATTACTACGTATTGTTTTAGATCACCCAACTCCCCTCAGGTTTTATGTGTGTCTTGTAGCTCAAATCTATAGTTAGTGTTTTGCTCTTTTGTGGATAGTGTCTGGAGTGAATTAAAGGTTTGGCAATTTCCCTATGTTATGCAGATATATTTCCTTTGTTACTATATTCTTCACCAGACATTAGGTGTCAGAATGCAGAGCACATTGAAGGAAAGCAAGATGAGAGTTGTTTCTACAAAAATAAAAACTGTGAAATTGATACTTTTAATGATTTAGAGTCAAGCATATTTTGGGATGTTGCAGATAATCCATAATGAGTTTGTTTTAAAAATAAAAAAGCAACAAGTTCTAACTTCTTTTTTCTACTTATGTTGCAATGATTTAATTTCTCAAAGCATATGGTGAGACTCAAAATTATCCCTTCTCCACCTACTACTGGCAATTTCTTGCTTACTGATTTCAGCACCTATTCTATAGTGCTAAAACCAATTAGAGATACATCAAAGCTTTCTCCACTAACAAAGTTTGGACCAATACACTAATATGTGTATCAGGTCCTCATTATAGGCATGAATGTATATGATCTCTGAACTGTGTGATAAAGGAAAAATTCATAAATATGTTTTCTTTGGCAAGCTTAGTCTCCTAATTGAAAAAAAATTGCAAAACTAATTATAGTTTCTTGCAAGGTTGGAATTTGCTGTAATAAGGATTATACATAGAAGCTAAACAGTACATGACAAAGGTCAACTTTACAGGTTGTTTTCTTCTTTTTTTTCCCCTCTCTCGTTCTTTCCTGCCTACTAGACTGAAAGAGAAAGTTATTTTTCAAGAAAGCAGGTTCTGACCAAGGGCGGCTCTAGACATTTCGCCGCCCCAAGCACGGCGGCATGCCGTGGGGGGTGCTCTGCCGGTCGCCGGTCCCGTGGCTCCGGTGGACCTCCCGCAGGTGTGCCTGCGGAGGGTCCACTGGTCCCGTGGCTCCACTGAAGCCGCGGGACCAGCGGACCCTCCACAGGCACGCCTGCGGGAGGTCCACTGGAGCCGCGGGACGCCGCCCTCCCGGCGACCGGCAGAGTGCCCCCCGCAGCACGCCGCCCCAAGCACACGCTTGGAGTGCTGGGGCCTGGAGCCGCCCCTGGTTCTGACAGATGGTTTGAGGTTTCAGGAGAACTGCTAGATTAAGTTTGTTCCTGTGTTGAATAAAGCTCCCATCCTGCAAAGATATACATGCTTAACTTTTGGCACTGAGATTGGTCCTATTGATGTCCCTGGAAAACAGCTGGTGAGGGCTGTACACAGGTGTGAAAGCCATTTCGGATCTGGAGTCTGATCAGGTCCATTTACCCTGCATGTGTAATATTATCATCCTCATATTTTTATCATCTGCTACCATTACAGCAGCAACCACTGATGTTGCTATCCAGGAACAATATTATAAACACGATAGTGAAATGGTATCATAGTGAAAGAAATTTCAACCAACTGGTCACTAAGGTTTTGAATGAACGGGGTTAATTCTCCATACTATAGTGATTTATGATTTCTCTAGGCTGTAATTGAACAGATAAGAATTTTTTTTTTAAATTATATTAAATAGCTACATAAGGGTCATTGTCTACAAACAGATCTAATTTGGCTTCATTGTAGCTTCAGCCTCACTGTCAAAATAGATAATCTCAAGCAAAATGGATTGGTTATGTTTTTCATTCCACCTTGATTAATATTAAAAATGATCAGCATAGAAACTAGCTTTGTCTAGCTGCACTATGTCCTCGTATGGAGCTGACCATAAGAACGGCCATACTGGATCAGACCAAAGGTCCATCTAGCCCAGTATCCTGTTTTCCGACAGTGGCCAATGCCAGGTGCCCCAGAGGAAATGAACAGAACAGGTCATCATCAAGTGATCCATCCCCTGTCACCCATTCCCAGCTTCTGGCAAACATAGGCTAGGGACACCATCCATGCCCATCCTGGCCAATAGCCATTGATGGACCTTATCCTCCATGAACTTATCTAGTTCTTTTTTTTAACCCTGTTATAATCTTGGCCTTCACACCATCCTCTGGCAAAGGAGTTCCACAGGTTGACTGTGTGTTGTGAGAAAAAAATATTTCCTTTTGTTTGTTTTAAACCTGCTGCCTATTAAGAACATTTCTTGCAAGCACATGGCTTCAGCTACAGTGCAGATAGGGAAGGGGGTGCAGTTTATTTGCAAATTAAGGGCCATACAGCCCTGCAATCCTGAAGATCCCACCTCTCCTGCAGGGAAGGGCTGCCATTGTTACAAGAATACCAGCACAGTCACCCTGTAAGCTAGAAAATCACCTGCTGGAGAGGTGCAGTTTTGGGGCTATAGGACTGTATCGTTCTTGATGCAGGTTGGATGCTACATGAAGCGTCTTTGGGAGGGAAATATAGGATAGCAGCTCCCTTCTCTCGGAAATGAGTTCTGTCTTGTTAATGAGGGAGAAACTGACCTGTTATAAAAAGAGTGTGAAGGAGATTGATAAAAATTGACAATGCTTAAATGGGTTTACTAGTAGCCAGGTGGCAGAAGTGAGCTCTGGGAGTTGAGTCATGCTTGGAAATCCTGCCCAAGCCAGTGTAGAGAGCACTACGTCCCAAGGGGTCATCTACGCAAGGGGCAGTATTTCTCAATGCCAAGGTATCCTGATTAGAAGTGTTGATTTCCTCTACCGCCCCAGATACCGCAGCTCTCCAGCCTGTTGGAAGAGCTGCATACTTGTTTAAGATTTAAAAACAAAATATTTTTTAAAGCTGGCAAACCATTAACTTTTTACACAAATCAGGATAGTTTTAAACAAACACAGAGCTGTTCAGCAGAATTTGGTTCACGTAATAATTTTGCTGATGGGGCAATCCTGCCCCTTCTCTGTAGGTGAGTTCCACACAAACTGTACTGTTCCACCACACACATGCATGGGGAAGACAGGACTTAGTAAGATTGCACAGGGAGCATGCTTCCCTTTTGCAGCATGGAACTGAGCTCTAAAGGGACGTTTTGTGCACTGTTTTAAAAAAAGGGTATTGAGGAGCTGACTTTGGCCCTAGATGCACCAGCACAACCCAAGCAATTTCCAGTTTAACTGAAAGCAGAATTTGATCTCCTAAAATTTAGAGGAAAAGACTTATTAAGCCCATCTATGTCCCCTACAAAAAATAGTACTTTGTCTTGACAAGTCTGAAATGTCTTCAAAAATAAAGCTTCTGTCACTTCCCTGAGGAAACTTTTCCAGACAAAACTTTAAGGAAGTTGCTGCTAATATTTGTAGGGTGTCAGCACAATAAAAAAAAATTCCTGATGATAGTATATTAAATAGTCTCCATTTCCCACATGTTTAGTGTAGAAAGTTATCTCTGTTTCTTTAGAGCTCTTATAATACAAATAATCTGGCTATGCATAGCTCTTTTTTAAAGTATAGTACTACCATAACAGTGACTGTCAAAATAGTATTGCAAAGTTCTATTTGTTAGATCTCATTCACTTTCATATCCAGTTTTCAATTAAAAAGATGCTATTCTAAGATACCCAATCCCCAAACCCACCCTGTTCTGTAAAAGTAAAGCTATGGTCTTTTTCTCTGACCAGTTATAAAGGTTCTGCAGCCCAAATAATACTATCATCTACACCTGTGCAAACCCACTTACAGCTAGGAGGGTCACACAGGTGTTCTGAGGGCCAGAAGCCTGATTCTCACTACCTTGCATCTTGGTTACAATTTACACCTGAGCAAAGAGAGTGTTAAATGCTTCTGTAATAAAGCTGCAACTCACAGGAATGCTAGTAAGAAACTGGGCTTTATTTCCTGGTCCAGTCCCATGGCCTCCTTCAGGATTACAAATTACAATTACATGTTTACAATTACCCCTATCACGTGGGAGAAGGAGGGGTGTATGTCCATTGATTCCAGTGTTTACTATGACAGCATGCAAATCAGAATGCTTTCTGAACATTAACTGTAAGTGGGTGTAAATGAAAAATTAGGCCCTATGGTTTGCTAAGGGGTCACAGAGGATGTAACTTGGCCTACAAAACCTTTATCAATGAAAGTGTAAAGGTGAAAAGCTAAGCTAAAGAAACTGTATATTGAAATTAGTGAGATACAATTAAGGTCTGATTCTACACTGTGATCTTTCACAGTCACTTTTCAGGGCAAAGCCATTCTTCAAATGTCAGTAGTTCCTTAAAAAAATACTTTCACAGCTGTATTTAGGGCCAAATTCTGGCCCCACCCCACAATGAGTAAACATGGTGCATACTGGAGAAGGCTATGAGGGGGAGGGGGTCAGAATCTGGATACTTCTCCTAGGCTGTTCCTCCTTTGTTACTGAAACTCTCAAATAGGATGTCAGAAATATCTGCGTAAAAGCACAATTAAATAATCTAATCTCTTTCTCTGTCTCTCATGCAGAGTAGCACAGAACAAATCTAATTCAAAAATGATTTCTCTGGTGCAGAAGCAGGAGCTCAAGTTTTTATAGTCCTCCTTTTTCAAGACACCCACTTATTGTAAATTTAATTTTCTTTCCATGCAATCAAAAATGAAATAATATTGATTTCTTTTTTATTGAATTCCTTTTTTTTTTTTTGGTATACGACAGTGAACAACTGTGTGATATACCAACAAAACAAATATATAGCACCCCTATATTGATTTGTTATTCCATATTACTTGAAACAAAACTATTCACATGGACATGACTGGAAAGCACTAATACTTTGTTCATCTAAGGATCAGAAAGAAAATTCCATACATTAACTAAACCTAACAAAAACTTTGTAAAACAGCTAATTATTAAATATATCCATTTTCAAGATGGATGAACTATGGTGGTTAACTAAGATGGTTATCTGACATCGTCACAGTAACAGACCATATTAGTTGTACAATCTGGATTTGAACTCAGGAAACCTGACTTCCCCCTTTAACCATTACAATGCTCTTTCTAGTACCATATATTTGTACATGTGACACATGGTTCACCTGTGCAACAGACATTACTTTGATATTTTTTCTCTTTTAATGGGAGGTGTCATATTCAAAACTGTAACCTTTATCTTTTTTTCATTCAGTGTGGAACATATTTGCAGTTACAAAAAAAAAGCTATAAAAGAAAAGGTAAAATTTGTCTCTTATTCAGAGTTAGTTTACTTGATGACCTTTTAAGGATAATCTGAAATGAGACAGCAAACTATGATTAACTCTGTTGTGGCCAAAAATCCACCCTTAATGGACACTGAGGCAAAGAACCCGATACTAATTTCACATGCCCCAGTTTTGATACTAGTGAAATTTTACTGACTTCAAACTTAATCACTCATAGAATCACAGAAATGTAGGACTGGAAGAGACTTCTGTAGGCCACCTAGTCTAGTCCCCTGCACTGAAGTAATATTAAATATTATCTAGAACATCCCAAGCAGTGTTTGTCTAATCTGTTCTTAAAAACCTCCAATGCCGCAACCTCTCTAGGTAATTTATTCCAGTGCTTAACTACCTTTACAATTAGGAAGTTTTTCCTAATGCCTAACCTGAATTTCCCTAGCTGCAACTTAAACCCGTTACTTCTTGTCCTGTCCTGAGGGGATAGGAGAACAATTTATCACCCTCTTATTTATAACAATCTTTTAGTTTGTTGAAGACTGTTATGCCCCCGCCCTCAATTTTCTCTTCTTCAGACTAAACAAATACAATTCTTTACAATCTTCCCTTATAGGTCATGTTTTCTTGACCTGTAATTATTTTTGTTGCTTTCCTCTGGACTTTCTCCTCATCTTTCCCAAAATTGGGTGCCCGGAACTGCCCACAGTACTCCAGTTGTGGACCTATCAGTGCTGAGTAGAGTGGACAAATTACTTCTCGTGCCTTACTTACAATACTCCTGCTAATACACCCGAGTATGATGTTTGCTTGTTTTGCAATAGTATTACATTGTTGACACACATTTAATTTGTGATCACTATAACCCCTAGAACCTTTTCTTCAGGACTCCTTCTTAGGCAGTCATTTCCTATTTTGTATTTGTGAAATTGATTATTCCTTCCTCAGTGTAGTACTTTGCATTTGTCCTTATTGAATTTCATCCTATTTATTTCAAACTATTTCTCCAGTATGTCAAGATCATTTTGAATTCTAATCCTGTCCTCCAAAATGCTTGCAACCCCTCCCAGTTTGGTATTGTCCACAAACTGGTCTATAATTCTCTGGGGTGTTTTTATTTCTCTTTTTTATGGATAGGTACTATATTTGAACCACTCAACTTACATAATGGCAGCTTCTCTGTTTAGTCAGTCCCTTGCAAGAGGGAAAGAAAAACAACACCAGTGATCTGATTTCTCTATAAACCACAGTAGGAAAGGATTATTTATTCAAATGATAAAGTTAAACAAAACACTATTACATAATTAGAGTTAACTCAGTTTATTGTCAAGAATTCAAACTTGAAAAGCATCCAAATACAATGTCCTGTCTTAAATTTAAAATGTAAAAAACAAACAAAAAATGAAAAAAAATTACTAATCAAGGTGAAATAAGGTGCTTAATGTACTAAGTTTCACTGATACAGGGATAAAAAATAAGACAAGGTAATCCTAAATATTTCATAGTTTAATTGCAGCCATAAACACTAGGCAGGAAGTCATGGCAGCATTCTACATGGCTGAGACAGATGAGGATGGGCAAACTGTTGCCACCAAAGAGATGAGGACCAGGAGAAAATCCACACAGCTAGAAGTTTTAAAGCAATACCAGGTCCCCCATGTGGAATCTTTGGAAGATACCTCTCAATATCTTACAGGTACAAGGGAATGGAGACAAGTATAGGACACACCTATGGATGACAGCTCAGCCCAACCTGTAAGAAAATCAAGCTTGCTTGCAAAAAGTTGTCTAATCATCGAAGGAAGATAGACAATCCTTGCTGGAGATTCAATACACAGAAGAACATTCTGAAAGAGACAGGCAGACAACAGGACAGTGTACTGCCTTCTTGGAGCCAAGACACAGAATGTCATTCTAAGATGGGGTAGGTTTCTGAAGTCAATGGGCAAGGCTCCATATTGGATTCGTATTGGTACATATTGGCACTAAGCACACTCCTTTGAGGGATATCTTAAAAATAGTAGAGGATTTCAGGGAACTTGCATGAATATTGAAGATGAATGTCCAAGGAATCTTCTCTGAGATCCTTCCTGTCCCACAAGCAAAGGAAGACAGAAGGCAGAAGATTCTGGAAGTGAACCACTGGCTAAGGAAGTAGTGTATAGAGGGAGGACTTTGGCTGTGTAGAATGTTGATCCACCTTCTATGGGAAGAGGGAGTTGTATTAGTGTGGATGGTCTCCACCTCAGTAGAAGGGAGAGAAAGCTCCTCAAGGACAGGCTGGCTAGAGCAGTCAGGAACCAAAGGACACAAAGAGAAGAAATTCTTTAATTGCCTTTACACTAATGCTAAGAGCCTGGGTAATAAACAAGAGGAACTGGAATTGCTCATTTATGAGCATACATTTGATCTACCTGGGGGTCTTACTGCGTGGGATAATTCACACAATGGGAATCTTAAAATCAATGGTTATAATGTATTTAGGAAGGATAGAGTGGGCAAAGAGGAGGGGGAGTGGCACTCTATGTCAAAAATGGTATTACCTATTTCCAAGTCTCAGAAAACTCAGAAGAAAATTATCTTGAATGCTTATGGATCAATGTCCTAGCAGATAAAGCACAAGATGGGATATTGGTATCTGCTATAGACCACTAAATCATAATAGGGAGCAGGATGTCCCTCTTCTTCTGCAGCTATCTATAATGTGTGTGGGGGGGGGAGGGAATGTGCACATGATGCTCTTCAATTTGAGTGACCCATACTGAAGGTCTCATGTTGCCAGAACTAAAACATCTTTGGAATTTCTAAACATTACTGATGACAAATTTCTAAGTCAAAAATTGTTGCAGCCAACATGGGGGAATTCTTTATTAGACCTTGTCCTAACAGATGAAGAGCAACTGATCACAGAACTGAAAAATAATGGTGGCTTAGGTACAAACCATGACTTGATTATATTTATAATGTGCAAGCAGAAAATAATACTGACCGGTAATATATACATACACACACATCGGGCTTTAATAGGCCCAATTTCAGAAACAGTTATTAGCCAAATCAGCTGGGAGGAATAATTTAATCAGAAAAATATGAATGATAAGAACACATTAATAGATGGTCAAAAAAACAAAATCTCACAATTAAGGATGAAGTCCATGATGATTAATAAAACTGACCTAATTTGCAGGGAAATAAAGACAGCTATAAAAATTATAAAACAAATGGAAGAAAGGGGAAGTTGATTATAATGAACATAAATCAGAAATTAAGAATTGTAGAAAATTGATAAGGGAAGCAAAGAAACACAAGCAGAAATGTATGGCCAGCAGAGTTAAAGATAATAAGAAGGAATTTTTAAAAATACATTAGGAACAAAATTGATCCTGACAATGATATTGGTCCACTATTAGATGGAAATGGTAGAAGTATCAATAATAATGCAGAAAAGGCAAATGTGTTCAATAAATACCTCTATTCTTTATTTGGGCAAAACCAGATGATATAGTCTCATTATATGGTGATGATAACACTCTTTCCATTCCACTAGCATCTCTAGACAATATAAAACAGAAGCTACTAAAGTTAGACATTTTAAAATCATCAGCTCCAGATCACATGCCCTCAAGAGTTTTAAAAGAGATGGCTGAAATGTTCGCTGGACTGTTAATGGTGATTTTCAATACATCTTTGGAATGCTGGAGAAGTTCCAGAAGACTGCAAGATAATGAGTGTTGTGCCAATTTTTTAAAAGGATAAACAGGATGACCTGGGTAATTATAGGCCTGTCAGACTAATATTGATCCTGGGAAAGATAACTGAGCAGCTGATACAGGACTTGATTAATAAAGAATTAAAGGAGGGTAATGTAATTAATGCAAATAAGCATGAATTTATGGAAAATAGTTCCTGTCAAACCAACTTGATAACATTTATTGATCAGATAACAAGTTTGGTTGATAAAGGTAATAGTGCTGATGTAATATATTTAGACTTCTGTAAGGCATTTGACTTGTTATTGCACAACATTTTAATTAAAAAGTTAGAATGATATAAAATTAACATGTCACACATTAAATGGATTAAAAATTGGCTAACTGATAGGTCTCAAAATATGATTGTAAATGGAGAATCATCATTAAGTCGGTGCATTTCCAATGGGATCTCACAGTGATCAGTTCTTGCTATTTAACATTTTTTTCAATGGCATGGAAGAAAACATGAAATCACTGATAAAGTTTTCAGAGACACAAACAACTGCGGAGTGGTAAATAATAAAGAGGACAGGTCATGGATTCAGCACAATCTGGATCGCTCTGTGAAGTGGGTGCAAGCAAACAATATGCATTTCAATAAAGCTAAATGTAAATGTCTACATCTAGGAATAAAGAATGTAGGCCATACTTACAGGATGGGGAACTCTACTCAAGGAAGTAGTGTCTCTGAAAAAGATTTTGTGGTTGATAATCAATGGAACATGAGCTCCCAGTGTGATGCTGTGGCCAGAAGGGCTAATGTGAGCCTACAATGTATAAATAGGAGAATCTCATGTAGGAGTAGAGCGATTATTTTATCACTGTATTTGGCATTGGTACGACTGCTGCTAGAATACTGTGTCCAGTTCTGGTGTCCACAATTCAAGAAGGATGTTGATAAATTGGAGAAGGTTCAGAAAAGAGCCATGGAATGATTAAAGGATTAGAAAACAGGCCTTGCAGTGATAGATTCAAAGAGCTCAATTTATTTAGCTTAAAAAAGAAAAGGTTAAGGGATGACTTGATTACAGCCTAAGTATCTACCTAGGGAACAAATATTTAATAATGTGCTCTTCAATCTAGCAGAGAAAGGTTTCACATGTTCCAGTGGCTGGAAGCTTAAGCTAGACAAATTCAGATTGGAAATAAGGCATTTTTTTTTGAGACTGATGGTAATTAACCACTGGAACAATTTACCAAGGGTCGTGGTGGATTCTCCATCACCGACAATTTTTAAATCAAGATTGGAGGCTTTTCTAAAAGGTCTGCTCTAGGAATTATTTTGGAATTCTATGGCCTGTGTTATACATCAGATCAGACTAGATCAGTGTTTCCCAAACTTGGGACGCCGCTTTTGTGTAGGAGAAGCCCCTGGCGGGCTGGGCTGGTTTGTTTACCTGCCGCGTCTGCAGGTTCGGACGATCACAGCTCCCACTGGCTGTGGTTCACCGCTCCAGGCCAATGGGAGCTGCTGGAAGCGGCGCGGGCCAAGGGACGTACTGGCCGCTGCTTCCTGCAGCTCCCATTGACCTGGAGCGGTGAACCATGCCAGTGGGAGCCGTGATAGGTGGAACCTGCAGATGTGGCAGGTAAACAAACCGGTCTGGCCTGCCAAGGGCTTTCTCTACACAAGAGGCATCCCAAGTTTGGGAAACACTGGACTAGATAATCACAGTGGTGCTTTATCGCCTTGGAATCTATGAATCATTGACCATTAAAAAGGTAATATCTTTTATGGGACCAACTTCTGTTGGTGGAAGAGAAGCTTTTGAGCTCCACAGAGCTTTTCTTCAGGTCTGGGAAAGATAATCAAAATGTCACAGCTGAATAGAAGGTGGAACATAAAGAATTAACACACATTGCAAGAAACCATTCAAAATGAAGTGGGCAATTAATGCCTCTTCAGTTATAAAACCAGAAGAAGTTATAGATCTGAAGAAATGCTCTGTAGAACTTGAACCAAACTTACTGGAGTAAGGGTATATTTATTAGGTATCTTTGGTGCACCAAAACCAAAAAAGAACAACCAAAGTCATTGGCTTCTGTTACTTCACACAGCTGAATATTCTTTAAACACAAACAATATAATTATCAAGGAAATAATCAGATCAGTTCTTGTATCTTCAGTGCATACTTTCCTGATTTTTTTTAACAAGAAAACCCCAGCTGTTTCTTCAGAGGAAACCCAGCCCCTTTTTTAAGACTCTTAATTTAACTAAGCTCAGCTGCCCCTGGTTAACTCAATCAGATATACATAGGAAATCTAGCATTCCCCCAAATATCCTTAAGTCAGGAAGGCAATCCCACATGGAGGCAGAGGGGGGAATTGATAGAGCCCTGTGAGGATAAAAATGTATATTTGCGGATACAGATATCGGAGGATATCAACTGGTACCTGCAGAGCTGTAGGGCTCTATCCGGAACTGCAGCAGCGAAAGGAATAGCACATGGGGCTGCGGCTCCCAGGAAACAGTGCCCTGCGTCAGCAGCTCGTTCAGTGTGACTGTACCTCCCCCAGTCCTGCCCACTGGGGCAGGCACCAGGCTCACCAACAGCTGTCCCTGGTTGTGCTCGTGTGTTCCAGGAACTTGCAGACTCCCAGATGCAGACCGCTGCATGGAAGGGACTCCTGTCCAGGGGCATTTCGCCTCTGCAGTTCCCGGTAGAGCCCTGCTGCTCTGTGGATACCAGCAGATATAAATCATTCTAATAGGATCTGAACTTGCCTTTCATATGAGTTCGACAATGGAGTAATTTCACTGCCTTTTGATTTTCACTGGCGTGAGAGGGGAATCAGGACCTAAGGCTGCTCATATGAAATTCCTTTACTGCAGTACCTGTGGCAGATCCATGGCAGATGCATTCTGATGGAGATTTCAGTCCCTTCTGCCATGGCAACTGCACCACAGCAGATCTTTAGTGATATCTTGAAAATCTGATGCAGATGTTTTCTCCACTCTCACATATATAAGTTTTGTTTAATAAAACTGGCTGAGCTATTCACAGCATAAAGATTATTCAGCCAGGTTAGCTCCTTTTCCTGCTATTTGAAATTATTCAGGGAATGGTTTCGACAAACATATCAGCCTGTAGCCTGCTTACAAGTTACTTACTTTGACTATTTTTTGTGTATTTTCTATTCTCAAAGGGCTTTTAAGATGGCTGCAGAAGAATTCCAATACACACTCATGCAAATAAATATTCGTGCATATTTTTGTGACACTCTTTCCATGAAGATTTTTGTGATCAAAAATTCACTTGTATGAATATTTACAAAACCCTAATAAGACAGGTTACAAACAGAGCTGGTCAGATGCCAAAATTCCAATAATTGTTTTGATCAGAATTTGCCAATTTGTAGAAATTGAAATATTTTGTGGAAAAGGTTCAATTTTGACAAAGTTCTGCCAGAAACCAGGTCTCCCAGGCTGGTTTCCTGCCAGCTCACTCTCCTGGTTCCTTGGCAACCTGTCCGGTGGGCTGCTGGGATCCCAGGGCCCATGGGGGTAGGACAGCCCTCCAGGCAGACTGCCTCGAGGGCTAGGTCTACGGTTGGAACTAGGGGTGTGATTCCCAGCTGGAGTAGGCATACTTGGGCTCTCTCTCATAGAGCTAGCCTGATAAAAATAGCAGTGTAGCCATGGTAGTATGGGCAGCAATGAGTGGCGGCGCCGGCTAGCCACCCCAACTACAAACCAGCTTGGACCCCCTGGCAGCTAGCCCATGGTACCACTCACCACTGCCTGTGCTACTCCAGCTACACCACGGGTGTTAATATGCTAGCTTGATGAGCGCTAGGGTGACTATGTCTAATGGAGGTGGGAATCACACCCTTAGCTCCAAGTGTAGACGTAGCCTGAGTCAGGGACCCCAGGGCTTCCAGACATATTTGTGGATAATTTTTTGGTTTTCATTCTTAATCAGAACAAAACCTAATTTCAAAATAGTGGCAGCCTCCACAAAAGAGAGTACCTTTCTCCAGCCAGCTCTAGTTACAGATAGCGCAGAAGCAAATCCACAGGTTTTAGTCAAACAAATGTTGATTAATTTTTTTGCAGTATTCAACCAACTCCATTATTAGCTTGGCCAGTAGAGGGCTTTGCTGTTGTTCCTGGAATGCAATAGGAACACAATGAGATGAAGGGAGGAAAATATATATTTGAATCGCAGAGCTTTGAGGGTTAACATGTTTTTTGCACCCTACCAAGTTCTATATGCACACAGATAAAAATTCACACTTAATGTTGCATTTTTTTAAATTTTATTTGGCATCGTCAGCAAAATGTTGTTTGGATATTTTGCTAAATGCAGTATTTTGGGATAATAAATGTGGAAAGTATAAGCCCTGATCTTGCATGGGCAGATCACTGCATCTGCACAAAGCCTTACTGATTTCAGCTTTTCAGGTTATTTGACCTTTAATACATAGCACAAGCTTTTAGAAAACAAATGTGTTTGTTTTAAATTGACTCACTCTTGGGCAAAAACACACAAGTTGAAATTAAAGAGAAAGAGGTCAGTTTTGTGAACCTGTGCAACACCAAAATGTCTTGCCATGTTAGCAAATCCTTGAGCTCATTTATCAAGTTTGCCCATCCCTATTTAATATTGTAGTAATATTTTTGAAACAGAATTACCGTGTGGTATATGCTATCATTTTCAAAACCACACAAGTGACTTAAGAGCCGTAGTCACTTTTTCAAATGAGACATAAGCTCTTAAATCTCTCTGGTATTTTTGAAAATTGCCCATATACAGTAAATAACATAGATCATAATTAATGCAGCTTTTAGTATCTGAGCTTTATGATTACACAGACAAAAGTCTGAAAATATTTAAATTGTTTAATACATTTGCAAAAAAAATATTTCTTTATGCTAGACCATTATCTTAGCTCAACAGTAAGAGAACTTAGCTAATTATTATTGTGATACAATTCCAACTGGCAACAACAATAAAAAGATTTCATTTCTAAGTTGTGGTAACTTGAATTCAGTGGTCTCTGTAAGTGCTCTGTAAGTGGAAACTTGAATTCAGAAATCATGAATCTGTTAACCTTCAAGAAGAAGATGGGTTTGCCAAGAGGTCACTGACAGATTGGTGAAGCAGCTAACTCTGCAAACTCTCTGAGGGCTAAGTTTGTGACATCCTCAGAGAGCCACAGAAGAACCCAGAAGGAAATTAATAATTCTATCTTCAGAGCAGGGTTTGAATAGTGTGTAATAAATAAGGCATGAGGCCACACATTGAACAATGAGGAGAAAACAAAATATTGATTACTTGCTCCTAAATCAGCAGCGTCCCTCCTGTGCACTCATTGAAGCAGGATTCCCATGGAAAAAAATAATGTGTGATCATGTAATTGAAGACTGTATCATAATGCAGTTACTCAAGGGGCTGTATTAAGGTTGCACAGAAAACCTGAATTCTGGAGTTTTCTAACTTTTGAGTGCTTGACTATGGAATCTTCATAATATTCTTTTTTATCATGTGGCATCATACTGACACCTGCATCCATACCAGAATAACCTAGAGCCCAGTACTTAGGGAATTCACATGAGAGGTACGAAACCCATGTTCAAATCCATACTCCTCATCAGGTAGCAGGAGTAATTGAATCATGCTCTCCCACATTCCAAGTGAGTGCCCTGGACTAAAGGTTTTGGGTAGTCCTCCTCCCCCAATCCCAATATAGTTGTCCTTTGCTTTTTTCAAAATGTCCAGCACTAAAATGAAAGATTTTGGTTTGGATCAAAACAAAACATGTTTGTTTCAATCCAACAATATTGTTTCAATTTTTTGAAAAATTGTATTTTTGGATCAGTCAGAAGCATTTTTTTTTGCCTTTTTTTGGAATTGCCAACAAATTAAAAGAAATCCATTATTGGCCCAGCTCTAACTGAAACCACAAAAAAGCCAGGATCCCTGATCTCAGTTCTGGTGGCCAGCACCCTGCTGTCCTGCTCAGAGTGGCTGAAATCTTTACAGAATTAATCTGCAAAGCTCAAACAAGTCTGAGAATATGCAAACTGCAATTTTTCAAAGGATTATTAGGTGGCCAAATTTGGGTGGATTTTGACAGGGGCAGCAAAAAGCATACCTTTGACACAAAGGCTGCCTCCCTGCCAAATTTTCAAGTCCCTGTTCCAAAGCATGGGATCTCTGGAGCTTCTCAAAGAAAAGGTCATCAGATTTTTTTAATATGGGCAAAATAAGGTATTTTTCCTTAGCCTTGTTCTCAGAAATAGTTAAACTGTTTTGGTTAAAAATTTCCAGAAAACTTCAGCCTGAGGCAGGCACTTGGCATAGGAAATGTCAGCCCAAATGGTTACAGTCTGGCAAAATTATAAGCAACTGAAAACAAGGTCTTATAATTGGACGTATTAAGCAGACTTAAAGATGGTGCTGTCAGCTCCACCTATAATATACATACATACAGCGTATGCTATTAAGGTATGAGTTTTGTCTTTGTTATAAATAAAAAGTAACTCTACTGAAGTCCATAGAGCTACACTATTGTAAAATCAATATGAAAATAGAAAATGACCTTCGCATATATTCACCCACTCACTCTCTTTCTGGAGGAAATGCAGTGGAAGTGTATTTCTCTAAAACGACTTTGCCATACAGGATTATTTTCATAATTATTTCATAAACCAATATGGAACAAAATCTCTTCTTTCACCCAAAGTAACAATTTGTTCTGTTTGTAGGAGGCAGGTTGGCTGGGGATGAGGGAGTTCAAATTCAGTAATTACAAAATGGAAATAGAAACTGGAAGACACAGGGCAAAATCCTCTGCTGATGTTAATCAGCATAGCTCCACTGAATTAACTGAGCTACCATGTGCTTTGGAGGATAGGATTAAAATTAAAACTGATCTGAACAAACTGCAGAAATGGTCTGAAGTAAATAGGATGAAATTCAATAAGGACAAATGCAAAGTACTCCACTTAGGAAGGAACAATCAGTTGCACACATACAAAATGGGAAATGACTGCCTAGGAAGGAGTACTGCAGAAAGTACTGTGGGTCATAGTGGATCACAAGCTAAATATGAGTCAACAGTGTAACGCTGTTGCAAAAAGCGTGAACATCATTCTGAGATGTATTAGCAGGAGTGTTGTAAGCAGGGGAGGCTCCAGGCACCAGCACGCCAAGCGCATGCTTGGGCAGCAAGCCACTGGGGGCGCTCTGCTGGTCGATACGAAGGCGGCAGGCAGGCTGCCTTCGGCGGCTCACCTGCAGAGGGTCCGCTGGTCCCGCGGCTTCGGCGGACCTCCCCCAGGCGTGCTGCTGAATCCGCGGGACCGGGGACCTCCCACAGGCAAGCCGCCGAAGGTAGCCTGCCTGCCGTGCCCGGGGTGGCAAAATATCTAGAGCCGCCCCTGGTTGTAAGCAAGACACGAGAAGTAATTCTGCTCTACTCCACTCTGATTAGGCCTCAACTGGAGATTGTGTCCAGTTCTGAGCACCATATTTCAGGAAAGATGTGGACAAATTGGAGAAAGTCCAGAGAAGAGCAACAAAAATGATTAAAGGTCTAGAAAACATGACCTATGAAGGAAGATTGAAAAAAATTGGGTTTGTTTAGTCTAGAGAAGAGAAGACTGAGAGGGGACATAACAGTTTTCAGGTACATAAAAGGTTGTTACAAGGAGGAGGGAGAAAAATTGTTCTTCTTAACCTCTGAGGATAGGACAAGAAGCAATGGGCTTAAATTGCAGCAAGGGTGGTTTCGGTTGGACATTAGGGAAAAACTTCCTAACTGTCAGAGTGGTTAAACACTGGAATAAATTGCCTAGAAAGGTTGTGGAATCTCCATCATTGGGGATTTTTAAGAGCAGGTTGAACAAACACCTGTCAGGGATGGTCTAGATAATACTTAGACCTGCCGTGAGTGCAGGGG
The DNA here is from genome assembly GCF_020497125.1 of Mauremys mutica. Lineage (NCBI taxonomy): Eukaryota > Metazoa > Chordata > Testudines > Geoemydidae > Mauremys > Mauremys mutica. Next base: position 86,190,868 of record NC_059073.1, on the reverse strand, counting down.
ACTGGACTAGATGACCTCTTGAGGTCCCTTCCAGTGCTATGATTCTATGATTTACACCAGCTGAAGATCTGGTCCATATTATATAGCACATTGGAACCCCAATGATGACAATGATATTGTAATTAAGAAAGAGCTGGAAGAGACACAGGATGCAATTCTGTGCTGTAGCACTAAACAGCACAAAACAGAATATGCAGGCTAGGGACGGAGGGAACTTGATGGCTATAAGCCACCTTTGAACCATTCTGAACCTGGGCTGCATGGGACCCTGGGCAGACAGCCTCTCTGGGATTCCCTGTGAGATATAGTAGTTTCCAGAATCTCTGCAGTGCTGTGTGAGGTGGCCCCACCCCCAACATGTCCTTTTCCCCCAAAAATACTCTCATGCCTGGACATGCCAGGGATGTCAATAGAAGGCAGTCTTACAGTTCATGTGGGGGATTCTCCCACAGGCAGATATGGGGTTTGTAAGGCACCTTTACGCTGCTTCAGTCTTTTTATGAAAAATAAAGGGGCTGGAGGTGGGTCTCACCTACAAACTATTTGCTTCAATGTACAAAATACAAAGTATGGCAGAGGTACTTCCTAAAGCTATCTAAATAAGAGAAGAGTTCTGAGCAAAGAAGAAAATGTCTGTATAACTTGGGGACATAGGAAAGAGAATGTAGAACTAACCTTACAATATGTGACAGCCTGCCACTAAATCAGACATGAACATTATTGACAAACAGACTCACTGTAGAAAAGCCAGCTACATCCTTCCTAAGGTTAAGCAGGTCCCAGTCAGATATTTTGATGTACTTGTATTGACATTACTTGTATTATTTATCATGTCAATTGAGCTATTAAAACTGAAATCTAACAGTTGAAACTAGTCAAAAGTATTACTATATAGTATACAATGCAAATTTAAGCCTCAGAGTCATACAGTTCCAAAAGTTCTTCTCATACTGGATCTAAAGTAATTCTTTGTGGAAATGCCTTTCTATAGCACCTTTCCAATATCATAGTGTATCCCAAGAGGTATTGCTGCTTCGTTGCTGCGCTTTAGTATACAGAGATCAGTAACCAGAACAAAAATGCCCTTCATGTATTGTAGCTTATAAAAGACTAACGCCGATCCATGTAATGAAGAAAAATAGAGGTCTCTCATAACTCGGTCTGCACTAGAACTTGTAGGACAATGCAGAATACTTTTGGCAAACAATCTTTTAAATGAAAAAAAATGGTAAAGATTTCATGCACTCCATAAACTGGTCAAAACAACATCAAAATATTTTTGCCTTGGGGTCTAAATTTAGAAATTGTCACCCTCCTTCTTGTGTCCCTTCATTGGCTCCTTGTGTCTTTCTTCATACCCCTCATTCACTTTGCCAGCTCTATTTTTCCTATATACCATTTCTGCCACTGCTCCCCATGTATGCTCACCCTTTTCTTGTCTTGCTGTTCCCTTTGTCTCATCCTCACACATCTTTTCTCACCTGCACTGACATACTCTCTTCCCTCTTTCAATCTATTCTTATCTTTCACCTTCCTTTTTAACAGTTATTTCCACTGTACTCCTAGCCTACCTCTGTCTCAAAGTATATGAGATTACAATATAGTTTCACTACAGCTGATTGAACTATTTGTAATTAGCAATTTAACTGATAAATATAGCCCTTTATTCTGTGTTTGAATTATCTCTGAACAGACTAATTTTTATGAATGTATTCATTATTTTTAATTGTTCAATTAACTTTACATGAACATCTTTAGGTGAATTGGTTGTTAATGAACTATTTACTTTGACCCTGTCTCACCCTTTACTCATGGTTCATACCAGGGGTGGCTCTAGGAATTTCGCTGCCCCAAGCATGGCGGCACGCCGCGGGGGGCGCTCTGGCAGTCGCCGGTCCCGCAGCTCCGGTGGACCTCCTGCGGAAGTGCCTGCAGAGGGTCCGCTGGAGCCGTGGGACCAGCGGACCCTCCACAGACACGCCTGTGGGAGGTCCACCAAAGCTGCAGGACCAGCGGACCCTCCGCAGGCATGCCTGCGGGAGGTCCACCGGAGCTGCCTGCCACCCTCCCGGCGACAGGCAGAGCGCCCCCCACAGCATGCCACCCCAAGCGCGTGCTTGGCACGCTGGGGTCTGGAGCCGGCCCTGGTTCATACTATGTGAATGGTCATGATTCTATGAACTGGAAGGGACCTTGAGAGGTCATCTAGTCCAGCCCCCCTGTACTGAGGCCGGACCAAATATACCTAGACCATCCCTGAAAGTGTTTGTCTAACACGTTCTTAAAAAGGCTCCATGATGGGAGTTCTACACCCTCCCTTGGAAGCCTATTCCAATGTTTAACTACCCTTTCTTGTTAGGAAAGCCGTTCTAACGTCTAACCTAAATCTTCCTTGCTAACGATTAAGCCAATTATGTCTTATCCTACCTTCAGTGGACATGGAGAACAATGCAACTTTTGTAAAGAAAGGCTGAGCAGTTGCTTGACTAGCAAGTATCTATATTCATGTCTGATTATCCTGGTTCATGTATGAATACCAAAGTTCCTGTGAAGAATAAACACGCCCCAACATTTACATAAATAAAAATTTAAAAACTGCTTCACACAAAATGTTCAGAGAAAAGTGGACAAAAGGGGCGGTGGGGACAGGCATGGCTGGATAGATAGTGCAGAGAGTCTTTTCCTCTCCATTCATTAAGCCCTAATTATGACTAACATGTCTTCAAGCTCTTCTCCCTCCTTCTCCTGCCCCCAGTAGCTCTTTTCTATGTTTGTCCATTTAGGCCACAATCCTGAAAGTGCCCACTATAAATGCAAAGGTCCACCTATGTGAAGCCAATAACAAAACTGGGGCCTTGACTGTACACTCCTTAGGGCACGGACTTTGCTTCTTTTTTAGAAGTCACCTTGCCACTGGTGTTTAATAATAAATAAGTAATAATAACAAGTGCACTCTTCCCCTCCCCGCCCCCCGTTGTATATGTTACTCCAGCTAACATAGATTTAACAATGTCCCTGCTGAATTTGGACTCTTGCTTTCCTAATTGTCTGTAAAGTGCCTTCCATACCCATGGCACTGTACAACTATTAAGTAGCAAAAATAAAAGGCATAAAAGGCCAGGTCAAAAAATTCAATGAGCTATAGCATTCTAAACATATTCCATCAATAAACAACGTCTTTACTGTTCAAATCCATGAGCTTCAAGTCAGACTGGTTACAGATTGTCTTCTCTCTACTTTTCTCTGCAAGCTGAAAAAAGGCTGAACAAAATGTTTATTTGTAAGGGTACCGTCGTTCTAGCATGTCTTTTATTAATAGCTTTCCTTCCCCCTTAGTTTTTCCACAGCATCTGCTGAGACAGTATATGTCTTCATTTTCTCTCTCATAGCTCTCTTTGGAAGAGTAAATTCTCCATGAAATATAATAGTAAAGGATATACATTTTCCCCTTAGCCCAAAAAGATATTGCTAGTCTCATGACATTCCTTTTACCTTTAAACAATCTGCCAAAAGAAAAGCCCTAGACTTGTATGTTTAGTCATAGTCAGGGCTCTATGAATTCTGCACTTCCAAAGCTGTGGAATTTGAATCCATTCCTTGCAGAAGAATTATGCTCCCTTAAAAATGTGAATCAAGGGGTAAAGATGCCGTGATGTCTGCCTGAATTTGCCATCAGCCTGAAAAAGTAGAGTGGAAAATTATGAACTGCCCCTTCATCTCATATGAATCCCACTGGTACTTACAAAAGTCAGTCTTTAACTATTTCACTAACGATCATTTTAGCAAAAACATGCAGCTCATATGCTTATTTCACAAGCAGCCTCCCACAGTTTCCTAGATGCCAAAAATGTCCACTAACCACTGCTAAAACCTCCCCGACACTGTCTAAAATGTAGTTACTTTGTTGATGCAAAATATATGAAGCATCTAGAGATCAAAGTGTAACTATGGACATAGTGGAGTAAATGGAATTTACTATGAAAATACATAACACAGGGAATATTGTGCTGATTAACTGGATTATTTATATTTAAATTTAATTTAGAAGAAACCTCAAATTTTTAATTTACCTGCAGTTGGCAGAGAATTTCCACTCTGCTACAGAATCCAGGGGGATTTGCCACAGTATTAAGGCCCAGATGGCAGAGTATGCAAAGCTTTCTTTGCACACAGCAAAAATATTCTCATATATCAGGTGAAACAGCTTCATTATCAGATTACCAATTTAACACAATGGACATTAATAATAAATAAGAGGAAAGATGCAGCAAGAATCCACTCTGTGATATATATCAGTGCATGATCATCCAGTTCCCATTCTTCCTTCATCAACTGCCCACATTTACAAACCTACATAGTGAGAAGAGACTCAGAAGTCTGTAATTCTTATGCAAGATTCCTTACAGCTGGTCTCTGTCAGTATAATGACCAATAATACAATGGCATTCGTAATGCTCTCTCTTTAATTTCCTACCTTCTGCTGCACTCCTCCCCCTGAGTAAGTTTTTTGTTAGCAGATCTAGACTCTCACTTGCAGTTAGTGACTTTGGCCACAAGGCAATCACAAAACAGTCTACAGTGTCCAGGTGGCACCTTCAGATTCATATTCAAAAACATATTATGCGTTTACAAAACATATTAGTCCTATTTTGATTGATTGCAGCATGTAAAGACTGACATAGCAATTTAGTAATGCAGCTAATTTAAAAAAAAAATCTAATTCTATATCAACATGCCCAAGAAAATGTTTGTTCTATCTCCTCACAGCAGTGGTGTTTCCACCATGAAATCACTCTGGCCTGAAATCCAAGAAGATCAAGAGTCAGTCCTGAACCATTGACAGATTTTCTGTATGTAGAACTGTCACAGATGTTCCTCATTTTCTGGGCATCCAACATGAGACACCGGAGATCTGATTTGAAGAAATGCTGAGAGTTCACAGCTGCAACTGAAGTCAGTAGGAGTTGTGCTTTGGACATGAGGTGCTACAAGAATCTTAGCTATGCTGAAAAATCAGGGCATATGTATTTCAATTTGGAGACACAAAAAGCAAGTTTGTGAATATCTGTGGACACCCCAGTAGTGTGGTGATGAGTGTAGAAAAGCCAGTGAGGAAATTAATATGAGATGAGACAGAAAAGCCCATGAGATCTCTAGAAAAGCCCATGAGGAAATTAATAACATATTCAGTGCGAAGTGTAAATGGCATGCAGTAAATTAGACATGGGACCACATGACACAGATAAATAAGAAATATGGAATAGCTCCCCGTTCAGTAAGCTGTGGCCAGGTTGCACAGGGAACCTTAATTTGGTATGTCCAGGGCTGCCCAGAGGGGGGGACAAGTGGGGCAATTTGCCCAGGGCCCCGCAGGGGCCCCTCAAGCCCTAGCCCTGTGGTGGTCTGGGTCCACAGAGCGACTGAAGGGCCCCCCGCCGCCGAAATGCCGCCGGGTGAGTACAAGCACCGCAGCTCCCCTGTTTTGCCCCAGACCCCCTCAATCCTCTGGCAGGCCCTGGGCATGTCCTAACTTTTGAGCACTTTACTTTGCAACCTTAATGTTCTTTTACGTAAGGGGAGTTTTTAATGTAATTTCTTCAGCTTGTTAAAAAGCAAATTGAAAAAACAGAAATCTGATCACACAGAACCATACTGACCTCCACATAGATCACCAGTAGGATGAGAGCCTGAAAATACATAGCACAGACCACTTACCACGTGTGTTAAGAGGCAACTGTAGAGATGTTATTCTGTATATGGGCCAGACACTCAAGAAGAATGAGACGTATATTTTGCCACTGTGCTTCACAGATATTTGCAGACAGCAAAAAATATTGTAACTCAGGAATCATGGAATTGCTCTCATAGTTACAGACCTCTTGGTTCCCATCACCCCCCAGCCTGCACCCCCTAGCCTACCTCAACCACCTTTCCCCCCTCCTCATCATCTACTTTCAAGCAAGGCAGGACTTCTCCTCCATGCTGCCTGGGTACCAGCAATAGGAGCATTGAGAGCACAGAACGGTCTCCTTGCTGCTCAGCATAACCACGACCCAAGCTGCTGGGAGGAGCAATTGAATGAAAAGTCTGACTCAGCCCCGGCAACCCTAGAATGGTGCTCAGTTCAGTCAGCATGTAGGAGCTGTGCAGAGATGGAGTTTGTTCAGTACAGACTCTTCTGGCCTCCAAACAAACTTCTAATGAGGATACAAGCAAGCTGAGTCTCAAAGGGTTATAACTTGGTTAGATGTGGGTGAATTTTCACAGTAATGGCAAAAATTGCATCCGTGATTCCAGGACAACCTCCATCTTATTCTCAGAAATGGTTGAACTGTTTTTGATTAATTTTTCCACAAAATAGAAAAAAAAAAAAAAGAACATGCAAACCAACAAAAAAAAAAGCCTGTGGCAGATATCCAGCATGGAAAATTCCAGTACCAACAGTTACATTCTGGCAAAGACAGAAGCAACTAAAAAAAAAGGATCTTATAACTTCAAGCACTGCTACTTTTAATATTTATTCCTAGTAGCAGAGTGTTGAATGGTTTAATCAGAAGATGTTTATCTTGTACTCCTATTATCATATTATTTTTTTCTTTGAATAATTACTGTAATAGTGAACATGTTCCTTTCCCTAGCTGTTTAAAATCCATTTGATTAACAAGGAATATCGACATAAGGGACTTCTCTGGCCCACGCACATGAAACAAGAAGAATTTGCAGTTTTCTAATTTTTCTGCTCCAAAACTCACAGCAACTTTGGTCCCCAGAGAAGTAAACGGCACCAGCTAGAGTAACACTTCAAACACTGAATATTTTTGACAAGCTTTCTGAAAGACAAAACTAAAGATTAAAACAAGCTGCAGCAGCTTGTGCACCAAACCAACTGGCAGTGTAATGTAGGCAAAGGAAAATACGCACATCCTTAACAATCAGTGTGGAAAATCCACTGAGGAAAACCCACGTTCTTTTGTGTTTTGCCTTTCTATTTTGGGTCATCAGTTTTCGTGATTTCTGGATGAGGCAACAGGCTTCCAGAGAAATTGTCAAGAGACAAAGCTTTAACACAAGATATTAGAAATTCTTCTAGAGCAGATCTGAACTGTCAAGCAGATAGACCATGGTAAATCCCTTAAGCCACATCAGGACAGGGTAACACAAACACATGCACCGCAACACAAGAAACATAAAGGTTCTGAAATTGCACTCTCAGATCCTTCTGGCTTACAAAGAGATGAACAATAATTCATCTAATTACTTTGAAACTGATACTTATTCTACTGGCAAAATGCAGCCGTATCTCTGCTTAATGGTATGTGTGTGTTGTTAGCAAAGCAAAACATCAAAATCACAATGGCAAAATACAATTAAAAATGTATATTTTTTTACACTTTAAAATATAACAAAACCTGCAAATAGAAAAGTGTATATGTGTATAAAAGTATTGTGAACGAGTTGCTCATTGATTTTAAGGCCTCAGTTCAGCTAAAACTCAGTATGAATGGTTTTATATATATATATATGTATATATACATATATATATATATATATATATGTATATATGTATATATACACACACACACACACTTCACACCAAGGCTTTAAAATAAATATATGTGCCCTAGCAGATGAAAGTGGAAATTATCTGCTCAAGTAGGGATTCTGGATTCCTCAGAATCTAAACTTCTAGCCATGTCCATTAAGGAGCCTCCCATTAAGGGTAGTGGCTCTCAAATAAATGCTAATGAATTCATCAGCCTCAACACTAGAGTTCATTGGGATTTTGAATGCATTTAAATACACTGTTATTATTTATTTACAGGACCAAAGCCTCATTGTGCTTGGTGCTGTACAATGATGTAAATAATAGTCCCTGCTTCAGAGAGCTCACAGCCTAGGATTATGGCAAGACATAATAAGTGGAAGAAACAGACAAAAGCAGGTTGGGTGGGTGGACAAGGTAACAGTAAAATGAACACATTATAATAAGCAGTAGTCTCAGCTTGCCACCTACTTACATGACAACTGTCTCAGAGCAAGTGACAGGCAGCAGTGCATCATTATCTTCTTACTGTATAGGCCCTAAGGCTGGGTATTCAAGGTAAGATGGGGTAGCTACTCTGCATGGCATGTCTGACAAAGGGACGCAGAGAGAATGGAAGGCCAGTGACTGGAAGGGTCTCTTCATCCAATCAAATTTTTGGAGAGTGCAAATGAGACTCAATCACTGTTTTCTAGCAGGCACTATGAGACGTGTTAGCACCCTCCCCATGATAGGGCAGAACTAGCTGACCTTTGTAAACCATATTAGCCAAGCTTTCATGAGATGAGATAAACACAGAGTCTTTCAAGGCAGGGGAGGAGTACTTGCAAGACAAAAAAGGGGCCAAATAGCAGGGTAAATAGATATGGGTATAGGATGTAAAAGGAGAATCAAATAATTAAAGGAAAAAAGGTAGAGAAAAAGACAAGATGGAAACTATGAATTGTAAGGACCAGATTCTGACCTGTTATTAAATGTGTAAATCCAGGGTCTGCCCACTACCCCTTAATTTTTTAAATATGTAAAACATTTTAAAAGTGCTAAGAATTATTATCATTGTCTCACTAATAGGTGTTCTGAAATAATAGCTCCCAGATGGGTGTAGGCATTTATACACAGGGTCATATCCTCAGCAGGTGTAAATCAGCATAAATCCATTGAGGTTCGTGGTACAACACTGATTTACATGAACTGAGGAGCTGGCCCACTGTATCACCACCTGCTAAATAGAGCTTGAGTCTTAGGTGTGGCTTCTGGGCGTGTGAGGGATCTTGAGAGGTTGATAAGTAGGTATTTTTATAATAGTGTTGCTGCTCTGGGAAGCACTTTGCGTGAGTTCACCGCACTTCTTAGCTCAGAGTACTGGTACAGAGCGTCAGTGAACACCAGGATATAGCAGCTTGGAGACTCCTCCACCTTTAGCAAATTGAGGTGCAATCTCAAATCTTTCTCAGATTGTCCATGAAAACTTGGACGAGGCACTTAGGTCTATTGATTTCAATGGAAGTTAGAGCCTAAATACCCTTGAGGATCTGGGTTTTAACCACTCAATGCCTCAGTGTTTCTATTTGAAAAATGAGATAACAGGATAATAATACTTCCCCGTGTCAGAGGATGCTCTGAGATTTAATTCACTCATGTTTGCAAAGTGCTTTGAGATCCTTGGACAAAAGTTTACTCCCAAGGATGAGCAACATTACGGGAAACTTTGTTCCTGGAGAGATCAGAATCAAACTCTAATATCTATGTGCTGGTAAAACAAAACGAGCAATGGACAGCAGTCAATCAATAATGGGTGAACCAATCATTTTGTCAGTGTGGTCCTCATACTCTCTTTCTATCCACTTTGATTGTGTTTCCAAGTTAATTGCTCAGTGCTTTAGATGGTGTGGTTCACTCGACATTCTGAATGAGCACATTCTTCATCCATAATTCATTAAAATGCATTTTAAAGAAATCACAGTTCTCTCTGCATATTTTTATAATCTGTTGACATTTGGGGGGAAGAGGGGAACCATTGTTTTGTCTCAAGAATTTTTTAGTCCTTGCACTAGAAAGTGAAGCAATTAAATTCCCACCTTCAGACTCAGAAGAGTGTGGAAAATATTTAAGGGAAGACTTTTCAGGGAGAGCTCTGAAGGGAATAAGCAACAGTCCCTCCAGTTGAGGGAAGATTGGAAACTGATAGCCCTGGGTCACAAGGAAAGTGAGACTCCCATAAAAGAGCTGAACCTGTCATCACCTTGTTACTGCTGATATAGGAAAAGACTTGTCAAGACAAGTGCAAGAATTCATTCCACAAGTAAAAGCAAGAAAAGCATAACTGCAATTACAGCAACCCAGGAAAAAGATACTACTGACAAACACTGCACATTTTGGTGACAGAGACCCATAAAACCATTCAATCTGAATCAACAGGAGATGTTGAATGCTACAGGCACATAGCTTGATAAGCTAAATCTTCCTATGAGACAGGATCACATAGCAGTAAAAAATGGAGCAAAGGAATGACGGCCAACAATAGAATATAAAAATGAAGGGATCGAGAGTGTAAACAGAAACATATAAGCATGCCCAAAAAGAAGAGAAGAAAGAATTTAAGTGCTGCTTTGTGTGCATGATTTTATTAAAGGATATTTATAAAATGTTAGTTATGCAGAGAAAAAATGTGCTAACAAGTTAAATGTCAGGATAAACTACTTGCATCAGGTTTTAAATTAAAGTGCTCACACTAAATCACTTTTTATCTGCCTTGGATATATTTAGATAACATTACCTCCATATTTTCAGTATTATAGGTGGGGCTCATAGCACCACCTATAGTTAAGGTTACTCAACACTTCCAGTTATAAGACCCTGTTTTCAGTTGTTTATAACCATGCCAGACTTTAACTACGCGGGCTGAAATGTTTCATGCTGGATGTCTGTTTCAGCCTGAATTTTTGAAGCCTTAAAAGCCAGGGCTAAGCTAGGTGAACTGACTGCCAGGCAGAATTTTGTTTCAAAATTTCTGAAACAAAACTATTGGATTATATCAAAACTAATTTTTCTGAATTTGTACAGGAAATTTCAACATTTCTCCTTCTCATTCCAAAATTCATTTAAAAATTTCTCAAAGAATGGAAAAGCCAGTTTTTGACCAGCTTTACATGCAATTTTTTTCCCGCAAAACCTCAGTATCATTCAGGGCACAGGATTGACCTGTTTTGAGGGTGAATCAAGATTGTGTAGTGAAGGAGGCTGTTGTTTATAGGATCCTTGACTCGTTTGTCACAGAAGTTAGAAGGTGTGTAGTGAATGAGGCAGGGGATTGCAGGAAGAGAAAGGAGGGTCTCGTGGTTAAACTAGTCAAAAGCTGCCCTGGAGAATTGAATTCTGTTCTTGCCTCTGAATCAGAACTCCTGTGTGATGTCTAGCAAGTCACTTCAACCAAACATCTCACAGACAGTCACTAACTGTGTGTTCCATATTTTCTGGGTGCCTGACTTGAGACCCGAGGGTTTGATTTGCAGAAGTACTGAATGCTCACAACTTCAACTGAAGTCAGTGGAAACTGTACTTTGAACACATGCAGTACAATGCTACATACTTCGAAAAATAAAGTCCTAGTGCTTTAAACTGAGCATACAAAATTAATGGATACTTTTGACCTTGGTGTCTCTGTGTCTCAGATCCTTGTCTGTAAAATCGGGATAATAATACCCCCACATCTCACAGATTATTGTAAAAATAAATGTATTAATGTCTGTGAAGAACTGAAATACTCTTGCCAAAGGTGCCATAGAATAGCCCATAAGGAAGTTAATAATTCTGTCTTCAGAACAGGATTTGACTAGTGTGCAGCAAATAAGGCATGAGGCCACACGTTGAATAATGAGGAGGAAACAAAATATTGAATTGCTGGTCATTAAGTGAGGACTGTCCATGTCATGCATTGAATGAGGCAGGGTCCTGTGGAAAAAAATAGTTTGTGATCCTGTAATTAAAGACTGTATCATAATACATGAGGAGACCAAATTACATTTGCATTGGCAACCTGAATTCTGGCATTCCTGATTTTTGAGTGCTTGACTTTGCAACCTCAATAATGTTCTTTTTACATAGGTTTTTGTGTGTATGAATAATACTTAGTAGTTATGAAGTACAAACATTACCCCTGAGAATACAGCAAATATTAAGGCAATGGGATCTAAATATGTCTAAAACTTTCATTATGCATTAGATAACATTAACTCAATATCTACAATATAGCGTAGCATTTGCAGTAATTCCTTGGCATTCCCTATATTCGTGGTACTGAAATTCAGTGGAAGTTGGGTACCTATCTCCACTAGGCACCATTGAAAATCCTTACTATTATCTAAAGGGTAATCAGAACATTTTTAGGTGTGACCCCTGTTTGATGGATGAACCTCAATGATTTAGGCCCCTTACCAGCACAGCACTTATACAAGTCTTTGATTTTAAGTTAATGAGTAGTCCCATTGACATGAATCGGACTACCCCCAACCTCAGAGTAATACAAGTGCTTACGGCCCAGATCCTCATAGGAGGATTTAGGCTCCTAACTTACACTGAAATAAGTGGAAGCTAGGAGCCTAAATATCTTTGAGGATCTGGACCTAAGTGCTTTTTGCACTGAGTGCAATAAAATGAATGACATCCATGGGGGGAGTTGTTTGTTTTCAGTTTGGGGCTTTTTCATTTTCTTCTTTTTTGCATTCTTCCTTTTGCCACTGTGTCACTTTTCGAAACTTTCTCTTGAAAAAAATTAGGGTGTCAGAGTTACAGAATTTCATTTTTCCTTTTGCTACCCTGCAACTTTTCCAAAGATAAGGACTCCCTAACTTCCTCGCCCCAAAAATATCTAGCCATAATTCATTCTATTCCATTCAGTGGCAAAAAGGAATATAGGGTGAGAAAGAGGTAAAAACAAAACAAAAAAAAACCAATTAAAAAAACCTGAAAGCTTTTCACAAAAGTTTTTAGTTAAAAAAAAAAAGCCTTTTTTTTTCCTTCGGATAAGATTGGAATGAAAAATTTCGACCAACTCTTCCTCTGGTACTTCTTGCTGAGTTGACAACACTGCATGATATTTAGTGAGCTCTTCTTCCAGTCCAGGCCAGAATCTGCAAGTACAGGGGTGTGGGGAAATGACTAACAGAGAGGAAAAAAATAACAAATAGTTTTGACTTTTAAAAATGTTCAGATTGATTGTGGCTTGTACTATGGCCAATGGAGTGGCACAATCTCCATGAACATCTGCAGTTAAGACTGCTGCTATGTGATTATATTAAACTTCATTGCACCTTTTTAAATGAAAGATTAAATGAACTCATTGGAGTATAAACTACCAGATAAAGGAGTGTGTGTGAAGTAACAGCCACTCACCCCATGAAAGAGAAGGAACACATCAACCATAAAGGGCAATGTAGGGCTGAGGAAGAGGAATAATTCTTTCATTTGAAGACTCAGAGAGCCTGCATCTTTGGACTGTGCACTGATTTCAGATCTTCCCCCTTTAACTGTGCAAAATTCTCTTTTTATTCAATGTAAAATGACACATTCAGAAGGTATAGGTTCTCACTGATCTTAAATTCCAGTTATTTTCATTGGCCACTGTTCTATGAGCGTGAACCTCAATAGTTGCAGGCATAAGTGTGGGAGTGAGCTGAAACGGAGCTAATTACAACTAAGACAGAGACATCAAGAGGATGAAAATGGACTTACAGGCTAAATGGAAGTAAAACTCTACAGCTGCGGCAAGTTCTTTCATGAAAGGATTCAGTCCAAGGACTGTGATGTTTCTGATGTACCTGAAGCTGTGCATTCCTAGTAAAAATCCATCTGTGCTGCAAAACCTGGTAGCAATAACATCCAGACGTCACTATATGTCTGCCTCTATTTGAAAAAATACCATCTTTCACATACTGGAGTTGCCATAAATATAGACTCTAGTGGTGCAAAAATAAGAGCTTATGTGCGAGAAGGAATCTCAGGGACACAGGTTAAGATAGTAAAGCTGTATGTGGGTGTATATGAATTTCACAGGGAATAATCACAAGTTGAGGAATATTCATTTTCCCATAAACGAGTGGAAGTTTTGGATGTGAATATAGCTGGTATTCCAGCAAATGCAAACGCAGCAAAATCAGAGGTACTATAATTAGATACGTGATATCACTGGAACAACATCAGCAAGAAACGGCACCGTTCCTTTGGGGCTTGTAATGATTATTTGAGACAAAGGTAAGTGAGTGTTCTGATACCACCATCCCTTTCACTAGTTTTATACTGGGTAACTCCATCAACTTCTGTAGAGTTACGCCTGATCCACATTGGTATGAGCAGGAGCAAAGTCAGGCCCCAGGCATTACAGTACTGCAGCAAATAGTAAATGCTGATTGAAAGAAAAATTCTCATTGCCCAAAATAATATAGAAATCAGGGCTTTGAAATAATATCTGTGCTTGAGTACTACCATGTCCTGGAATAGTAAAAGTTCTGATAGAGCCAATAAAAATGAAATATTTTACATTAAAAAGTAACTATTTAAAAATATGTTAGTACATTCTTTTTTTCAAAAATGCTGTTCATCTTACATGCAACTCACCCATTCTCCTCTCTCCTAGGCAACATGTCCTGCCTTTTGGAGAGAGTCTGTCCCTCTGTAGAAAGCCCAGCTGCTTCATAAATAATAACAATTGAAGTCTTTTAAAAATACTTCATGAAATGTTTATAAGATCGTGTAATGCCCACCACAGATGAAGTGCTGCTTGTCTTACTGCCAGAGATAATCTGAAGCTCTGCTGTGGAAAGAGTTGTAAAGGCTTCTTGGGATCACATGATTGAGGAGAACAGGGGCCTTAGAGATTCCTTTCTTTGCTAATCAAGTTGCATTATTTGATAACTTGATGGGGTGGGAGGCTGTGCATACATGCAGACAGGTGCCCAAACATCTCCTGACTACCCCACTCCCTAAAACCAAACATTGCTTTGAGTTTCAAAATTAAATTAAGATGAAATTGCCAAGTTCTTCTTGATTTTACACTGAAACCATGTATAATCCAATGACTTACTTAATGGAGGAGGGTTTCCATTACCGACTGCCTCCTGTTGACAACTAACATTATTACTCCTTTAGCTCAAGAGATGGGTGCTTGCGCACTTTATGGGTTCTAGCCTTGCTGACACCCATGGTGCCTATAATGTGTGCAGAAACTTGATTATAAAATGGCCATGAGCACATTCTGAGCTGCTCTAATAGTTAAGAAATTCCTGCTGTACCCAAGGAAGGGAACAGGCATACACAGAGAATTACAGGACTTTTGCCACACCAGCTCAGTCCACCAACAGATTTTTATCTTCAACATTTCTTAATGTTGGAGAGGGGGTAGTCCAATGGTAACCTCAACAGGAGAATCAAGTACTCAGTTGCTACTCTACTTGCTAATTTCCCAGTGAGTGCCTCAAAGATCCTTCGTATTGTGAATCACCAATTCTGAAAGCACCACTTCCACCTCCCCAGGAAGAGATCTCTGTTAACAATTTAGCATGCAATCCAACGTGGAAAGAGAGAGAGACGGAGAGACACAGAGGGAGTCTACTACAAACTGCCTTTCTCATTCTGGTTCACTCATTTTGTGAGCTCCCCCCCACACTCTTTTATATTATTTATCTTTCCCCCCTCACCCCATCCCAGGCACTTTTCTTAATGGTTTGGCATGCATTTTGTGCAATACTCTTTAAAAAAATTATGGTTCAATTGTTCCCCACCAAAACCTCCTCATTTACAGTGCTGGATCACTGGGAGGAGGCATTCCTGGATCAGACAGTTCAATGCATTGAGTCAGGTTACCCACAAGCTGTGAGTATTTTTGTAGTACTTGTGGGCACAAAAAAGTATTTCAGTAAATTTGCATCTCTAATCTGCATTTGTTTTTATTAAACAAAAAGATCCTATCATGAAAACAATATTCTACGTAATTAGACTTTCCCATGTTTTAGCTTAAATTCTCAGCAGAAATCACAAGTTCCTAAGCCATTCTGCTCTCACTATAATTAGATTTGGATGATAAGGCTCAGGTGAACTGAACCTTATTCAAATGTAAATTAAACATGAAATGGCAGAAGAAATTGGTTGGTAGGTGTCTGCTTGCTTCTGGTGTTCTATGTTGCGTCCTCCTCCTACATGGATTCCAGCCCTCATAGCTTCTAGAGTTATGTAAACATAATAAAGAGGTTTTATATTGAATTACGGATTCCAGGTAAAACTTTAAATAAAAATATGCAGATTACTGCAGATTTTGGAAACTGGTGATTATTGCAGCATCTGAATTTTATTTTGCAAAAGTACTGCAACCGAGTTTGTTGCTCATCAAACAACACAGTAGAAGATTGTTTCCAATATGTTCATTGTTTAATTCCTGCTTGTTGTCTAAAAGCATTAGCTCCATCAAATTGCTCATAACAACATCACAGTCTCTATACAAAATGGCATACATCCCTCATAGTCTGCAAGCACAAAGGGCAGGGCTTTTCATTCTGTTGACCTATTCATGATGGCAAATGATTCCTGGTCTATGTTATGGGAAAGCCATCTGTGAGGTACAGAAATGAAGAGAGCAGCGGGGTCCCGTTTTACAAAGGATCCTGTTAGGCCTACGCAGGGAAGTGTAATAGGATGGCTAATTCACGTATGGGCTGTTTGGACTCTGCTTGCATCTAAGAAAGCTTCATGGTGGGAGCTGAGGAAGAGCAGAGCTGTGGAGGCAAGGAGGAGATGAGAGATGAGATGAGATGTTGGTGCTTAGAGTAGCAGTACTCAAACATTCCCCATTTCATGGTTTTGTCTAGACAGGCATTTCTTGAATGGTGTTTCTTTTTCCTCACCACCCCAAAGGAGACAGAGGTTTTTATTTTTTACTGAGTTTTACAGATTTTATCTATCTGTGTATGATTTGTGACACCTTTTTTGGTATGAAATAAACACTTCAATACAGAACTCTGTACCCTTCAGACTACCTAGTTCACACCATACAACAATCTGGTCTAGAGCTTGCCACAAAAATGCGTGTGCAGTGATCCTGAGAAACACAGTTTCCATGCTGAAATGTGAACTGAGAAAACTGGTGATACTATTGAACAACACCAATAACAGCCTGTGATTTTTCTCTGCCTCCACCGAGTTAACTGTTAAAAGACCATGAGCACAAGATGACAGAAAACAAGAGCTAAGGAGATACACACTGGCAGTGATTGTTAGCATTTCCTGGTTCTCACCAACTTCACTAGGGGCAACTATTATCAGATATGCAAGGAATACGTGAAGAGTTCTCACTCAAACTCCAGATATGTTCTGGATTAGCTGACACTTCTATATGATCTACAACCCTGTAACATCCAAACAAATCTATGGCTATTGTTGCTGATTACATAAAAGTACTGTGTGCCTGTTAATTATTTCTTTATCCAGCTCTAGAGCAAGTCAAATTCTCATTTTTTCAATGTACAAGAGAGTGAGGACGAGAAAAGAGGAGAACACATAATTTAAGCACAGTTATCTTTCTCCGTGTGCAGAGACAGTAAGCATGAAGGCATCTGTGCCTGTCTAATTTCAGCCAAAACCATCTGCTACCAAGTTGTAGCAAACGGGTAGAAAATCTATTCATGACTCAGAGGAATCAGTAAGGAATGTGGGAGTGAAGGCCCAAGGACTGAGCCAGTGGAGATGTGTATCATGGAGTCTACCGCAAAAGGATGAGAAGCAGGAACATGAAAGTCTAATGAATGGAGGCTTTGTGTTCCTCCCATACTTAGAGTAGTTATGTGAATCCAATAATTAAATGAACAGTTACAGCATGTGTCCATCAAAACACCACGCAACATTTTTCAGACTAATGTATGTGTCCCACTCTTCCTCCCCACCCCTTTCCCTCCTTCTCAGCTCCAAACCGATGTCATCATTAGGAAATTTCCAGAACAATAAATTTAGTAATTATATAGTACACGAGTTGCCTGAAATTGATTCCAGCTCTGAGGTATGGTGGCCATCATAAACTTTGATCCACTTAATGGAATTATTTATCACTGCAATTATTTATTATTTATCACAGCAGCTAGTAAGGTATTGTCTGCTATTGATCATGTAACCCCATGCACTTTATTTATCATTTATGTTGTCTAAACTAGCAGCATCTTAAGATGACAAGCATAGATAATGCTTCTATTTTCCATATCTACAGAGGAAGTCCTGGGATACAAATCAACCAAAACGGAAAGTGCATGAGCAGGGAGATTAACAGACTATTAACAGAATAAGCATATTCAGTTATCTGGATTCATAACAAAATGAACATGAGGTCTCAAGGTAACCCCTAAATCATGACCCCAAATATCTGTGGCTTAGGCTGGTGCCTGTGTGACTTAACTGGCGATTCCTAGTATAGTCTTAACTCTGACTGAGCACATAGGGGTTTCTAAGTGGTTTTGAAAATGTCAGTTGGGCACCCACCCCTTACCATGTCCTAGATTGGTCCTCTTGGAGTGCTCAAACAGGAGTGTGAAAATGCCAAGCGTCCAAATAGTTGTAGCCACAATAGGCCTCTTGTGTCTACATAAGCTTTTGAAAATTCTGACTATTGTGTAGTCTGAGAAGCCAAGTACAGTGGCCAGGGTACTGCTCTGGTAAACCCAGGTTCTTTTCCTGGTTTTGCCACTGACCTGCTCTGTGATTTTTGCCAAATTACCTCAACTGTCTAAGTCTCTGTTTCTCCTCCCACCTTTAGTATATCCTGTCTGTTCAGGACAGTTTTCTAAAATAAATGGTATTCACCAAGCAGAGAGGAGGTCTGCAAATGTAACTTTGAGATTCAGAATAAAGTATCCAAAGTTACATTTTAGGGTTCATCTTTCAGCCTTTTGACATAACCTGTTGCATGACTAAGAGGAAAGGAGACATTCCTCTAGAAGCATGAAATGTCAAAGGATGACGAATGTATCCCATAGAGTAACTGGCTGTGTTGGAAATGGAACACTGGAAGTTCTTTCTGGAAGTAGAACATACATGACTAAATTCTCCAGATGTTAACTGAGTTTTTGGGGGAAAAAATGAGTATAGGGAAAGGTCTTCATTCTAAAGTCTAGGGTGGTGACATTTTTGAAGGATATTCTGTGCCAGGCAGCAGTGCTTTTAGAAATATTAATGTTTTTTATCTCTTCAAGTGCATATCAACTATAATAAGGCACTTTATTCACCAAAATCAGGATCTTTAAGAAACTCCAGTATGACACTTTTAAGACAGGAGTATATCTGGTTCCAAGCATGTACTTTTAAAAGACATTCTTGTCTCACTAGATAGTCTCCAGGTAAACTTCACTGTTGGATAAAGCAAGAATGTGTCTTGACAAAATATCTTCAAGTACTTTTTTCTCTTTTCTATGCCATTTCCATTCTCTAGAATTATCTCATGATGAGTGGAATCAAAAGAGACATTACATTCTATGATCTGGATGAAGTGTTATGGTGGGGAGCGCCATCTCTGTTCTTAAATTTCTCCAGAGAATTATTAGACTTCTGGTTTCCAGCAAGTGAAAAAGATCCTCATTAATATTTAAGGAAATCTAAACAGAGTAGCCTTGAAGAAATTTTCTCTCTTTTTCTTTTTTTTATTTGCTGCATCATAAAACAATTAGATACTAATTGATAGGATACTGAGTTGGTATAATTAGTCATCTCAAATGGGTAACCTTTGACAAACAAAACCAACAAACCAAAAAGCAAAGGAATTTAAATATAAGAGCAATGTTAATGCAATGTTACGATTCACTGAATCATAAAAATTAGAGATGTACATTCCCTTAATCATAGAAATTAGAGATATCAGTCATCTTGTCCATTTTCCACCAAGTTCTGGACTCGATAAGTTTTAGTTGGAGGAGCCTTGAATCAAACACCCAAGCTGTGACTTCCAGGATAGTTACACATCACCAACTCTAGTTGAAAAATTTAGTACACCAGAGAACAAGACATGCAAAGTTATGTTACTGATTTCTACAACACAATGTCAGAAACTCCCACCTTGATTACATTTGACTCCATTAGACAATAACATATTTTCATCTCTTCAAGGCTGAATATCATTGATATAGCCCATCCCACTTATTAACAGTGAAGACTCAAGTGGCAAGCAACATTTTTCACCCACTTAACTAGAACCTACACTTTAAACCAGTGTGAGAGGGGGGCAATGGGAACTTGCCTTTGTCTAGCAGGTTGCCAGGTGCTCTGGGGTCATGCTGAGAAAGCAACAGTGTTGAGCTAGAACTGCATGAGGGTGGGTCACCTCTTTAAAAGACTACCAAGAAGCCAGCCAGGAGGGGGCCGAGGAAGGTTTTAGGCAGAAGTGGATTTAAAAAAAAAAAAGACTTCTAGACTTTTTGAATTAGGGTGTGATAATTCAGGAACTCCTTGTTCAATTCACATCAAGTTTGACAGAGAACATCTATCTTTTCTCCAGACTAATTTGCTAACCAATAAAGGGGCTAAAGTCTTGATTTAACAAAGGCACTTAAGCATGTGTTTAATTTCAAGCATCTGCTTAAAACTCGTTGATTAAAATAGGACTTATACGCATGCTTAAGTGTTTTGCAGAACAAGGGTGCACTTAAGCGTGTTTTTAAATGCTTGCTGAATCAGGGCCTAAATTAGCAACATGACAATTTTATTCAGAATGTTTAGTCTGACCAGCTCCTGCACTGAACATGGAGAGAAGCCACTTCCCTAACCACCTCATCCTTTCTGCTGATTATCATAATTTTTTAATTTATTTACTGAATTTTGAACTACTTTTCCTGCCACAAACCTCCCTTCTTCCACTTTCTAATCCACACAGAGTTTTTAAGATAGCCAGAAGAGTGCTTCCTGCTACGACTTGCCACCGAAAAAATTATTATTCAGCCAAAATATTGTGAAAGTTTCAGGATCCCCCCACCACAAATTTTCTTAAGTGCATAGTAGCTGCCTGAATGCTTCTGAATACCAATAATGTAACCCTGTCCATAAAGTATAGTGAACTGAGCTCATTGCTTTGATTTGTGAAACTATTCACAAATTACGTTATCCTTTTATTCAGCTGGTTGTACCAAGCTCCACCTTGCAGTATCTGCTCCATAACATAATCAGCCTTGATGTTGCAAACACTTACACGCATGCTTAACTTTAAGCATGTGAGCAGTCCTCTGACTTCAGTGGGAGTGCTCCCATGAGAAGAGTTAAGCATGTATCTAGTGCACCAAAGATAAGCTACTTGTTTTCACTTTCAAGGCCCTTCACGGCCTATCCTCACTCTGCCTATCATTTCTCATACTTATATTCTCATCGAGACAGCGACTCCCAGCTCTGATCAGCCAGTGATGTCAGCCTTTATCACCCCCTATTAACAACCACCTTCATGATTTCTCCTGCGTGGTCCCTCACACTTGGGAGGATCTCCCTGTAAACCACCACAAAACTAACTCTTTATCTCCTTTCCATGATGCCTGCAAAAAACACTGACAACAGTTAGGCTGCTGATGTGCTGAGAGCACTGCCTGTCATGCTAACACTGTCTCATTGTTTATTTGTATTCCCGATGGTCTCTCTGTATTCATCTGTTGTTTCTTATTTTATAGTTATATTATAAGCTCTTTGGGGAAGGGATCATATTTCTGTTTTGTGTTTGTACAGCACCTAGCACAATGGGGTCCTGGTTCATAACTATGGCTCCTAGGCACAATGCTAATGCAAATAGTAACAAAACTGTGCATGACTATGTGCAGGATTGAGGACTTAGTCTCTTCTTCTTTGCTCTAAATTATGGTAACTCAAAGAATATTTTATTAGACTCAGCACAGAGCTTAACAACATACCTGTCGTCACAGGATTTGGAATTGAGAGATGGCTTTTAACATGGTATGAGATTCATATGGGGACTCCTAGACAGAGACTGCTATCTAAAGTAAGAGAGGCTATTAAAACTGATGATGAAAGATCTAGGAATTAGAGATATGGTAAATGACTCATCCTATTTTTTTGTCTACAAACCATTTAACTTCTAGTACAGATTACATTTGTGTCACTTGAGGCCTGATATGTTGCACAGAGAAGGCAGAGGAGAGAAGTGTGGCATGTGTAAAATATCAGTCCCAGTAACACTTGAGGACTGCCTTCCAAAAAAAAAATTAATAGATGCCAGACAGGTAATGTCTAAGACATCAGAAACTTTGTGGAAGATTAGATGAAGAAATGGAAATCTTCTTTAATATTAAAGACGCACCACTTAGGACAGTGTCGGGTGCTGGAAAAGCAGATATATTAGAAAAGAGACTATTTCATTTCACAAAAAGAACAGGAGTACTTGTGGCACCTTAAAGACTAACAAATTTATTTTAGCATGAGCTTTCGTGAGCTGCAGCTCACATCTTCGGATGCAAATGAAATGAAATATTTCATTTCAGTTTGTTTTGCTAAAAAAAGGAAAGATCAAATATAAATATGAATCCAGAAAAAAATAAAGTAAGCCACTTGCTTCTCTTCATTTTTTACAGCCAACACCAAAAGCAGAATACACTCCAACTGGGAATAAAAGTACATCTATAAAGAAAAGGGAGTAGGAGTGGAAGAATAATGTTCTATCAGACCAAACAAATAGAAAGTAGTGTTTTTAACTCTGCTGTAATTGGAGATATAGTAAATAAAATTCCTTTAAATTAAAAATCATTGAAATTAGCCATTACAAAATACTCTGTGTTTCTCTGAGTATCCCAGAATGAAAAGAAACAAATATTTGTCCTACTTAGTCAGATTATTATTTCTGTTATTGTCAGTGGTGCTGGAACAATTTTTACAGTGGGGGTGCTGAAAGCCCGTGGTTCCCAAACTTTTTACCTCACATCCCCCCCTTGCCCCTGTCCGTGCCCCCTCTCTCCAGAGCTGGGGCCAGGACTGGGTCATGGCTCTGGTTGGGAGTGGGGGGGAACATGGACAGGAGTAAAGGGGCTGAGGCTGGGACCACAGCTGGGGGCGGGAGCAGAGCCCCACGTGTGGTGCCAGTAGTGGAGCCCTGGGCTCAAGGTCAGCGGCCAGGACCCCATGCAAAAACTGGAGGTGCTGCAGCATCCCCTGCACCCCTAGTTCCTGCACCTATGATTATTGTTGTTGTTGGATGTAGATAGTGGTTTAGGACTGTTCCCTCCATGAGATGAAGCCTGGAATGACAGTTTTGGTGGTGGAGATTAGCAGAACTCCTCTCCCCTCATTATACACACTTTCCAAGATTAGTGGGAGACCATTTCAGAGGTCGCAATGTTCCCCATGATAAGCAAAAGCCCCAGGACCTGTGAGCCAGATGAGGAAGATGGAAACAGCAGGTAGAGAAGGACCATGCTACTAGCATTGATAAGTAGTATGATGATCTTGCCATGATTAACGATGCAGCAAAAGAGAAATTCTTCGAAGGCTGAATAAGGTACGTTGACAGGGTGACTACCCCACACAAGACTCGAAAAGGTTAAGGTGGCCAGGTAGGCCAGGCTGCACCTGGTGGAGGAGCCAGGGATCAGTGATTAATTAGAGAAGGCCCATCAGGATGGGAAAAGGAGAGGCCTGTCTAAAGCTCAGGAGCAACTGGGAGGCTGCAGGGAAGTAGTCTGCAGTCACTCCCTGGAAGAAGGGAGGTATGTTTGGAGCTACAGAGATAAGTGGTCTACAGTTACTCCATCGGAGGATGGAGTTTGGGCTGGCAAACCCAGAGAAGTGGGAAAGGCTCAAGGGAGAGGATAGGACAGAGCTTGGTTGCTGATGAAAGGGCCCTGAGCTGGAACCTTGACTAGAGGGCAGGCCTCAATCCCCTGGGGAAGTGGCACAGACCACACAGTGGAGAGCAGACTACCTTGGACAGTTTGCCCTGAAAGATTTTGATATCCCTGCAGTGGGGAAAACACATGGAGTGACCTGGCTGGAGGGCCAAGTCATGAAGGAGGAGCAGCTGGAGTTGCAGAGATGGGTGGAGAGTCCACCAGAGGAGGGTCCAGCATGAGTAGAGCTAGCCCCCAAAGCTCCCAGGAGGAGGTGCCCCATAGCAACGAGTGGATCCCACGACTGGTACATTTCAGAAACAATCATGATCTTGTCTATTTCTCCGTGAGATACAGAAGAGAGGGGTTTCCTCCTGGGGGAAATATACACAACTTTTAAGACCTTTCCTTGCTTTACAACAGTACATCCAGTTTCATCTCTACTATATTGTTTACATGGCAGGTTTGCATGTATATGACAATATTCTACATTAGTTCGTGTGTTTGTCTTTTCACAGTATGTATCTATACACTGTCCTCTAGCAATCACTGCTCTAACCACTAGACACCACTTTCCTCCTTGAACTGGGACTGTAACCCAGTCTGGTCCTCCAACTTTCTATCACTGTCTGATAAATAGTTGTGTAACCCACTGGCCCACTGTGTTTCATATCCCCCTCCTTTAGCTCAAATGGAAGAGGTCCATGCTTGAACCCTAAGGGTCTATGATTCAAACTGTACTCTTGACATACGTAAGGACTCTTTATGATTGCACATAATGGAATTTGTTGTTCCAATTTTCTTGCATTAAAACTGGTTTATTTAATTGGCACAATGAGAAAATGTGTTTAGCAATGGGCTTTATTGTTAAAAAACATTATAATCTCATATGCATGGTGCAACCCAAAAGTGATCCATAGTTTGGTTGTTTTTCACACATTTTGGTTGCTTGTGACATACACTGGCATGTTTGGAGTTTGAGAGGTATGCCATGATTAGTCCCATCAACTTCATTTTGCAGGATTGGGGCCCAATTTATGAACTTATTTGTAAAATAGAAGTTAATAGAATAACTGCAGAATTCTACATCAACCCACAGTGGCTGAAAAAAACCCAGAAAATTCTAACCTACAAAATATTCTGTTTGTGATAAAGTGCATGAGCGCTCCAGCTCTCCTATGGCCCAGGAAAGTGTATGCACACTCATTAAAATGCCAAGCAATTATAGTTGAAAAATATACCTATAGCTTTTAGGCAAATCTAGACAAAAATACATATTACACTTGCTTTACTTTCCACATTTCCAAAACGGAATGACTATTAATAATACTAGAAAGCAAAGAAAATGATCTAAAGTACTGCAAGGACACTACCAACTTGTTTACCATATGCTTGGAGTGAGATCCTCGTCCTTCTCGACACTTTACAAGAAGCAAAAGGCTGGTGTGGTATAAAACAGCTCTCAAAAGCTCCAGATCCAGCCATGGAGGATTCATCTGGTCACAGGCACTACAGAGGATAGCTGTAAGCTGCCTGAGGACCGCTTCACAAGCCCTGGTATAGGAGGCAGAAGGGACATGTCAGGGTGAAGCTACAGCATACGGCACAATGGAAATTGAGCAGCACTGCTCCCCCGGACACACACAGGGCAGCCATGGGTAGGCTGTCATCACATAGACAAGCTGCCAGTGCTTTCTAAATTATGTTGGGAGCAGCTCTGGCCCCTGGAGCAGCATGAGATTAGAAGGGCACAAAGGTATGTTTAAGCCACCTTTACCTCCACTCTTCGTGGGTGTCAAGTTCTGTGCTGCACCGCCTGTGTTTCAATTCCACAAGACAGTGCAAGGTCCACCACAAAAGAAGCCATTGGGGATGGGGAAAGGATTACAGCCACGGGAAAAGAACTGATGGTGCATTTTCAAAAAAATGCACCGTTCAAGATCAAACTGGCAACTTGGAGAAGAAAATAAATTAACCTAGTAAGCCAGTGACCCTGGAAGAGCCTTAGATTTCTGAGAATCGCAGGTTTATAAGGGCACGGACCCCATAGGTTTCAGCCACAAGGTCCTACCCTTAATTATAAAACCTTAACGATTACATGTGCTCTCTGAATCGCCAAAGATTGAAATGGAAAGAGAGATTCCTATCTGCAAAAGAAAAAAAAATAGCGATAGACAAGGTTGAGAAAGCATGTTCCATTCATTTCAGGTTTCATCATTTCATTGAAAGTGCCACAATCTTGGGAGGTGTAAAAATAAAATAAAACATAAAATGAAACAACTTTCCTTTACTTGTATTCTGAACACACATTTCCTTTCAGCAAATGATATCAGAAAATACTCTGTGTTTTCATCCACATGAAAAAGGATTTCTTCCACACTCTGGCTAAAAACTCTGCTTCAATTACCCTGACACAATAGGAAATATATTTTCCTTCTGTTCTTGTGTGCAACATCCACAAGCTTTAATGGATAAGATTAAATCCATTATTGCAGAAATTAGAGATGGGAAAGACCCATTAAGATATATCTCTAGTTCATCCCCCTGCAATTAAGGGATGATCCCGATTGTTTTTCTTACAGTGGTTTCCTCTAGTCTTCTTTTAAAATAACCCAAGGGATGGGGTTTATATCACTTCCAAGGAGATCTCCAAATTATACAATTGTACGTTTGGTGACTGAATCTGTGAGATAGCACCAATGCTGTGGTTTGGGGTATAGTTCTGTTGAGTGTCCACACAGAGAACTCTAGTCAAATGTTGCAGTAGTGCAGCCCTCTGCATAACTATCCCACAGTTCCAAGCACAGCCTCCTTAAAGCAGTTGCTTTGGAGAGATTTGGAAAGGCCTTCAAGAAGCCCAATGTAATTGTGTGCAAAGGGGTCAAACACCTATAGCTCCATGGAAGAGCACTCCAGAATCACGGTCAGGAAACTTTTCTTCCTGATTTACTGTGAAAGAGCTGGAGATAAAACTTGACTAACTTCCCTCTCAACAATAGGCTTAACCCAATGCCCACTGAAGTCAATGGATGTTGTTGTTATTTTATTGGCTTCAATGAGTGTAGGATCAGGTAGAACATCAATTGGCATAAGTACCAAATTGGTGCTTGACTGGATATTGGAAAGCATAGCTTTTGTACCACTATTTTATCCAGTTATATTAGTAACCTTCTATTGGGGAACAATTAAATACCTAGCCCCAAAATGGAATAAAGTACCTCAAAATGAAACAAGCAACATTACTGACAAAGCTTTTTTAATAATGTACAAGCATGATGCTAGACTTTGAGCAAGATGTCCCTGAAAACCCATGTTTGGAATAGATAAGAAAAACTGACATTAAGGTCACATTGTTCTCCATAACTCTCCTGCATAAATAAAAATTAAAGGTTATATCAATAAATAATTTAGGATAAACCACATATATTGAACTAGTATATTGAAATATGAAGAAAATTGCTGAATGGTAAAATAAGGGCTATGTTTTATTAGTTTAATATTAATAGTAATGATTCTGTATAGTGAATAAGTTTGGATGGACCAGGATAATACTTATGTCAAGGCTTTGGTCTAGCCTTTGACCGACATGAGTATTGTCTCATTTTCTCTTATATAGACTTGTTTAGATAATGCTCACAGCTGACAGGAGAAAGGTAGTGTTTTGTTCATGGACTGTGTTGTGTTGGAGGACTTAGCCCTGGTCTACACTATGAGTTTAGGTCAAATTTGGCAGCGTTAGATCAATTTGACCCTGCACCCGTCCACACAACCAAGCCTGTTTTGTCGACTTGAAGGGCTCTTAAAATCAATTTCTGTACTCCTCCCCAGTGAGGGGTTTAGTGCTAAAATCGACTCTGCTGTTGAATTTGGGGTAGTGTGGACACAATTCAACGTATTGGCCTCCAGGAGCTATCCCATAGTGCTCCATTGTGACCACTCTGGACAGCACTCTCAACTCAGATGTGCTGGCCAGGTAGACAGGAAAAGCCTCGCGAACTTTTGAATTTCATTTCCTGTTTGGCCAGCATAGCGAGCCAATCAGCACAGGTGACCATGCAGAGCTCATCAGCACAGGTGACCATAGAGTCCCAGCATCACAAAAGAGCTCCAGCATGGATCGAACGGGAGGTACTGCATCTGATCGCTGTATGGGGAGACGAATCCGTGCTATCTGAGCTCCATTCCAAAAGACAAAATGCCAGAATATTTGAAAAAAAATCTCCAGGGGCATGAAGGACAGAGGTTATAACAGGGACCCCCAGCAGTGCCGCGTGAAGCCTCCCAAAGAACCAGAGAGGCAAACGGCCGCTCTAGGTCAGAGCCCTAGACATGCCGTTTCTATGATGAGCTGCATGCCACTCTAGCAGGTGCCTCTACAACAACCCCACTCCTGTGCTTCCCTCGTCACCCACCCGTCCCGGGCTACCTGGGCAGTTATCCCCCCATTTGTGTGATGAATTAATAAAGACTGCATGAATTTCAAACAATGACTTTATTGCCTCTGCAAGCGGTGATCAAAGGTAGGAGGGGAGGGTGCTTGGCTTACAGGGAAGTAGAGCGAACCAAGGGGGCGCGTTTTCATCAAGGAGAAACAAACAGAACTTTCACACTGTAGCCTGGCCAGTCATGGAACTGGTTTTCAAAGTTTTCCCTGCATGCCCTGCTGTGCTCTTCTAACCGCCCTGGTGTCTGGCTGCATGTAATCAGCAGCCAGGCAATTTGCCTCAAACTCTCACCCCGCCATAAACGTTTCCCCCTTACTCTCACAGATATTGTGGAGCACACAGCAAGCAGGAATAACGTTGGGAATATTGGTTTTGCTGAGGTCTAACCAAGTCAGTAAACTGCGCCAGCGCACTTTTAAACGTCCAAAGGCACATTCTACCACCATTCTGCACTTGCACAGCCTATAGTTGAACTGTTCCTTACTACTGTCCAGGCTTCATGAGCCATGGGAGCAAGGGGTAGGCTGGGGTAGGTGCGACCGCACGGTGCTGCCGACTGGGAGAGCAGCCTGAGGCAGAAGCCTCCAGCTGGCATGATATTCCAGGCAGGACTGAATCTCCATTAGATGAAACTTAAAGAAGAGAATGACCTGGAGTCATTCCAATTTTTGTCCAGGTGCCTCCGACTGACCTCACCGAGGCCAGCCAGGAGCATCCACAGGACGACGACGACGGCTAGCAGTCATATTGTACCGTCTGCCATCCACAAGGCAAGGCAAGGGGATGCTGCTGTGTAGCACTGCAGTACCGCATCTGCCAGCAGCACCCAGGAGACATACGGTGACAGTAAGCTGAGCGGGCACCATGCTTGCCGTGGTATGTTGTCTGAACAGGTAACTCAGGAAAAAAGGTAAGAAATGATTTTTTGCCATTGCTTTCACGGATGAAGGGATGGGGGCCTGACGACATGTACCCAGAACCACCCACAACAATGTTTTTGCCCCATCAGGCACTGGGAGCTCAACCCAGAATTCCAATGGGTGGTGGAGACTGTGGGAACTGTGGGATAGCTACCACAGTGCAACGCTCTGAAAGTCGACACTAACCTCGGTACTGTGGACGCACACCGCCGACTTAATGCATTTAGTGGGGACACACACAATCAACTGTATCAAATCGATTTCTAAAAAATCGACTTCTATTAAATTGACCTAATTTCATAGTGCAGACATACCCTGAGATAAGAGGAAGTATAATAAAATACACACAAAATGTAATGCTAAATGTTCCTATATTGGGAAAAACAGAAATAAGATGACATAATATAATGATATGAAAATAGTGTAGACAGCAAAAGTTATGTAAATTGAAGCTTGTGCATGCGTATTGTATGGGTTATCTAATACACAATGCTTAACACTGATTGGAGGAATGCTAATGAATATGTAATATGCAAAGATATAGGAAACCAAGTGAACAGGGGCCCAGTTTGGAGAAATACCAGACCAGAGACTGAGATGACCATCATGAAGTATAGGAGAGCTTCCTAGTACCCTGGACATTCGTAATTTGGACCCCTACCTGATCTGTTTTATCTGTTCATTATCTGTCATTTGTATAAAGATCAGAAACCATCTGAAGTGAAAACAATTCTGTCTGAAAATTTATAAATAAATGAAAAATTGATTATGCCTAATTTGAGTAAATGCATGTGGGTTGGGGTTTAGTTATTTACCTCAATATTTAAACATAAATGACCTAGAGAACATTTTCTGAATAATGTGAGGGTGAAATAAGCAGCATGAAACAAGAACAGGCCTTGAAGGAGAACCGTTTACATGCTAGTCCGACTCACTGTCTCATTTTCATATGGGAGCCATTAAGCATCTAGAGACTGGAGCTGAGGGCAGAGAAGTAGGCTTCAGAACCTGGACACAGATTAAGGGTATGTCTACACTACCAAATTAGGTCGAATTTATAGAAGTTGGTTTTCTAGAAATTGTTTTTGTACAGTCGATTGTGTGTCCACACACAAAATGCTCTAGGTGCATTAAGTCGGCGCCCACAGTACCAAGGCTAGTGTCAACTTCCGGAGCATTGAGATGTGGGTAGCTATCCCACAGTCCCCGTAGTCTCCGCTGCCCATTGGGATTCTGGGTTGAGATCCCAATGCCTGATGGGGCAAAAACAGTGTTGCGGGTGGTTCTGGGTACATGTCAGGTCCCCCCCTCTCTCCCTCCCTCCATGAAAGCAATGGCAGACAATCATTTCACGCCTTTTTTCCTGGGTTACCTGAGCAGTTGCCATACCATGGCAAGCATGGAGCCTGCTCAGCTCACCATCACCATACATCTCCTGGGTGCTGGCAGACATGGAACTGCATTGCTACACAGCAGCAGCTCATTGCCTTTTGGCAGCAGATGGTGCATTACAATTGGTAGCCATCGTCGTCATATTCCTGAGTGCTCTTTTAGCCAACCTTGATAAGATCGGTCAGGGGCGCCTGGGCAGACATGGGAGTGACTCAGCCTGGTCATTCCCCTCTTCTGCCGAGCACCCAGGAGATGACAATGGCTAGCAGTTCTACTCCGTCTTCTGGCAAGTAGCCAGGAGATGATGATGGCTAGCAATTGTAATGCAGCATCTTCTGCCGAGCACCCAGGAGGTGATGATGGCTAGTAGTTGAACTGCATCATCTGCTGCTAGCCTAAGATGTGAAAGATAGATGGATCAAAATAAGAAACTGACCTGATTTGTTTTGTGAAATCAATGGCCTGCTAAACCCAGGGTTTTGAGTTCAATCCTTGAGGGGGCCATTCTGTGTGACAGTTGTTTGTGTTTCTCCTTGATGCAAAGCCACCCCTTTTGTTGATTTTAATTCCCTGTAAGCCATGTCGTCAGTCACCCCTCGCTCCGTCAGAGCAACAGCAGACAATTGTTTCACGCAAAACCAGGCGAGGAGGCGACGGCAGCGCGGTGATGAGAGGGACATGGTCATAGACTTCTCACAAAGTACGGGCTGGGAAATGTGCACATCATGCAAATGAGCTCTGCATGAGCTCTGCAAACACGCTGGCCAAACAGGAAATGAAATTCAAAAGTTCGTGGGCCTTTTCCTGTCTACCTGGCCAGTGCATCTGAGTTGAGAGCGCTGTCCAGAGCAGTCACAATGGAGCTCTCTGGGATAGCTCCCGGAGGCCAATACCATTGAATTGTGTCCACACTATCCCAAAGTCGAGCCAGCCAGGCCGATTTCAGTGCTAATCCCCTCATCGGAGGTGGAGTAAAGAAATCGATTTAAAGAGCCCTTTAAGTCGAAAAAAAGGGCTTCATCATGTGGACGGGTCCAGGTTTAAATTGAGGTAATGCTGATAAATTTGACCTAAAGTCGTAGTGAAGGCCAGGCCTTAGATCATAACGGAGAACCCAAAGAAGCTTGGAACTGGGAGAGCCTGTGCTATGTTGTATGATGAGATTTGTCTCCACATCACCCACCCCCAATCGTCACTTCACCCACTAAAGTTTGCAAAAGTTATATCCCAAGTTCAAACCAACATAATACCAAGAGATTATAAAATTACATTTCCTGTTCAGGGGATCTATTTCCAATAAATAACGGAAACAAACCAAAGTAAATGTTTACCCCCAAACCTGCCTCTTGTTAGCAGGAAAGAGAGACTGAGCAAGCACTGTCCTTACCTTTGTGGGGGGCTCAGCTAATACAGCAAAGGGGAACTTTATATAAGGACTTAGATAGGTATATAATCTTCTGGTCCTCAACCCTGCAGTGGTCTCTGAGTACATGGACTCCTGTGCTCTCTCTAAGCCTCATTGATTTCAGTGGTGTTCCCCAGACAGAGCTCGTTGCAGGATCAAAGCCCTGATATTTTATATTTACATTTGCATTTACTTCTAGCAAATTTTAATGGATGAAGGTAAGATCTGGTGGGTGGTGTAAATTGGGAGGACGGAGAGAAGATGATGAAGAGTTGTAAGGCTGTAGGGAAAAATGACCTAGATCCCTTTACAGTTCATTTCCAGACATTCCCATCAACATCCCCTTTCAAAGGAAATATTTGCAGGGATGACAAAAGCCACACAACCAAAGAAAAAAGGCAATGCCCACTATGAATAAACGTGGGTAGCAAATTGTGATCAGACCTCTGAAAAGCCCTATGTTTTGAAGTGCCTAAGATTTACAGAATGGATGAAGCTTCTTTCTCTAAGAAATGTTTCTTCTATTTTTCTTCATGTGGTTCAGCTGCATGTTCACAGGAAGTCTCCTTTCATCTTTGTATTACAAAAGGCTCCCTAAGATATTAAAAAATCCTGTGAAAAATGTAAACACAAATGCTTCTAGAAAGCTCCCTCAGTCTCCTTATGACAAATCTCCACCTTAAACCCAGCCTGTTCTGTGACAAATGATTAACTGTCACTCCATTTTAGTATTATTTTATCTTGTATTTTCACAATGGATATGCTCCTATATTGCAACCTTTTTGGACCAGGAAGCTATTTTTGTTTCACCTGAAAATCATTTAAACCCCTGAGAACTTCCTGTCCCATATATGTGACCACATATTATCTAATACTTGTATTACAGTAGTGCCTGAAGGCCTTATCCAAGATTGGAGCCACACTGTACTAGGCACTGTACTTACAAATAGTAATAGATATTCCCTGCCACAAAGAGTTAACAGTCTAAATAAACAA
Organism: Mauremys mutica; assembly: GCF_020497125.1. Lineage (NCBI taxonomy): Eukaryota > Metazoa > Chordata > Testudines > Geoemydidae > Mauremys > Mauremys mutica. Next base: position 86,158,334 of record NC_059073.1, on the reverse strand, counting down.
GTCAAACTTTTGGAGAGAGGGAAGTATATTATCCTCATTTTACAGATGGGGAAACTGAGGCAAAGAAGTGGTTTTTTTTTTAATCTAATTGGTCCAAAGTCACCTAGGAACTTTGTGGAAGAGCTGCAACTCAACCCAGATCTACTGCAACCCAGTCCAGTGCTTTAATTACAAAACCATCCTGTTTCCTCTTCACTGTTTTTAACTGAAATTAATGGAAATTTGTACGCCATATATTATCGAAACTCTGCCACGGCCAGTCTCAAGACTGGTTGAAAAAGGAGGAGGGTTGGCATCAGGCTGGCAGATGGCCATAAAACTTTGCCAAAGAAATCCATCAGTCAACCTCACGTAGATGAGACTACAGCTAGAAGAAGAAGGAGATACCACACATTATTTTCCAAAGTTCTGTCCTACGCAGAAATTTTCTTGGTAAGAGTAACATTTTCTAAAACAAGTTTTGTAAGAACTAATTGGAGCTGGATATGCTTAGCTCCATTTAATGCCCCCCTCTCTCTTTTTATCTGAAGTTGAGATGTGGAAAAGGGAAGGATAATATTATTTAATGTCTTCCTATTCCACTACCGCAACAAATGGCAAAAATTAAATATTGTTTAACTTATTTCCTTTTCTAACTAATATATTTGTCTGTAAAACAAATGAACAAAAAACCCCAAAAACCAACAACAAGAAAACCAGAATGGAGTTGAGAATAAAATAGTCCTCCTGAATGTTTTCCAGATGCTGTGTAATCCACACGAATTAGTGTAAACATTAGTCCAAAAGCCCATCAAGCCTCAAAAACAAAAACAACCTTGTACAATTTCCAGTTTATGTAAGAGTTCTTTAATTAAGGCCGGATTGTTTCCAGGTGGTGGGAAATTACACTTTGAAGGAAGCAATAACTCTTCAGAAGTCTAGCAGCAAATTGGAGGGGGAAAGAGATACTGGCAAATCTAACATCCCTGGTTGTGCTAACTTTTATGTTTTATGTTGTGCTATCATCCATGATTCTATTCAGATGGAATACAATAGCAAACCTTTAAAGTCTCCACGGGGAAATGTAAAGTAATTTTAAGATAAGAAAACAGAATCTAATATCAGCTCTTGGGGCTTACTTCTTAGGGTCTTTGAAAATTATATGCACACTAAATGTGTTGGTCTAGTGATATTAAACTAATATTTCATTTTTATTTTACAGTCCATGTTTTTGAAAAGCTTTATGAACTCTCAATAGTGTTTCAAAGACTTGTTACTTAGGAAGGTAACTCATGGTGTTTCATTACTACAAACAAACGGACAGGTTTTGGTAAGCTATTTTTAATAGTGTTTTTCTGTATATTATGAGGAAAACGTAACTGAAAGAGACACTGTTTGGTTAGGTCTTCATTGTAATGCCTGTGATTGCTGCTACTAATTGGCCATGAATTGCACACCAGTACATGTGTGCCAAAACATCCCATTGTAAGTTACTTTGTCATCTTCCCCATCTCCCACTACATGTTAGTCTCATTCATCTGTTACCTCTTGTCATTTTAGAGTGCAAGTACTTTGGGGCAGGGACCATAATTTCATATATTTGTACAGTGCACAATGAGGCCCCAACCCAATTGAGGCCTCAAGGTACTATCACAATGTTACTTCTAATAATAATAGTCTAAGGGCCTGCAAAACTTGTTCAGAATGGAACAAAAATATCCTTTAGAGCGAAGTACACACATTTTCCTTTCTGCTATCTTGGTGGGACCATGTTAGCAGATATTTAATTTCAGGGTTTAGTCATTTTCATAACAAGATCACTCTGGTGCATAATCTAACAGAGGTGTAACATATCCTTGCAGTATATAAAAGACATCCTTTAAAAATTGGGAGTCATATTCTACTGAGGACAACAGAAAGGAGTATAAAGTCTGGCAACTCAAGTGTAGAAGTATAATTAGTCAGGCCAAAAAAAGAATTTGAAGAATAACTAGCAAAAGATACAAAAAACTAGCAGCAAAAGAAATGCTAAGTACATCAGAAGCAGGACAATAGAGGTGCTAAAGGACCACTCAAGGAAGACAAGGCCATTGCAGAGAAGCTAAATTAATTCTTTGCATTGGCCTTTACTGCAGAGGACCTGAGACAGATTCCCACACCCCAGGGGCGGCTCTAGGGATTTTGCCGCCCCAAGCACGGCAGGCAGGCTGCCTCTGGCGGTTTGCCTGCAAAGGGTCCGCTGGTCCCGCAGCTTCGGCAGACCTCCCGCAGGCACGGGACCAGCGGACCCTCCGCAGGCATGCCTGTGGGAGGTCCGCCGAAGCCGCAGGACCAGCAGACCCTCCACAGGCAAGCCGCCGGAGGCAGCCTGCCTGCCGCCCTCGCGGCGCCGGCAGAGCGCCCCCCGTGGCTTGCCGCCCCCAAGCACGCGCTTGGCGTGCTGGGGCCTGGAGCTGCCCCTGCCCACACCTGAGCCATTCCTTTTGGTTGACAAATCTGAGGATTTTTTCCAGACTGAGGTGTCAATTGAGATGGTTTTGGAATAACATGATCAATTAAACAGTAATAAGTCACAGCACCAGATGCTATTCACCCAAGAGTTCTGAAGGAACTCAAATATGAAATTGCAGAACTACTAACTGTGGTATGTAACCTATCAATTAAATCAGCCTCTGTACCATCTGAATGGAGGATAGCTAATATAATGCCAATTTAAAAAAAAAAAGTTCCAGGGGCAATCTTGGCAATTACAGGCTGGTCAACCTAACTTCAGTATCTGGCAAATTGGTTGAAATTATAGTAAAGAAGAAAATTATCAGACACATAGATAAACATGATATTTTGGGGAAGAGTCAACATGGTTTTTGTAAAGGGAAATCATGTCTCAGCAATCTGTTGGTCTTACCCCATCTGGCCATTCTGATGTTCTTATAAAATATATGCCTTGGACTGTAAAAACAGGAAATGGGTAGAGCTGGTTGGAAAACAGAATTTCCATTCCCTGGGAAACTGACATTTTCAAATTTATCTTTGTTCTGAATCAGAATGAAAAGTCAAAATTTCAGAACTTTTTGTGCAACAGGAAGTCTAAACAACTTGATTTGGAACCATTTATATTAACATGCTTTGAATAAACATTTCAGATATTGGATATAATATTACATATAATATAGCTGAATCAAATTTAGTAAAGTAATATTTTAATATAATAAAGTCTAAAGTCAAAAGAAAACATTTTTGCCTTATCAAAGCAAAATGAAAGACAAATTGACTTATTTTGACTTGTGAAAATGGCATTGAAATCTACATGTTCAATTTTGACAAAAGTGCATTTTGCCGTGGAAAACTGTTCTTTTGGAAATGTTTTGACCAGCTGTGGAAATGGGATCTTGTGGTGAATAGGAGTCTTTCCATTGAATTCCATGAGCTTTGGATCAGCCCTCGTGTGTCTCTTTCCTCAAGCATGAGGGGAAAATGTGTGACTTGTTCTGAAGAGGAGTTTTGTGATTCTGTATGTATTTAGAATGCCACATTTTGATTTGTGTGGATGTGTGCGCCAGGGGATTGTGTTAGGATGACACTTGAAATATCTCTCTCTCTCTGTTGCTGTGGTACTATAGACAAGTGTTGACTGAGCCAATATGTAGTTAAATGTTTTTGTGGTCCTCCCCCCCACCCTGCAAGATTTTTGTAAGACTTAAGCTTTCTTTAAAAGAAAAGTTACTTGTGTTCATAGTTGTGGAGGTGATTAAGTGCTGTCCAGGTCTACACTGAGAGAGAGACAGAAACAAGTTTCACCATCCCTGGTGTAACAAGCCAATAGAATTAAACATGGGATGAATTTGGCCTATTTGGTCTAAGGGAAAGATGCATGGCTCCCATTCATGGACATAGGTGTAAACTTTGAAGTCTAACAATGACAAACTATTTCACACACCATCCTAATGTGGAGATCCAGCAATAAGAGATGTGAACAAATGGGTGCAAACAAAAACCCAACAAAACATATGCCCAGGTTCAAAGTAAGAAAAAAGTGGTTGTACTCTATGTAAGTTTTGCCGACCGTTCCAACATTTGCTCATAATCCAACAGTAGCTGGATGTTTCCACTAAAGTGGTCAGCCTATACAGTGAGAGCACTTCCAGAGATGTTACAGGTTCAAAGAGAAGGACACAAGATTTCAGACACAAAGTACTTCTCTAGTCAGCTGGTTCAGTGGAACCAAAGACTCTTGCACCTGTGATTTGGAAGATAAAGGCATAGGGAGCTGCAAGTGCTCTGCCTCTGAGAATCAGGCCATTTTTTATTCAGGCACCTAAGTGTAGTAGCCTAAGTTAAGGTCAACATTTTCAACCCTGGATGCTTAAGATTCATACTGTCTGAGTTTTTATTTTAAAGGACTGTGTACCCTTATCTGTTTAGCACATTATGTGCTTTCTATGTTCTCAATGGTTTAATAATAAATGATGGTGAAACCCACAAGACAGTTTAATTATTTATTTTTCTTTCTGGATTTGTTTGCATTCATATTATTAAATGTTGTGCTATTGCTTACTGAGTCCACAATGTGCCTTCTTACACTGATTAGACAGTCTGTGTACATAACAGTAAGTGCCATTAACCAGCTCCCGGTTGGCATTCACTATTTCAGAGGTGAGCTCACTTTTATTGCTCTATTAGATGGCAAATACTCCAGACACCTTCTCTCTACAGAAGGCTGGGTCAATGGACAACTGGTGAATCTGATCTCTTTCACCTCTGCCCCTTGACTGAGTGTGGGTTTATCACAGATCCAAGCTAAGTTGTCCTATATCTCCCATTGGGACTAAGACTCCCTAAATCACTTTTTACCTTGCAACGTTTTACCTTGGGACAGAGGCAATCTCTCCAATAGCCAGGACTCATATCTTAGAGGCTCTAGGTAAATAGCAACACCCTTCAATTTCACCCAGAAATCAAATGAGGAAGGCAGAGCTAGTCTTCTGAAAACTCTGGGGAACTACACAACTGTTAAATCAAAGACAACAGAATTCTTCAAGTCACTGAGATTTCAGCAGTTTCTAAGGAATTATCCAGATTGGAAAGCCAATTTTGAAGTTTATGAGGTTATTTTTTAAAACAATAGTTCTGTGGATAAATAGTTACTGGCACATTGGGAACTCTACCTCAGTTAACATTTAAGGCTCCATTTTGACTTAAGCCAGAGTCAAAGATAAGGTCTAGAAGGACACTTCCCTTATGGAAGAGCCTTGAGTACCTTTGTACTCTTCAATTAGCTTTTGTCTGCCAGCTAGTGCAGACCATTGGGGTAATCTAGTGGCACTGGGGGCACCTGATCTTCACAGTTTTAGTACGCTCAGAGTGCCAAAACAGGGCCTGATGCAGATGTGAAAGAGGAAGATGCGCCACAAGGAGCCCTCTTCCTTGCCCACCAGTTCCCACTGAGGAAGACAATTTGGCCCTCAATCTGTAATTTAAAGGATGCAGAGTAGGAAACAAGGTCATAGCCAGTGTTGCCAACATTAGGCATGTTATAAAGAGTTTCATGATATTGGTCTTCTTTTCTTAAAGCCCCAGTTCCTGGAGGAATGGGGTTAGGTGAGAATCTCAGCTTCTTTCTTTAAAAGAAAGTACATTCCAGCCCTCAGAGATGCAAAGAAAATCTTGAAAACTTGACCTGAGTGCACTTTAAAGACTTAGAAACCAGAAGGCAAATAAAAAGAACATCAATTTTTAAAGAAAAAACACAACTCTGTGATTTTTAAACCAGTCTTGACTTTCGGGGAGCCTGGCATGTGTTTTTTGAACTCTTGCAGAGGTAGCAATATTGCATATCTGGACTTTGGATTGTAGTAACTTAACCTATATGAGTAAGAGGCTCACAGGTATGGATTTTGTATTACACAGTACCCCTACCAAATAAGTTGTGTGGTAGGCTGATGTAGTAGTTAAATTATTATTATTACTACTTATTTGGTATGGTGGTAATAGCAGACACCCCAATCAATGACCAGGGCCCCCCATTGTCCTTGACACTGTGCACACACACAACAAAAAATTATCCTTGCCCCAAAGAACTTGCTATCTTAATGGCAAGCCTACTCTCTGCATTTGAGGTTAGGTACTATAGTACAGATATTGAAAATACCCATGAGAAGCATGAAAACCACCAGCCACTGTTTATCAGCAGTGTGGTAGGAATGAGGAGCTCTGTGAATAACAGAGTAGGTTTCTCTACTGAAAAACAAATAACGGGAAAATGTCTGGTAAAGTCAGCACCAAGCAGATCAAGGTGCAGCTCACCCTACTCAAACTGGGGGCAGGAACCAATCTTAATTATTGTACTGTATTAATAGTAATTAGTTGAGTACCAACACAGTACTAGGTCCTTGAAAAAATGAAGAACAGTGCTTCCCAACCTGGCAGCCAGGCACCAGACTATGCCAGAGTGGGCAGAAGGCACAGGAGAAATGCAGAGGAGTGGGAGAACTTGTTCATCCACTATTAAAAATAAACATACTTGGTAGTCACGCATCTACCCTATTTCTACAGCTGGCTATGTATTTCTACATAGGTGCTGGAACTAAGGATGCGGGGCCGGGGGTGCTGCAGCAACCCCTGACTTGAAGTGGATTCCATCATATACACAGTTTACAATTTGGTTCAATGGCTCTCAGCACCCCCACTGTACAAATTGTTTCCTGGCTGCACAGGTTCATTTCATGACCCCAAGGCTAAAGCATACTAGCCCAAGCTTCTCTTCTCTCATCATGTGGCTTTGGCTCAGATGCCCAGCTGCACAGAGTCACTCATAGCTCCTCCTGCCCCCTCCTTCCCCACTGAGTAGCACATGACCTTCTACAGAAAAAGGGATCAAGGAGGGATATGATAGAGCTAAGGATAACTAGGGCTCACATTGGCTAGGAAAGAGCAGGGCCTCCTAACTGGCTGAGGTAGGCAAAAGGCATTCCTGGCTGCTGTTTTCTGTGATGACCCCAAGATTGTGCACTGCTTAGATAACCAGGGGATAGATGAGGTCAAAGCTCCTTCCAGGTCATCCAGTGAGTCTCCCTTCCAAGCAATATAACTCTTGAGCTTGAGCAGGCTGTTTTCTTTCTTGTACTTCTCTCTCTCAGGGCCTGGATGTCTGAATGATAATTCTCTCTGTGTCTGATGAGAATGGGAAGCAGAATTAGTACGGTTAACAATGAAGGCTGTAGATTCTCAGTCTCCCCTAGCAGTTTAACATATAAATCGAATCATAGCCAGGCAGCCTCAGCAGCAGAAGACTTCAAGGTAGCAGCTTGTATCTGAGAAGAAGCAGAAGTGGAATCAGTAGGAGTGTCAGCCGGAGTCAATTCTGTGCTGTGTTTCTTTGGCAGATGTTACACAAGGTGGATTTTGTGAAGATTCCTTGCAGCAAGTCTAAAGTAGCTGTTTCCCTGCATTCATATTTGCAGTCACTGCTAAAGTATTTATTACAGTCTGACAAAAGCTGCCAGCAGTAGATACTGACATAACCCTATTTCAGAAAGTGATGATTAATTAGCATGCAGCAAATTGAGAAGTGGCCTAGAAAAGATGTGATTTGGTGAGAAAAGCTACTGAAACAAAGAATGCCTTTTTAAAAATAGCATACTAACTTCATGTAGAGTTGCATAAAAATCAGATTTGTATTTTGTTACTAAATAGTGTTACTTGAAAAATTATTTGCTTAAAAAGAGACACCACATTTTAAAAATAAGCACAAGGGGACAAAGTTAGTTCGATATTTTTAAACTTTTTAGTTCCTGATTTTTCATTCTTTACAATCTATTAATGTGTATAGATATTATCTAAATACTATATATGCCTACCAGGCATAGAAATATAAGCATGCATGAACCTACATATACACCTCATACATAATATATGCACATTTCAAAGAATACAGGTCTGTGCCTTAACAGTGCAATTTGGACCTTTTGAAAAATAGACAATGTGTATATCCATTTCAGTGCATATGTTTTTAACATGATGACTAATTTTTGTTCTAAATTTCCCAATATTACAAATTAATTTCCTGTAGTTCTTAATTCTAGCCTTTAGTTGGGATGGGCAAAATGGTTCAGCTAGAAACCCCATTCCAACTTCATAATGCAATTGTACATTTTGGATGAGGCAGAATAGTTGATCATTTTCTTGTCTTTTCATTTTCACGCACTTCTGTATATTCTGGCTTCAGCCTAGACTGGAACGAGCATACTGTAATACTTTGTGAGAGGCTCTCAGGATATATCAAAAGTGGGCAGAAGCAGGAAGCACTGGAAAAATGTGCTGTCTTGAGCTTTCCAGCCCAGCTCCACAGACCTAAAGTTCATATGCACAACTCAATTTATTATTTGAACTTTCAGTGTCTCTCTGAATTGAACCAAGCTTCTCAATCTTTTGAGATTCAGCCATCATTATTCCTTGTCATTGATTAATCCCCCTTTGCTGCCCATAGCATTACAAAAATTGTTCACCACTAAGTCCTATTTGTTTTCATAAAGCATGTTTCCTTGAAGAGTTCCTAGTATTAACTGTGAATAGTGTTTTCTTCCTCAGATCCTTTTGGTTTTGACCTGAAAATTTAATGCTCATCTATTTGTTTTTAATCTTTCAGGCAACATCAGCTGGAACATCCTCCCACCCTTTCCTCGAGAATTTTTGTAGCTGTGTGGCTTTGATCTTTTTTGTGATTGTTATAAGATCAGGGTCAGGCAAACTTCAAACGATCTACTGTAGTTCAATGGTTTGAAACAGAGCTAAATCAAACTTTGTTTTTAAACACACAGATTGCTTAAGGCTTTTTGTTGTTGTTGTGTGTGCTACTGCATCCATTTGTCTACTCATGGAAAATGTTACTGAAAACCAGTCAATACTTAAAGATGTAATAGACCAAGGGTAAAGAACTAGAGGTCATATCACCCCCCTCCACATCAGAGTGGGGTGTCTTGCCCATTATGCATAGCAGTGGTGGCCCTGATTAGCCTGCTAATGCCTTGGGGAAGTCTACAAAAGCACAGACATTCTTAACAGAGTCCATCAACAGCTCACCCAGTACCTAGATGTGCACGTTCTACTCAGCAAGTTGCCCACGCATGAGGAGTCTTAGGGTAGAATATGGCTGCCACTACTGATGTTACCATTTCCCCCACACTCATTCCACAAGAATCATCCATGCATCACCAACAGTGAATGAGCCAGATGCTCCTGACCCAGCTTCAAGGAGATCTTGTAAACATAAGGGCCCTGCTAGTGAGAGCATCATCCTAGAAAGTCACCATGCAACAGGCCAAGCAGCAGAGGAAGTGACCCTCCACCTCTTTCACTTTTGAGTTCTATTGCTGGTATTAACTCCCTGCTCTGTACCCCCCACAACCTGAACTTCATTCAGATAAATTAACTTTTGTAACACACACTTTTCTGTGGTTTCCTTGCATTCAGCCTTCTCCCACCCCCACCCCAAGCAGGCATCCTTTCCAGCATTAATCTTCCACCAAAAATAAATCTGGATGAGAGCCTACTATCTTGGCATGCTAAGGATTAGCTGGACTTTTCAGCATCCAAACTTACCTAGGCTTTCCCCACTTGCTTTGCAAACCTCTGTTGGTCACCTAATCGCCTGAACATACCCGCATTACACAAATACTAGGAACATCAACCCCAGTGTGCAGAGCAGGCATGCATATGCTTAGATCATCCTTCTGAAAATTCCATAGTCACCTTCCTGCCACTCACATACTAATTAAACCCCACTCTGCCTATTTAGGAGCATGACATGCTTCAAAAGTTGCATCCTACAATGCAATTAGTCATTGTGTCTGATGTACACACAGCTGCTTTAATTCCACTCTTCCACAAGCCTTAAGCTGCCTTTGATGACAGAAAGGGAGAATGGGAGTTGCCTATATTGTGTGAGAACAGAAGTTTATGAATACTGCTAAACTTTTAATGATTTGCTAGGTAGCTCATCGATTCAAAAATAGATGTGCACTGAGCAAAGAAAAACAAACACCATCTACTGTACTATCCATGTGATATACAGTTTATCTGCCTAGACTCTGCAGGATTTAGTGCTTTAGAAACATCTTAAACATACGTATTATGCAAACACAAAGAGTCCATCCCTCAAGACAGGGCCTTAGAGTGATTTAAGGCCTTGCGCTAACCCTCTGCAAAGGGTGATTTTCACCCTAATGTTGTAATGTGCTTTAAGTTTCTTGTGTAGAAGGTGATGGAGAAAAAAGAAAGTTGTATTATCCATTAATTTCATATGACAAGTTTAAATAATAAAATAAGGATATTTATATTTGACTAGTTTGTTAAATTTACATTAATTGTGAAAATAGTACATTCCATATTTATCTGATTGGTAGTTAAGAAAAAGCCAGAAAATCCAGTGGACTCTCAGACCTATTACAAACACAATAGATGATACAAACACAACCAGATGATAGCTGTTTGTACATTGGTCATTGGCTGAAAAGTTAGAATTTTTCACCAAATGAAATACTCTGAAAATATTTCATTTCAACTTCATCTAAACATTCAGATTTGATAAGGTCAAAACTTTACATTTTGACTGTATTTCTTTAACTGACAGAATAGAATTCAGAATGTTTTGGTAATTACCTGCACAAAATTGACAAATTCACCCACTTCCTGCAAAATGTTTGTGTTGTTGAATCAGCATTTTACAACAGTAAACTGTTCCCTTGGAAAATGTACAACCGGCTCTAGCTGATATGTTCTATAAGGTACTTTCTGTGCTTCCTTGATTGCACTCAAAACATATAGGTAAGTAAGTGTGTGTGTGTGTGTGTGTGTGTAAGAAGAAGAAGAAGAATCACCTTGTGGCATTTGATCCCCCTTCCCCTCAAAGGAGCAGCAAGGATACTTTCTGGCCCCTCCTCACCTGCCTATTCCTGAAAATCCCCCCAAATTTGCTGTTATGTTCATAGCATACACACAGAGAAGTTATTGTATCTGATGTTTCATTATCCGTCTGGAAGATAACTACTTATATTCTTAGAATCCAGAACAATAAACACACAGTAACCAAATACAGAGAGACAAAGCAGGCTGTTCCTTGAGGCAAAGAGGCACAACTAACTCTCTCTAGGCTGGCTCTTTCCTGACAAACGCCGATTGTCTGCTTTCCTACAGAGCCCCCTAGTCTGCATGACCAGGAAACCCTTACAAATTAAAGTGACAGCTTAGGTCATGATACAGTTTTTTAATACACCACACCTGCCTAGAGATTCACATGGAGTCTCTGGGGCTCTGTTTTCCCTCCTATGTCTGCGTCATTTCCCTCTAGCTCCCGAGGCTATGCAGACAGGGCTTTCCTAGCAGACAGCTTTCCTGGAACCTCTCAAACTGGGGGTTCCAGAGCAGGAAAGAGATTCTCCTCCAGAGTAGTAAGTCTGACAGTATTAGCTCCAGAGAAGATATCATGTGGGGTAGGGTGGGGAATAATGTACAGCCCCCTAAACCTCCCAAGACTATAGTGTTAACTTGAGTTAGACCCTGATCCTAACTCTTGTGTTGCCAACTCACAATTGTGTCACGAGTGTCACAATATTTGGTATTTTTCTGATAGCTCCAGCTCAGATTCCTGTTGTCACACTGTATGGAGTGAGTCACGACTGTGTATCTCATGGAGATTGTCAAAAGCAGTGCAGACACCCCAAACTGGTGGTCCATAATTAGATTTCACCAATTCAGTAACAAATGTGAACACCTGGATCACTGTAACAGTCTTACCATGGAGCCACAGACCAGGGATGGCCAACCTGTGGCTCCGGAGCCACATGCGGCTCTTTAGAAGTTAATATCGCCTCCTTGTATATTAACCGACTCCGAGGCTGGAGCTACAGGCGCCAATTTTCCAGTGTGCCATGGGGTGCTCACTGTTCAACCCCTGGCTCTGCCACAGGCCCTGCCCCCACTCCACCCCTTTCCACCTCCTCCCCTGAGCCTGCCATGCCCTCCCTCCTCCTCCCGCCCTCCACAGCCTCCTGCATGCCACAAAACAGAGGTGCGGGGAGGGAGGTAGAGGTGCTGAACAGCGGGGCTGCCGGTGAGTGGGAGGCGCTGGGAGCAGAGTGGGGGAGCTGATAGGGGGCTGCTGATGTATTACTGTGGCACTTTGGCAATGTACATTGGTAAATTCTGGCTCCTTCTCAGGCTCAGGTTGGCCACCCCTGCCATAGAGCCTCCAGTCTATCCTGCCACCCAGGCAAGCTGGACTTGGTGATAAATGGTCACTTACATGAAAATAAATAAATAAATAAATAAAATCACAAAATATTCAGGTTGCTCCCACTCCCAAGAGACCAGTCACTTACCCCCAGATTAATTTGTACCTTTGATCTCACACCAAAGCCAACTCTGGTAGCCAATCCTGTAATAAACTAACTAAAGGTTTATTAACTAGGAAAAAGGAATCAGTGTTATTTACAAGTTAAAGCAAGCAAGCGTATACACAAATGAGTTTCAGTCTGTGATTCAAAAGATGACAGAGTTGTAGCAATCAGTCAATTCAGAATATCTTTAAGGGCTAACTGATGCCAAGCATGAGGATTTTTTTTTTAATCTTTAGGAATCTTTGCCCTCAGAGTCTGGATAGCATGAAAGTGATTCCATTTCTTCTTGTCAGAGATTTTTATCCCCTCCCCTCCAGAATCCAAACTGATGGGATGAGTTCACCCGTAGGTCTCCCCTTCCTAGAGAGAGTTAGGAATGCAATCAACAAGGCCTCTCTCTTTTCATGCTACAAAATACCTTTTTTTTCTAACAGTGGACCATCTTCAGCACTCTACCTTTATTAATGCTTCTTTTCCTGTTTGAGTTACACAAATTACAGAGCTTTACAATGCAGACACTTTATACCATGGGCTATACAGGTTATTTGTGAGAACAATACATCAGTAAAGTCTAAAAACATTCTTATCAACTTAACTTCTAATATCTACGTTTATAATGCTAACACAGGGAAGCAAAACTGGTTTCCAGCTATGCATTTGTGTATCTGGGGCCTTGGCATGAGCTGGCCCTGGCCTACCTGCATCACACATGCAGGGGTGAAAGTAGACCGGTACACGCTGGTACAAAGTACCAGTAAGAAGCTGGTACTGACCCATATGCAGCAGACGTTAAAGCGCTGCCATTGCCCCTTTTGCTCCCTCGTTGTCAGCCCTGCCGGTAGGGGCTGGGGGAGAGAGGGGCAGCTACTCTGGGGCCAGTGATTAAAAAAGGCCCTGGGCCCTTTTAAATCGTCGCCAGAGCCCCTAGTGGCACGGGCCAGCCAGCGTAGAGGGGCTGGCTGGGGGAGGCTGACCCCCTACCCCGCTCCTTCCACCCGAGGCCCCTCTCCTTCTGGGCCCCCATACCTGTAAGTGTTTCATATTACTTTCACCTCTGTACACATGTGATAATATTTTTAAAAAATAGATTTATAGCCCTCTTGGTGGTGGAGAAAATCTTGAAAACATGAACCTAAAGGCTCAAAAATTAGAAGACAAGTAATAAGAACCCAACATGTAATATAAAATCCTGTGGTTTTTAAACTGGGGGGGGGGGGCTGATTCATGATTTTCTAAGACTTAGGGCTAGGGATACTTCCTTACACATGGGTCCCTCGGCCCTCAGAGACCCCTCCACAATTTGAGAAAAGGGAGGTACCATACTATAGTAGAAACTGAGGATCCTCACAGCAGATCTAGCCGAAATGATCAGGACTATCATTTCTAAATCTGGCAAGTTTGTCTCTTCTTTTTCTTGCTGAGAGCTTTTGCAACTTCTTCTAAAGGCTGCCAATTTATATTATTATAGAAAAGATTACAATGTGTCCACCTGTGTTGTCTCAGCTTAAACATAGCTTGGAAATTCCTATGGGCAAGGACTGTCTTTTTTGGTATATGTTTGTACGGTGCCTACCCCAATGGGGCTACCACAGGACGAATAATAAACAACAACAAACAGCCAAATAGCTTTTATAAAGCTCTGTAATTGTGTAACAAAAATCACTACTTACTAAAACACTGAATTTTGACCTGCTGTACCTATGAAAATAAATTGTACATTATAGTTCAGCCGTGAAGTGGTAAAGGGCTATTAATCTGTATTCCCATATTCACAATCCATATTCCAACTTGCTGCTTCTGTATCAAAATGATACACTGTATCCAGCATACTATGATGGACTTTTTAGAATCATTTTTCACAGAACTCTGTTCTTTAGAGACTGGATATTTATAGGGATATACAAGTGGAAGTGATATTTCTTGGCAGATACTCTTGATATATGGAAGCCACTATCCAGACTGAACCTATACATTTTATTTCTGCATAAGAGCACAGCATAGTGACCAGTGCCAAATCCATTAGGATCTAGAGATTACATAGAAGCATCCATGGTAAAATCCTGAATTCCTTACCCAGGGACAATTCCTGCTCCCAACTCCCGGGTGGATGAGCAAGGTGCAAAACACATCAGAAATGTCGCATTTCTACAGTTGAGGGGATCTAGCCATTGGAAAATGAATGCAGCATAATCTCCCACCCTTCTGTGACAGCTTTAGGGAGGGGCAGTTCTGTGCTGTTCCTCATGGAAAGAGGGGGATGTGTATAGACTAGAGGTGTTAACGGGCCACAGTGAGTAGGCCTATGTACAGCATGAATCCACAGGCCAAGAATATTGTCAGGAGGAAGGGAGATAAACAGCATGTATAATGCACTGTTCCTGTCTATGTTCACTGCAAGAAGCCACAGCCCAGCTGTACAGATACACTAGGCCTTATATGTACAAAGGGGAGAATTTTATCCCATCATCCCTGTAATTCCTATAGGCAAAGCCTCTTTACTCAACCTTTTCCTGGGGGATCAGGGATGGTCCCTGAGTCCATACTCAGGCAAAACTCCCCATAAAGGGATTTGTATTTGCAGTTTGCCCTGGCATATGGCTGCATAAGCTGAAGGTGGAGGGCAATTTGGGTGAAAGTGATCATGAAATGGTAGATTTCATTACCCTAAGGAAGGGAAGGAGAGAAAGCAGCAGAATAAGGACAATGGACTTCAAAAAAGCAGTTTAACAAACTCAGAACTGATAGATAAAGTCTCATGGGAAGAAAGGCTAAGGGATAAAGGAGTTGAGGAGAGCTAGCAGTTTCTCAAGCAATATTAAAGGCACAACAGCAAACTATCCGGATGCAAAGGAAAGATACAAAGAATAGTAAGATGCCAATATGGGTCCATCAGGAGCTCTCTAACAACCTGAAATTCAAAAAAAGAATCCAACAAAAATGAAACCATGGATGAATTGCTAAAGAGGAACACAAAAGAATAGCACAAGCATGTAGGGACAAAATCAGAAAGGCTAAGGCACAAAATGAGTTACACCTAGCAAAGAACGTAAAAGGTAATAAGACATTCTTTAAATACATTCTGAAGCAAGAGAAAGACAAAGGAAAGTGTAGGTCTTCTACTTAGCATGAAAGTAGAGATAACATCAAGAAAGCTGAGGGTTTGATGACTATTTTGCTTCATTCTTCACTCAAAATGTTAATGGTAATCAGATACTCAACACAATTAATACAAACAAGGAGGAAGTAACACAAACCAAAATAGGGAACAATCAAGTTAAAGAATATTTAGATAAGTTACATGTATTCAAGTTAGCAGGGTCTGATGAAATTCATCCCAGGGTATTTAAGGAACTGGCTGGCGCTATTTCAGAAGCATTAGTAATCATCTTTGTAAACTCATGGAGAATGGGTGAGGTCCCAGAGGATAGGAGAAGGGCAAAAATAATATCTATTTTTAAAAATAGGAACAAAGATGACCCAGGGAATTACAGACCAGTCAATTTAATTCAGTCAGTAACTTCAATACCTGGAAAGATACTGGAACAAATTATTAAACAATCCTCTTTTAAGCGCCTAGAGGATAATAGGGTTTTAAGGAATAGCCTGCATGGATTTGTCAAGAACAAATCATGCCAAACTATACTAATTTCCTTCTTTCACAGGGTTACTGGCCTAGTGGATAGGGGATGAAGCAGTAGAAGTGCTATATCTTGATGTTAGTAAGGCCTTTGACAGAGTCCCACATGACGTTCTCATAAGCAAACTAGGAAAATGTGGTCTAGATTAAATTACTATAAGTTGGGTGCACAACTAGTTGAAAGTCCATACTCAAAGGGTGGTTATCATTGGTTCACTGTCAAACTGGGAAGGCCTATCTAGTGGAGTCCCACAGAGTCAGTCCTGAGACTGTTACTATTTGATATTTTCATTAATGGCTTGGATAATGGAATGGAAAGTATGCTTATGACATTTGTGGATGACACCAAGAGAGGAGGAGTTGCTAGCACTTCGAAAGAAAATTCAAAACAACCTTGACAAATTGGAAAATTGGTCTGAAATCAACTAAATGACATTCAATAAAGACAAGTGCAAAGTACTTTATTTAGGAAGAAAAAACAAATGCACAACTACAAAATGGGGAATAAGTGGCTAGGTGGTAATACTGCTGAAGTGGATCTAGGGCTTATAGTGGATCACAAACTGAATACAAGCCAATGTCTGATGCAGTTGCAAAAAAAGGCGAATATCATTCTGGGGTTTATTAACGGGAGTGTCATATGTAAGACATAGGAGGTAATTATCCCACTCTATTTGACATTAGTGAGGCCTCAGCTAGAACACTGCACACAGTTCTGGGCTCCACACTTTAGGAAAGATGTGGAAAATAGGAGAGAGTACAAAGGAGGGCAAGAAAAATGATAAAAGATTTAGAAAGCCTATAATCTATGAGGAGGGGTTAAAAAAAGTGGGCATGTTTAATCTTGAGAAAAGCATCTGATAAAAGTGTTCAAATATGTCAAGGGCTGTTATAAAGATGACTCCGATCAATTGTTCTCCTTGTCCACTGAAGGTAGGAGAAGAAGCAATAGGCTTAATCTTCAGCAAGGGAGATTTGTATTACCCATTTGGACAAACTTTCTAACTCTAGGGCAATTAAGTTCTTGAAAAGGCTTCCAAGGGAGGTTATGGAATTCCCAACACTGGGGGTTTGTAAGAACAGGCTGGACAAACACCTGTCAGGCATGGTCTAGGTTTACTTGATGCTGCCTCAGCCCAGAGGGCTGGACTTGGCTACTTGATGATTGGATGAAGCTCTGGAGCAGCATAGGGAAGGAGTGATGCCTCAGAGAAGACTGATTCCGTCTCTACTCCTCCTTGTGCTTCAGGGGGCAGCAATCTGCTATTGGTATCTACTGGTAACAGATTTGTATCCCCCTGGTGCTGATTTAGCAATGCTGGCCAACATGTTCCCCCCAGCCTCCAGCCAATCCATGGGGGAGAGGGGTGTAGTTTGTGTACTGCACCTCCTTACTTTTATGCACCCAGACCAAAGGAGGATGTGAATGAATATACTGGGGGAGGGTCTAACCCTCCCTTGTGTTCCTCACTGGCCGCACAGCCTTGACCATGATCTGGCCCAGAATTAAGAGTTGTTTTGCCTGAGTAAAGGCTGCAGGATTTGGCCCTACATAACTGGATATCAAGTTTTACCAGAAAGATTATTTCCCTACAACAATGCAAAACTCATGTCTTTATAAAAGCTGCTTGCAAAACAACAAACCCCCTTCACTTTGCTACAATGTAGTTGTTGAATGAGGGGTTATGGGTAGGGAACATGCTTAGGAACAAATTCCTACCCATATGGAGAGTCAGCATTACCTCTGAAAGCTTAGTCAAAACACCTGCATCTAAATTTTGACCTCAGGCTTTGCTCCCAGTTATATTTCCCCAGCCTTAGCCAAATGAGCAAATAAACAATCCAACCTAACTGCAGGGCTTCTCCAAGAACTCACTGCCCATCTGTTTGTAATTCAGTCAGAGGCAAAAATCAAGTAAACAATAAATACATGAAGATATCAGTAACAAGATTTAACTCCAGAACCACATCTCCTCTAATTCCAGGAATGTGATCTGTGTTCTAAAGCTGGCATTCCATTACTTTCATTCTGGGAGAAAGAAATAAGTGAACATACCAGCAGGCTTTCTGTGATTTCTAAACAGGTATTTCATCCTTAATTGTTTATTCTCTTTATATTTCTTCCAAAGATCAGAATGTGTTTAACATGGTGTAAAAACATGCTCATGTTCATTTTTATGTTCTCTTTGGAAGTTTGAACACTCAGAATAAAGGGGCACCTCAACTTAAAAACATTTTGCTTCTGCCTGAAAAGTTTTTACCTACTGCTGTCACAAGAAACACCTCAGATTATTATAACAAAGAGACTAGAGGAACAATATGTTTTTCTGTTTGTTTATATTATGAATGTAGGCCCTTTGTGTATAGTAAATGTTACTGTTTTCCCTCTATAGTCGGTTTCATCCTAATGCTCACACAACCACAAGGAAGAGCTGCTATTCTCACATTTGGTGCCCTCAGAAGTGCACCACTGGATGGACCCTGGCCCAACTTACTTTCCTCCATATCCCAATACAGACACTCTAGCAGCTCTGGGGTGTTCCCAACACAGAGTGTGGTGCTGCTGCTTTTGGCAGTGGCATGGGCCTCGCCCTAGAATGTTTATGTTTGGTTAGTGTTTTGGCATGCTGCAAAAATTTTCCTGAGAAACACCAGTGAGGGAAGGGAAATGGTGATGTTTAACGGGTTATAGCTCAGCCAAAAGTGGATGTCATGTTATGGGACAAAGCAAAAATAATTTCTCTGGCACTGGGGCTTTCCCCTGCAGAATATCAAAGGCCTGCTGCAAACAATGAGGTGAGGGAGATTTTCAAAGAAATGTTGCAAGACATGCAAGACACACATACACTGCAGGTTTATGTGGCCTGATGGGCATTAGAAGCCGTTAAATTTACTGAGCAGGGAGGAAAATTAGCAACGCTATGCCAATTAATCACCATATAAATTTGTGTGTATGTTATAACCCCATCCTCTACCCTTTATGTATTTGTAGAGACTGTAAGCCCTCCCACGTAGGGCTTATCTCTTTTCTATCTGTGCAGCACCCAACAGGCTAGGACCCCAATACCGACTGGGGCCTTGGGTGCCACTGTAATAGAAATATTTCTTGTACTACTACCAATATGTTGACAGCCTGTTCAACCGGGCTGCAATATCCTGTCCACTGCATAGAGAGCAGAGACATGGCCAGTGAATCTAGGACTACTCACATCCATGATTCAACCCCCTCTGAAAACAGTTGCTATGGAAACTATTGATTCCCAAGGCTAGAGTAATAGCCAGAGTGGCACCGCTGGCATTTCATGCCCTGGGGAGAGAATTCATGCCCAGGGAGCATCCCTTCAGAAAGCCCATTTGTTCATGCCTTGTACAGGAGAGAGTAAATGCCTGGGCCTAGATGGTTTTGAGGCACACTTCCACTAAACCTTCTTAGAACAGATTTAAACAACCCAACCTTCAGAGGGTGCAATTACACACATTCTATCCATAGAACATCTCCCTTTCCAGTCTATGCATCTGATGAAGTGGGCTGTAGCCCACGAAAGCTTATGCTCAAATAAATTTCTTAGTCTCTAAGGTGCCTCAAGTACTCCTGTTCTTTTTAAATAGAGTCAAACATCTGTACCTGTTTGTGATGTAAAATCACAGGGAAGCTGGTGGGCTGGTTCCTCCCAATTTCACCACATCTTAGCAAGCTGGACCTCAGGTTATGTACATACAGATATGTATGGCTCAGCTGTCAAGCTGTCTGAAGTGACTCACAAAGGTGGGTGCCAATCTCAAGGCAGACTGTTACAAACCAGGGCACAAGCCTCAAACTGGTTGTGTTCTTTATAATTAGATTTCAGCAACCAAGGATCAAGTGTGAACTCTTTAAGCACTATAACAACCTTAGCATGGAGTCACAGATAATCCCCTAGAGTCTATTTTGTCACCCAGGCAAGCCTGCCTGTAGCGGGGTGGTCACCCTGCTCTGGCCCTGAAGGGGTTAAAGCAGCCCTAGAGAGGGCTGTGGTGGAGAAGCTAGGCTGATTGGGAAAGCAGCCACAGCTGTAGCCAGTGCAATCAGGGCCCAGCTGGCCCTTATAAGAGGGCGATGGGCCAGAAAAACACATCCTCTCTCTTGTCTTTGGAGAGAGAGGGACTTGGCTGCCTAGGAAGCTGAGGAAGGTACCTAGGGTGGAGCAGTGCTGGGGAAGGGCAGAGGGAGCTGGGGCGCTCCAGCCTAGCAAAGCCCCAGGCTGAGTTAAGGGCCCACCAAAGGGTACTGGGGCTGCAGAGGGGTAGCCCAGCTATAGGCAGAGGCAGCTGGTCAAACCCTCCTTGCTGATGATGATTGGTTTACAGACTGCCGTCTGCCCCAGTGAGCTGGGGCTAAATGGAGACTGGTAGTAGCCACTGAGGCAAGGTGAAGATAGGAGGTTGGGGGTTCCCTGCGGTGGGAAGACCCAAGTTGTAGGTTACTGCTGGTGGCAGGACTCTGACATAGAAGGACATGGGGAGGGCAGTGGCAGGTGGGACACTGGCCTGCAGAGGGTGCTCTGGGCTGGAAGAGCTAATTCCCAGGACAACCAGCAGAAGGTGCCGTGCTGGTGAGTCATTGCCCCGCCACGCTGCTTTTGTGATAGTTGGTCCCTTTACACCAAAAATCACAATAATATTCAGGTTACTCCCAGTCCCAAAGGGCCAGTCCCTTACCCTAGGTCAGTTGTACCCTACAGCTCTCACCAAAAAGAATGCTTGTAGTCAATCCTGGAATACACCAACTAAAGAATTATTAACTAGGAAAAAGAAATAAGCAAGTTATTTGCAAGGTTAAAGCAGGTAATATACACACACACACAAATGAATTATGGTCTTAGATTTCAAAAAGTAAGAAAAGTTTCTGTAATGTGCAAGCTGTATATGTCCTTTAGGACTAACCCAGCTAAGCAGCTTGGGGATTCCTTGCTTAAGCTTCCAAATTCCAGGCAGCATAGTGATGCGGTTCCTTCTGGTCAGAGATTTGTATTCCCTTCCCCAGAGTTCAGACTGTGATGGGACAAGCATTTGTGCACATCCCCTCTTCATGGGTGTGGGGAGAGCAAAATAGGAGTGGAACAAGCTGATTCCCCTACTCTACATTTTCAGCTTGTCAAAACTGAAATCATTTAAAGAACTAACCCTGAAATGCAAACTAGAAAGGTCAGATTTTCACAAATATCTCCAGTGGTATCATTACCTCCATTTGTCTTCCAACTGGGATGACCTCAGCCAGCTGATGTTTGAACCTGAAATTGAACTGAAGCAGCCTAGACACGTAGGAGAAGGAAAAGATTAATCACCATACTATAAGTGAATGAATGAAGTTGAAAGAGTGAGATGGTGTGTGATACAGTAGATTGAGCACTAGCCTGGGACTCAGGAGAGTCAGTTTCAATTCCTGGCTCTACCGCTCACTAGTTCATTAGCTTGAGTAAACTTGCCTCTGTTTCCTCGATCACTTTTAATGTGTCATATGTTTTTTATGTAAAAACATCAGGGCAGGGACTGCCTCTCACAGTCCATTTGTACAGTGCCTAGCACAATAGGGTCCAGATTTCAACTGTGGCTTTTAAGTGCAAATGTAATACAAATGAATATTAGACAAAAGTTACAAGATATAAAAGATTTTGAAGTAGAATTTCACTATAGCAGGAGAATCCTCCTGGCCTGTTACTTTCCAAAAAAACCCATATTATTACCACCTTTCTCCATAATTGAGGGAATTCTAGTGGAAAGTTCTCCTGGGTTTTTTTCCTACACCAGATAGAGCAAATAAAATCCATCCAAATGCTGTGAGAGAATGATTGTGGGCAGATTAGTTACACCACACACATTTTCTGGGACTGCATTCAGATACAAACCTTCTGGCCACCCATACATGATAGCTTAGATAAACATTCAGCATTTGGTTTCATAAGACCCAAGTTTACTACATTTCTTGAAGTTAAAGCAACAAAGAAAGACGAATTCTAAATATTAACAATAGCCGCTCTGAAATGCATTACAGTACTCTGGCTCACAAAAGAAACTCCCACACAGATGATGTGGCTAAATATATAGCAAGATTCCGGGATATTGAACAAATTATAATTAGAAGCAGACGATCCCAGGCCAGCTTTGATGGCAGATGGGACTTCGCCAGACCAGTTACTCATTATTCCTGAGAACAACTGTCAAGCAACCTAGTTTGTGAGTGATATCTCCTATACAAATTGTCCCCACTTATAGGGATCATCTATTAATAGAAATTATATTCCATACACCAGATAGTACTCCCGGTTTTATAATGCAAGAACAAAGGGGCATTACATTGTATTAAAAGGTGGCGAGTTCACAATTGATAAAAGGAAATGCTTTTCATACAACTCGCACTGTGGAGCTCATTTCCACAGGAAGTCACTGAGACCAGGAATTTAGTAAGGGATTTTCAATTAAAAAAAGAACTGAATATTTATATGGATAACAAGAATATTCAGAGTTATCATAATTAATGCTAACAATTGGGAAGAGAAGAGAGAACATTTAGGAAGGGGTATTAAAATGAGTTATCTGCATAACTGAGTTTGCAGTTCACCAGCCAGTTCGTAAAAAAAAAAAAAAAAAATGGGTCAAACTGAAACACTTTGTTTTCAGAATTTTCTTCAGCTGAAACAATTTGGCAAATTTGACACACATTCACAAAATGTTTCAGTTGACCTGAATCTGCATTTTGGCGTGGGGGGGGAAGTTCTCTGAAAAATTTTGCTTAGCTTTATATTAAACTTCATGTTTCAAGGTTTAAAACCATTTCTATTAGCGATCAGGAGGAGAGAGTATGTGAGAGGCAGATTATCCCACATTTGCCCACCGCAGAGTTCATACACCTTCCTCTGAAGCATCTGGTGCTGGCCATTATCAGAGACAGGGTACTGGACTAGGTGGATCTCGGGTCTGATCCAATATTGCAATTCCTGTGTCCTATGCAGGGGCGGCTCCAGGCACCAGCACACCAAGCGCGTGCTTGGGGCGGCAAGCCACTGGGGGCGCTCTGTCGGTCGCCGCGAGGGCAACAGGCAGGCTGCCTTCGGCGGCTTGCCTGCGGAGGGTCCGCTGGTCCCGCAGCTTCGGCAGGAGGTCCGCCGAAGCCGCGGGATCAGCGGACCCTCCGCAGGCAAGCCGCCGAAGGAAGCCTGCCTGCCATGCTTGCAGCGGCAAAATGCCTAGAGCTGCCCCTGTTCCTATGTTTTTCATTGTATCCACTACTTATGTACCAATCAATACTCAACTACTATGGACTATAAATCAGTAACGTATAAGGTAACTGTTCCAAATATTCATCCCAGTTGTGTACCAACATATACGTAACACTTCTGTACTTTGAAACTCTATAATTACCTGAATATTCAGGTGCATCACTTCAAGTATAACCAGCTTAAATGTATAGTTTCCTAACTGCAGGCTTGAAAAGGGACCATACATACCTGTAATTAATCTTTGGAAATGGAAGTAGACATTTTAGAAAGGTACATATATTTTTTAAATTGCCCATTACCATAATTAAACCAAACTGAATTCTTTAAGGTTCAAGCCTCCAGGGCTGATACAAAATTAATTTAATAGAAGACTGAATAACACGATAAGAGATCAAATTAAAAACTTTAGTTAATATAAAATAGTTAAGCAAACAGCCATTACAATATAACCATACACTGCATTGATATTCACTTTCTAAGATGAAATGATGCATTTAGGGTGATCAGTCCCAAAATGAGGAGAATGGGCATAATCCTCTCTCTAACACCACTTAGTTAATTAATGCTAAATACACCTTTTTTCCATAATTAAATATTTTTACTTTCTTACTGGCTATTTAATAGTAAGCATCACCTTAATCAATATCTCTGAAAATGCCATACCAGTAACTATCATATCGATAGCATTTTCCAAAACATTAACATTTTATCTAAAACTCTCGTAAAAAACAGTTAGGACCAACATATGTTTATAGCGTGACCTGGGGTTATGTCCCAACTTATCTTCAACTTGCCTCTTAATTGTCTTACTTCACTTTACTCATATTGTTCCAGGTCTGATTTGACTATTGTCAGTTCCATTTTTAAAGAAATTGATTTTTGGGCCTACTTACATTTCAGTATCTATATAAACATAAGCAAGCTCTATAGGTTACAAAACCCTCCAGCCTGAGGAAATGGAGAGATCACTTGCTGTTTTTACCTAAGAGATGAATATTTATTAGAAGGTTCTTGTTTTAATGAGAGTTTTGGGATGAAGTTGTTTAGAAAAAAATATTGGAACTGGTTAACACACATTTGCAGGGGATTTGATTCCTCTCCTGCCACTGTAGATAAGGTGGTTGTGTTGTTTACAGACCTAACACTAAACCGGAGCAAGGCATGGATCAGTACTTGGCCGGGGGGCTGTGCCCCATAACAGCTGTAGAGCATGCTCCAGCTGGTGGGACAGTTTAAAAAGAGCACTGGTCACCCTGTGAGAGGTGGGGAAGGAGTTTCAGGTTGCAGCAGAAACTGAGGCTGATGCTGTGGGCAAAGTGACTTCAGCTTTGGTAAGGCCCCTCTGGGAGCAGTGAAGAATGAGATGTTAGTATCTGATAGATGAAGCAAATACTACTAAGTTTGTGACCATGCCCCAAACAGAGAATTTACAGCCCAGTAGAAGACTGGTAAGACTATAATGGGGTATACAAACCCCACACTGGACAACATGGGTTAATGAGCCAATGTGGGCTCAGATGGCTCTGCCCTGTTGCACCTGTGAGAAATGTCTGGCTTGGAGGAAAGACCTTTAAGAGGGAGAGCCCCAGCATAGTTGGATGGCAGGGCAGGTTGGGGGCTCTGACTAAGGCTGGCTGAGCTATACTTTGGGGGGGGAGGGAAGATGTAAGATGTAATGGAGAATTCTGGAACCAAGCTATAAGGGGAAGGCTGATCACAGGTTAGGGAAAAGAAACGGGTGGACAGGCTAACTGCTAATTCATACTCAGTGCTAATATTTTATCATTTCTTTCACTTCCCTTTTTATTTAGGATGGTTTAACCATAGAAACCTCCTTTTATGATGGAAAAATCATGGAGGTTTTGGGCTTCCAATGAATCATAAACAATGTCTCGTTCTCATTCATATTTGTATGTTTAAATATTCACACACACACAAACACAAATACTCACTCAGGTCTGCTTATCAGGGGTGGCTCCAGGCACCAGTGCACCAAGCGCGTGCCTGGGGCGGCAAGCCGCGAGGGGCAGCCTGCTGGTCGCCGTGAGGGTGACAGTTAGGCTGCCTTTGGTGGCATGCCTACAGGAGGTCCGCCGGTCCAGCGGCTTCGGTGGCAATTCGGCAGCAGGTACGCCGAAGGCGTGGGACCGGTGGACCTCCCGCAGGCCTGCTGCCAAAAGCTGCCTGTCTGCCGTGCTTGGGGCAGCAAAATACATAGATCCACCCCTGCTGCTTATGATTGTTTTTAGCATTGGAAAATTGGCATCTTTAAAGCACAAAGTACATCTATTACTGTGTGGGAAGAGAAGAAAATAAAGTTAAAAAAAACCTTACATTTTATATCTGTTTAATAAATTCCTGTGGAAAACTGGATTAATAAAATGTACTTAAAATAAAAACATAATTCCAAACACCTTCCAAGAGTTATGACTATGTACATGACAAGAAAAATTGTTTAAGTAAATGGCATTCATTATAAATGCAAAATTCTTCTTTATAAAACTAAGAAAGAAGGTTTTTAAATGTACTCAAGTATAATGTATTACCAGTTCTGACAGTTTTATCACAAGTTATGATATTTTGTGCTTCTCTAACTTATCTCCTGGAGGTATGAATCTCAGCTTTCTCTTAATTTTTAAAATAATTTCTTACAATATCTGGTCATAAAATTATTCTCTCCCCTTCCCCCCCCCCCCCCGACCCATGGAAAACTTTGACTTTTCATTAAAAAAAAAAGTTTTTGACCAAAAACTTTTCAGTTTTAATTTTTTTTTATTAAAAGTTTAAATTTTCCACTGAAAGTAGACCAAATCCATGAAGATGTCATTTGGTTGAAAACTTAGTTTCCACCCCACCCTCATCAAATTATAGTGTTAATGGAAAATTTTCAACAAGCCCTATTGTAAGCCCTGCTGGTTGTGGACAAAACCTTGAAAATGCTAATCATAAAGGCTCTAAAACAGAAGGCAAATAAATAGAATGCAAAATATATTTTAATAAAGATTTAAGTAAATCTTATGATTTCTTGGGGCCTGACTCATAATTTTTTAATGTTTGGGGCTGGCAGTACTGCAGTAGTCAAAACAAACAAACAAAAAAAACTCTCTCAATACCTGAAAATTGAATGATAAACCTACTTTTTTTAATCTAAAAACCATAGAACATAACTTATGAAAATTTTGATTTCTACTGTGATGGAGGTTGATCAATTTAAAGTGCTGTGGTATGTGTACTGAGGCTTCACTAGAGCCACACCAAGTGCAGATTGGGCCCTGAGAATGTCAGGATTAATTGTGGACAAAACTATGACATTTGTTTCATATGCAAAAATGAAATTCCATTTGTTCTGAATACCAGAGTATCTGCTACCTCTGTTAATTGCATTTTCCATATGGGAAGAGAATTCATAATAAAATGTGAATTTTACATTTTATAGAATTCCCTGACCAGCCAAAACTCTCTAGTTGCTTTCCCCAGGGACATGAGAGCTCAGTTCAGATGACAATGATGAAAACAAGGAACTGTTAGAATTTATTCTCAGAGTCCTGAGGTAACACCTGTAGCAAAGACTCAATTAATTAAACCGTGATAAACTTAGAGAGCCTTATTTTGTTGCTATCTGATAAAATCAGCTAACAGGACACTCAAAGCTTGTTTTTAAACACAAACCAGAAACTTTAAACTCAAATGTAAAGAAAGCAGGCTTTTTTAAAACTAAATCATCTCTCAAGTTGTGAGAGACTGACCAGTTTTACCTCATGAGCTCAATTCATTGTCCTACACCTTAAATGCTCACGCAGCTATATCACCTAGTGAATTAAAAAGCCACAAATATGGAAGCATTCATTTCCTCTTTAAAAAATATCATAGGCACACAATACAGGATAATGCACACAGATTAATTTCTGATGGTAACTACTGTAAATCAAACACCAAAATAGTCTAAAAATTTTTTGTATAATATATGTGAGAACTAATCAAATGCTACTCTTAATCAGAAGCAAGCAAATCTATAATTTACATGAACTGTAAATCAACACTGTACCAGGGATTAAAGGAATTCTCTCTCTCTTCACAGAGTGTTTAGATTAAAAAGAGTGAGTGGGAGAACATGAAATACATTTTGTTTTTTTTTAATCTTATGCAGACTCCTTGGTATGACCTGTTCATTCATTGCCTGTGGAACTCAATTGACAGGTATGTATCAATTGGGTCATCCCTGATTAATACAATCAATTTTTAAGTTTCCCCTTTGAAAACATTAGCTATTTGGAGGAAAAGATGGTAAATTATTAGCCAACCATATCAATAGTCAGATAAAATGAAGAGGGGGGACTTATCTGGCTGAGAGGTGGTGTTGGTCTGTGACAGTTCAGAAACTGTGTCAGTGAACTTGGTGTAAGAGTCCAAAACACACCCCAATTTACATGCTATTAATACATGGTATCTTTTCTTTCCCATATGCCTGCATGCCATCCTCCCTCTCTCTCCCCATCCCTGTAGCTTTCTATTTCTTTTTAAAAGAGGGGAGCATGGGAAAACTGAGCTGGCTTGTCTGACAGACAGAAAATATAGATTTAGACTGCCATTATATTAAAAACAATCCATTAATTTGTGATTCTAGTTTGTAAATCCAATTTGACACGACAAGATCTTGATTCTCAGAGATGCTGAATGCTTGTAGTTCAATTTGCTTCAGCTGGAGTTGTGCAGTTGAGATCAGTGAGAACAGGATCAGGCCCTATCTAGTTTTGTTTACTTTTTCTCCCCACTGTAACCTAATGATGGCTAGAATTAAATTGGAGTTGCTGTACTTTGAAAGACTTGTGTACACAAACTTCTGCAGAAAAAAGTATAAAATTACAGTTTTTCACTTGCATTGCCCATGGCCTATTACTCACTTCTACATATGAGTAATAATATGCTTCTATCCATATTAGATTAGATTAAGAAAGGGACATAACACAGTTGTGTCAGGCCTTTCTTTTAAATTACATTCTTATAGAGAACCTCCTTCTGGTGGAATTAAATAAGAAACCTAAAACCAATATTACCCAAGAGCTATTAAAAACTTAAATCACATGAGTCACCATTGAGACAGTTGCCAGTCCTGACAGGATCCCTAAAATATGAAAAATTTAGATTCCAAATACACCCTTGTTACTGCAAATTTATATAATTACTTTTGTTTTGTCATCCACATTTGCAAAATCCCAACTCTTTGACTTCCGGAATGACTCATATTTTGTTGAAGTTTGGAGGCTGCGGGTTTGGTTTTGTTTTTTTGAGGTTTTGTTTTTACTATTTTAACCAGCGTTCACTTGTGGGGTAGAAGTGATCATCCCATACTGTCACGGTCACCATGCCTCAGTGGGTCACAGCAGAGAATACCAGATTCAGGACAAACTGTTGAGAAATGGGGCAGACCCATCCCAAACTGGTGGTTATTCTCCCATAAGATATGCCAAGCCAGTAACAAAAGTAAACTTCTAGCTCACCACACCGACTAACAAGAAGTCAGAAATGCAGTCTCCTTAGGTATCCCAGCCCTTGTTTCACCACCCAGACACTAGACTTAATGATGAGTGGTTATTTAAAACCAATTTCAGCAAACAAAGGTTTCTTCTGATCCCAAGAGATCAGCCACTCAGCCAGGCCAATATATAACTCAGATCTTACCCAATAATTACGCTGTTGCCAATGCTTTAGTATCTAATATCTAAAGATTTCTTTATAAGAGAAAAGAAAGAGGAGAGAGTTATAATGGTCAAGGAAAACAAATACATACATTCATTGCAAAGTTCTTGGATCAGTTTTGTAGCAGTGATGGAATAAACTGCTGGCTTGTAAAGTCTCTGGTAACTTCCAAAAGATTGTTTGAAATGCTCCTTTTGATGTAAGTCCAAAGATCAGAGAAGGAAAAAGGCAAAATGGAGATGCTTCCACGACCTTTTATACTTTCTCCTATGTGGAGGGAATGTTGTCAGTCTTAGTTTGTGGAAAATTATAGGCACAAGGTGGAATCCAGGGTCACATGAGCAAGTCACATGTCCTTTCATGCTTTGATGAGACATAGGAGTAGCCATATTCTGGCTAATGTGTCTAAAGGCAGGCTCACCAAGTGCTGATAAGCTTCTTCTATGGGGCATTGTGTGTGTTGATGGGCCATCAGCGTGAATAGTCCATTCACAATGTGCTGGCTAGACTGGATGTAAACTACTTGCTGGATGTTACCCCAGGAGCAAACACATTTGAAATACTGGTACATAGTTAATATTCATAACTTCAGGTACAAAAATGATACATGCATAAGAATAGGATAATCATATTCAGCAAATCATAACTTTTCCATTGATACTTTACATGATATATTTTGTACAGGATTTGTTGCATTTGACTTACAGTGGCAATATTAATGATATACCTGGTCATGTTTTAATCATACAGCATCACAGTCACTTCTTACATTGTCAATGGAAGGGGAGGTGTTTAAAGCGGGGGGAAGAGTAGCGGAGTGACAGAAGCACTGGGGAAGAAAAATACTGGGATAAAAGAAAATAGATCAGAGTTACCATTACTTTCCTCCCTCCATAGCTCAAGAAATTTAAAATATTTCCTTTCTTTGAGATCTTTTACAGAATATTTGAGTTTCAAAGAGTTGTGCAAATAGTAAAAGACTCAATACACCAATCATTTTTTCTGAGCTTCTGCTGTTGTCCATGGATTTTATTATTTGTGTTTATACACAAGACTATACATATTTGTTTTTTAATTGAGTCAGTGCTGGTCTATACAGGGAAATTGACCAGAATAGAGTTTGTGGAATAAGCTATTTGACCCAAAACAAAATTTGTTGACTTTTTTTATTCACTGAAAGTTCTAAAAAATTTCAGTTGGACCCTAACCAATTTCATTTTTTTGACCTGCCAGTGAACTGAAAAGTCAGTTATTTATTCAGCTCTACTTATGGATCCTGTAATATGAGTCAATAAGAGCCTTATCATAACAGCACAGTTAAATGGCACATGATTTTTGTTCCCAATAAAGTAAAATATGTAAAATACTCTGTATGTACTAAATATTATGTTATTATTTTCATGGACTATGATTCCATTAACCAGATCATTCTTGGGCCCAGTGATGAGCTGGAGCTGGTTTGCACCAGTTCGCAAGAACTGGTTGTTAAATTTAGAAGCTGGTGTAGAACCAGTTATTAAAGGGGCTGGCGGGTGGGCAAATGCCAGTCTGTGGGCCACATCCGGCCTGCGGGACTGTCCTGTCTGGCCTCCCTGAGCTCCCAGCTGGGGAGGCTCCCCCGGCCCCTCCCCCACTTCATTCCCCTCTTGCAGAGCCCCAGCACCAGCACCAGTGCTCTGGGCAGCTCTGCAGCTCCTGCTGCTTTGAGCAGCATGGTAAGGGGGGCCGGGACAGGGCTGGGAGGAGGGGTTGGATATGGGGCAGGGAGCGGTTGTAGGGGGCGGAGGTTCTGGGGGGGGCGGTCAGGGGACGGGAAAAGGGGGGATTGGGTGGGCGTGGGAGTTCTGGGGGTCTTTCAGGGTGGTGGTGGATGGGGTCGGGGCAGTCAGGAGACAGGGAGCGGGGCAAGTTGGGTAGGGGGTGGGCTCTGGTGGCTATTTAAAGGGCCAGGGCAGTAGAAGCAGGAGACCCCCCAGGCCCTTTAAATAGTCCCCAGAGCCCAGAGGTAGTGGGGGGCTCCAGGGGCTATTTAAAAGTCCTAGAGCTCCAGCTGTCTCTGCCACCCCGGTCCTTTAAATAGCCGCGGGAGCCCCACTGCTTCCCTAGGGGTCCCACAGTTATTTAAAAGGCCAGAGTGGTAGAAGCAGGGGAGTCGTGGGCCCTTTAAATAGCCCCCGAAGCCCTGGGGTAGCGGGGGATCCAGGGGCTATTTAAAGGGCCTGAGGTTCCAGCTGTCTCTGCCACCCTGGTCCTTTAAATAGCTGCTGGAGCCCCGCAGCTTCCCCAGGGCTCCCACGGCTATTTACAGGGCTGGGGCGGTAGAAGCAGGGGAGCCCCAGGCCCTTTAAATAGCCCCCGGAGCTCCGGGCTGCTGCTGCTATCTCAGGGGGGCACTTACCTTACAGGGTGGGATGGGGCTGGCTCTGACTCCCTCAGCCACACCCCTTCCGCCCTAGGCCCCACTCCTTCTGAGAGCCAGAGCTGGCCCCAGCGTATCAGGAAGTCACTGCACTTGCTTTCATTCCTGGTCTCGGGAGGGGGTGGTCAGGGGACAAGGAGCTGGGGGGGTTGGATGGGTTGTGGGTTCTGAGGGGTGCAGTCAGGGTCAGGACATGGGCTGGGTTGGGGTCAAATGGGCGGGGAGACAGGCACGTGGGGCTTGTACTCACCACACGGTTCCCTACCTGGTCTTCAGCAGCACTTTGGTGGTCGGGGGGGGGTCTTCTCTCTCTCCGGGTGAAGGACCTGCCGCTGAAATGCCACCGAAAACCTGGAGCGAGTGAAGACACCCTCCTGCCACCAAAGTGCCACTGAGGACCCGGTAGGGAACCAGTTATTAGGATTTTGGGAGCTCATCACTGCTTGGGCCCATCATATTTGACACCTTTAGCTCATATCTCATATGTGGTTGTTGGAAACTCTGTGCATCTGTTGGACTACAGCCCAGCAAGAGACATATCTTATGGCAGATGATCCTTCTTTTGACCAAGAATCCTGGAAGTGCCAAGCTCCAAATACCCTTCAATCACCTTTTTTTCCCCTGTCACATCCCTATCTGGAGTTGGCAACTTTTATAGCCTTCTTCCAAAACTCAGTATTATATGGTTGTTGTGCAAACTGATATGTATAAGGTTTGCTGATAACTGGTCTATGGCCAACCCATTGGTAATCTTCCATCCAGGATCATTGCAAGGGCCATCCTACCAATATAGCTCTCAAATCTCCACTGGACACGTCCATACCAACTTAGCCCAGCCTCCCTCATCTTGGCTTTTATTGGGGCAACCCACTTTTGGCCTCTCACAACCTCATTTAGTTTCCAACCATTTGACTACCTCAACATCTTCATTTCCTTTCCTGTGGCTGGCCAAATCTGTTCCATATATTAGGATGGGTCAGATTGCAGTTTTATATGCTCTACCTTTTAACTCTGACATCTTTTTATCACAGAGAACTGGGGTCATCTCCTGCCATTTGCACAAGGCAGCTTTGGGATGATGCTGGGCATCACTCAAGAGGGCACCACCATCAGCAATTATTGATCCTAGGCATTTAGATTATTTCATTCTAAGGTCTCTGCATGTAACATCCTTTATAGTAAGTCTTCCTCCTTTATCAAAGCCTCAGTCTTACCAGTGTTCACTCTAAGTTCTGCTCAAGACTGTGTTGCCACTGTTCTAAATTGGTTTTCAGGGTCTCACAATCTTTTGCACTTGTCATTAAGACATCAGCAAACATATTCCAAGGTGGCTTCTTTTGTATATTCTCATTTTTCACATACAAGATAACTGCAAACAAAACCTGGCTCCACACTGATGCAGGTCAATGCTTACTGGAAATTCTCTGCTGTAGCTCCATTTGGTTTTGACCATACTAGTCACTCCTCTTACATATCCTGGATTAGACTGACATATCCTTCTGGCACACCTCTCCATCACAAACTGCACCATACTAAGTCTCTTGGTACATGATTATACACTTCCAAGTCCACACAATTGCAGTCTCTTTTCTCTGAACTTTTCCATGAGGATTCATAGAGTAAGTAGGGTATCAACTGTACTCCTTCCCAGCATAATGTCATATGAACTCATCCAAATTTCAACTGTTTCACACAGATACTTTTCAATAATCTTCTCCCATATTTTATAGAATGTGACTTCAGCTCCCAATACCCTTCCTTCGCTACCTCTTCTTATAGCCTGAAGGTTATTTCTCCCAGGATGGTCTGTGTGAAGTTCCCAAACAAAATCTATGACTCAAGTGATCTAATTAAAACCAAGATTTCTTAAGAATATAGAAAAGATAAAATTGAAACCAAATAAACTATCTGTATAAACAGATCTAGTCTGAAACTGAAAAACCCCATCTGAATGGATATGGCATAGGGTTGATTACTATGAATAACATAACTCACATTTTCTTTTTCTTTTTTTTCCCCTGAGAGTCTTTTGGCCTCTAGGCTTATTAGCCATGACCCTATCTGCCCCTGTTGGCCAAGCAGCACCTCAGAAACAGAGCCTCTGGTTTTAGGTGTCTTCAGTTCCCTCTTCCCTTTGAATCCCACTCCTTTACAATGCCCATTTTTGATGGTCAAGATGTGATAGAGTTCATTGTTATACACACGCCAGCCAGCGTTACAAGAGCATCTCAACTGTGCAATGTCGGGGTGTTCCTTCTGTTCTTACTAAAATGGCTATGATCCTCCATATCACCGCATTACACCCAGTCTAGCTCTGGAGGTGTTTCCCAACTTAATACTTGGCATTTGAAATGCCACTCTGACCTACTCTGCACTTTAGTCAATCTAAATTGTCATATGCCTGGATCCTGGCTGCAGGTGTTAGACAGCTTTACTCAGTCTCTCTTTACATTTTTTGGATACTTTCCTCTCACCAGTCTTTCTACTCTATATCAAATATGAATTGTTGACACATTAAAGTCCACTTTTCATATGCTGTAAATAGCTCTCAAGGAAGTTATGGGCTGGAACCTCAGCTGTATCATCACAACTGACTCAGCACAGCCTGATCCTAGGCCAGCAATGGGCCAAAACTGCCCAGAAGAAGTCTATAGAGTTCCTCTAAAGTATGCTGACTGCTGCACAAACCCAGGATCAGCAGAGCACCATATGCTTTTTCCCATTCCTCCCCCTCCCCAGTGACGGTCTCCCAACTTGCTTTAGACAACGTGACAAAATTCTCAGTCTGCAGTTAAAAAGCTAGAAGTTGTATAATATCTAATTTCTGAGACACTTACTGTACCTGATTGTTCTCAAGTAAACTGCAATGACTTTGTCAGGTCCTAAATTATTGGTTCTCCATTTCTTCTGTCACTCTTCATTACCCTTTGTCACCTTATTTGTTCTAGCCAATTTAATTCACTGATGTTGGTTGCAAAGGATATAAAACTCCCTGTGATTCTTGGCAAGTATGAGTCAGCCTCATGCATGATAAGTAGGAGTGGAGTTAGTTGATAGTCAGAGATGTAAGTTACAACATCCTTTTGATGCTCTTGAGGCCTGGATGGGGAAAGAAAGCTGCTAAAAAAATTATCAAAGAATTCTGAAATTTGAGATCCCTTTATCCAAAATGCAGTTTAACATGTTGATGACATTGCTGTTATGTTGAAGACCATCGGAAACTCAGAGTGACTTTCTGAAATAACTATGATAAAAAGGGTCAAGCTGATTTAAGACCAGAGCAAATGAAAAGAGCATTAATAATCTCTTAATCATGCAAGTCATTTAATATTTTTCTTTATAGTAGTTGTTGTTTGAAACTTTCATTTACAATCCTGAAAACAGGTGAAACTCACCAGTTTTCAGATTGAAGAACATACCTAAAACTCATCCAAGGATCATCATTGAAGCATTCAATTAAGTTTGCTACTATTTTAAGAAGAACAGGAGTACTTGTAGCACCTTAAAGACTAACAAATTTATTTTAGCATGAGCTTTCGTGAGCTACAGCTCATGAAATTTTTTAGGGGTCCACAAATGAAAAAAAAAAACGGTTAAAAACCACTGGTCTAGAGTGGAAATGGTAGAGGAAGCCATGATCAGGGAGGTGTTTTTGCAGGGCCCCCTACCTAGTGGTTAGAGTTTCCTCGGCAGCAGTCCCATCCAATGGCTAGAATTCAGAGAAGTAAGGGAACCCTGCCCCCCCCACCCCACTCCACTCCACCCCACCCCACCAGATTCTAACCGAGGGCTCTGGGAAACTGACTCGCTACAGCTCACGAAAGCTCATGCTAAAATAAATTTGTTAGTCTTTAAGGTGCTACAAATACTCCTGTTCTTTTTGCGGATACAGACTAACACAGCTGCTACTCTGAAACCTAGTATTTTAAGCAAATTTGGAGCCAGTTTCAAATAAATCTGGGACAATTTTTGCCTTTGCATCAAAACTACATGGTTACAAGTTAGTTTCACTGTGGGCTAAATTGTTGTCAGTCCCTACTCAGCCATGCCAGCGAGTAAGAGGGAACAAGGTTTCCCTTGCATCCCTGCTTGGCCCTGCCCAGATTGTTATGCCAGTCAAAGGGAGGAGAGCAGGAAATACTCACCTAATATTCCCCTCTGTGAGCAAAAGGGACTCTGACTCCAACCACCGTTCACCAACCAGCATAACAAATGAGATTTGCAGTGGGGAGTAAGTTGCTTCATGGAAAGGAATAATAACTTACTTCCCCATAAGAACAAGGTGGGAGCAAACAAGGAACTGTGGGTTTAAATCCCAGTTCATTCTCTCATCTGCTCTTGGGATGCTATAGCTGAGCACTCCCTCTTAGTGCATTTTGTGAAGTTACAATATAGCCTTTGATATCTTAGGATTTGAATAGAACCAGAGAGCAAAGCTCCAGGAGAGGTAGTATCTAGCTGCCTATAAAACTAAAGAATCTTTCAGCATGAAACCCCCTAGTGAAATGAAACAATTAAGTTGGTCCCACTTCATCTGACACAGAAAATATGTAAACCTTGGTGATAGTCTAGTGCAGTGGTTTTCAACCTGTGGTCCGTGGACCCTTGGGGCTCCATAGACTATGTCTAAGAGTTCCAAAGGAGTCTATATCTCCATTTGAAATTTTTTAGGGGTCCACAAATGAAAAAAAAACGGTTAAAAACCACTGGTCTAGAGTGGAAATGGTAGAGGAAGCCATGATCAGGGAGGTGTTTTTGCAGGGCCCCCTACCTAGTGGTTAGAGTTTCCTCGGCAGCAGTCCCATCCAATGGCTAGAATTCAGAGAAGTAAGGGAACCCTGCCCCCCCACCCCACTCCACTCCACCCCACCCCACCAGATTCTAACCGAGGGCTCTGGGAAACTGACTCGCCTGCTCACTTTCTCTGTAAGGTGTCTGGCCTCTTGTCAACTTCTCTGAGTCACTTCCTACTCAAGTCCAGGTCTCATCTGACCACCACCCAACTCTGGGGAACGTCACGTTTAGGCACCCAGCCCTCATCCCTGCCAGGTACTGAGTGTCTCCTGCTTGCCAGCATGAGGCAGTCTCCGCTCTGGTCCTTCCTGGGAGCTCCTAGGGTATGTCCTCCTCGCTGGCTGGTCAGCCCCAGACTGAGCTGCTTGGCTGGCTTTTAAACCCTGCCTCCAGTCTAGGCATGCTCAGCAAGGGCTAAGGGGCGGGGCCTCCTTAACCCAGAACTGTTCCTTAACCCCTTTCTGGCCAATCTATACCCTCTGCCACAGATGCATTCAGAAGTTCATTCTGAGGACTGGATTAAAGTCCAAGCCACTTCTTATTTAAGTTAAACTGATTTGTTCTGACAAAAAGGGGAGAAATTGTTCAGCTAAAATAACCACCTCCTTGGACTTTTGCCCAAACCATAACCTTTCCTAGAACACACTATAAATGAAGGGTCCATCCCATCTTCACTGAATAAAGACTACATGCAAAGAAAGTTACATTGCATTCCCTGTTCCTGATTCACCACTGCATTATTCCAGTTTTAGGGCAGTGAAACTGCATTGAAATGACTGGAGTTATGTTGGTGTACATACAACTGGAGGAACACAGAGGTCCCCATATCTTCAAACACAAAACACGACACTGCAAACAGTCTGGGCTGACACACAAGGGGCCGCCCTACAGCAGGAGTGACCAGTAGGAATTCTGGTTTGTTACAGTAAGAATTATTCCTGGGGACTTTAGGCCTTGTTCACTAGAATTTCACCTCTGCCACTCAGGGAAGGGTTTCAGAATGGCCAACTCCAGAGAGGGGACTGAGAACAGAATCTAGGGCTCCAACCAGTGGATGAAGAATGGAAGTACACTGAAAAAAGGAGGGTGGAGAGCTTACTGTACAAGCCAAGGAGCAGGGGGAAACTGCCACACAGCCAAGCCAGACAGAGCTTTGCTTTCTTGTCCCTAAATCCCCTTGACTCTGCCTCTTGGCTTCTCCCCTTTCTTTTTCCCATTGGGATGCCTAGTACTATCTGCAGATGCTTCCGAAGCATAGGAGAAGCCTTTCTTCCCATCTTTTGTGGCTCTGCACAGAGACCAGTCATATATGTGGAGCCTTTATTCATTATGCTTAATGGGGCTAATGACGACCCTTTCATACACAACATGGAGCTTTGCACAAGTGTTACTTGGTGTTACATTCTTGCTTCTCACTTTTTCAAATGACTCCTTTAAAAAAAAAACAACCAGCACCCTGCTCTCATGTCATCTCAGGGAGAAGCTGGAACCTTTCCCCAGCTTCATCAAACTCAGCTCCTTGGAAATGTAAATGGGACATATTCTAAATGTGACTCCAGGGACAAATGTAGTCATATCTCAAAAAGAATTAGTCGGTTTATAGCAAGAGTCTCCTTTTTAGATATATGAGGTCCCAAGCCTGTGTAACTAATTCACTTGCCCACCTCTGTATTGTATTCAGAACCCTGGGAGTTTGGAATAGGTCATACATTTTCCAGCACAGGTTTTATTTCCCTCTCATTTAAATGTTTTCTGAACCATGAATTATTTATAAGTGATTCACTAAAGAAAAAGCCATTTACATTGTATCAAATGCGTTTTTAAATATGAATTGCAGGAAGAAGCACCACTTTATTGTTTAAATGGTCTTATGAAAAAAATATGACTTATCTAGATAATAACCAGCTTATGGTGAGAGATGAGCTAAATAATCTAAGAAAGAGCCTCATATCTAAATAAGTAGGTAATTCTACTTCTAAGCATAAAACCCTATAACAATAATTACCATCAACTTAGTGGTGAAGTTGTTCCTCAGTAGTGATACAAAAGCTGAATATCTTCACAGCATGGTCCGAAAGGTCGGCATCCATTTATGCCCAGTGTATGTTATGTGATGTGTTCTCCAATGCAGAGCGGCCAAATGTTAAATATTGATTCACAAATTAAAGCTGCAAGTTTGGGTCACTGTGATTTGTTGGGTCATATTATTTGTGGTTTGTGGGTATTTGGCAATATGGTATTCATAAAAACAATACTGAATGTCAGAAGCTGCAAAAATGAGTATACATATGGAAGCCCATACCTAAAGTGTAACATGCATTATTCCTCATTTGTTGATTATTAGTCTTCTGTTTTAAAAGTTTTAGTTTTGCTCTTCAGGAACAGAAATAATACCATGTGACATACGTGCAGTGCGTGAATGGTCACCTATCAGAACATTTTGCAAGCAACCCAGGACTTAAATTTGTGAGCATAAACTATCCAAAGAATACTAGCAAATAACTCATACATTCACACAAAAAATCAATCAAGTTTGTTGAACAGAAAATGGTTTAAATTATCAAAGAATGATATGCACATTAAGTAGTTACACCAGCTAAAGCATCAACTTCACCATCCTCAACAGAAGCAGGACATTGTGATGCTGTGGAATGCTACACACCACATGTTGAGCCGCCTCTGTAAGTAGTGCATTGCTAGCTAGGCTTTTTACCTATCTTTCTTCTCTCGGGCCCAGAGAGAGGGTCACTTGCTCTTTGCATCAGGAGATTAACCACTGATCAGGACTCCCAGGGCTCTATGATGATGCCACAAGGCTTATGAGTGGGAATGATGCTGGTTGTTGCTAGGTCATTCCATTGATCTGTGTATTGGAACAAAATAACTTCTGTGGTTAAGCTGTTCGAGGACAATGACATGGCAAAAAAAATGTGGGCAGGTAATTGCCACCTAAGAGAAATATATAAAAAAGATTATTATGTTGTAGCTACGTTTGAGGATCCCATATTTTAAAATGTCACTGATTATTTTCTTCTGCCTTGGACGGGGAGGGGAGAGAGAGATAAACCATCAAGACTAATTGACATAGAGGCTGATGCCCCCTTCTCCGGCAGTGACCCTTTGACATCACATGCATGAATGGCTTCAGAACCAAATATTGCACAGAGATTGTGTGGCTTTCCATTGGCACTGAATCCACCTGTGAACGTATCAGTCCGTGTTCTGGGGCTGGAATGCTTGCAAAGGTAAGGTGTCTTTCTGCTGCTCAAGCATCTCTCCGCATCCCCCTCTTTTTCATTGCTCTTCATTCTGAATGATCATTCAGTTGTTTGTGTGTTTGCAAGTGAGGTGACTCAGGTAGGACTTTCAAAGTCAGTTTGTGAGAGAGACAAGGTGGGTGAGGTAATATATTTTAATTGGACCAACTTCTGTTGGTGAAAGAGACAAGCTTTAAAGCTACAGAGAGCTCTTTTTCAGGTCTGGAAAAGGTAATTCAAAGCGTCACAGGTAAATACAAGGTGGGACAGATTGTTTAGCATAAGGGATAAACACATGTTGTGACTCAGCATTTAAGATGAAGTGCACAATTAACGCAGCAACTTCCAGGACACCACAATCACTTTCAGCAATGGAACCCTACAGACAACCATATACAGGAAACTTACAGAGCCTCACACCTACCTCCACACATCCAGTAACCACCCAAGACACACCAAGACATCTGTTATCTACAATCAGGCACTCAGATACCACAGAGTATGCTCCAGAAAGAAAGTCCAGGATACACACCTTAACACACTTAAAACCTCTAACCAAACAAGGACACTGCACCAGAGAAGTAGATTGAATCATGAAATGGGCCACCTGCTTCAATACACAAGACAAATAAACAAAAACCCATCAACAGCACACCCCTAGTTGTCACCAACCACCCCACACTGGAACGTGTACAGGATATCATCAAACACTTACAAACCCTACTTGATGGGGACCCCATCCTTAAAGAAATCTTTCCTGACCCCCTGTCATTTCCCCTTTCAAACAACTCTCCAATCTCAAACTCATCACCAGAGGCAAGTTACCCACAGACTAGGAAACACTGATTCAAAGCAGCATCAGTCTGCCAGAACAACAGATGCAAAACCGGCAGACACATCTCCACTGCTACAATGATCAATTTTCCCTCTTACAACATATCTTTCAAGATCCATGGGTCCGCCACATGCTTATCACAACATGTGATGTTCCTCATCCAGTGCATCAAATTCCCCAACTACTGGCGTGAAACCAGACAATTGCTATAGTCTTGAATGAACTCACACAGGAAAATGAAGAAGACAAAACACCGTATCACAGAGGGCAAACATTTTTCACAAAGTGATTACTCCATCTCTGACCTTGCAGTCCTCGTCCTCAAAAGAAACCTGCACAGCACCTTCAAAAGACAAGCCTGGGAGCTTAAATTCATAAGTCTGCTAGGACGTTTCTACACGTGCAGTGCTGCAGTGGCGCATCTCGCAAAGATGCACGCTTATGTCATGGTAACTTATGTCGCTCGAGGGTGGTGGTTTATTCACATACCAGAGCGACATAAGTTATGTCAACATAAGCTGTAGTGTAGACATAGCCTTAGATTCTAAATATCATGGACTCAACAAAGGTACTGGTTTTATGATTCATTGTCACAAACTGTAACCTCCTGTCCCTTCTTTGTCTTATGACCGCAGATGTGTTAATTTCCCACTTCATTTTAAATGCTCTCCTGCATCATGTGTTTACCCCTTATGCTAAATAATCTGTCCCACCTTGGGACACTCTGGATAAGTCTACCCTACAGCATATGTCAACATAACTTCTGTCACTCAGGGGTGTACATAAACCACCCCCCTGAGCGATGTAAGTTATACCAAGATAAGCGACGGTGTGGACAGCACTATGTCAGCAGGAGAGCTACCGCTGCTCATGGGGGCTGGAATAATTAAGCTGATGGGACAGATCTCTCCCATCAGCTTAGAGCAGCTACCCTAGAGAGCTTACAGTACAGTACAGTACAGTTGCATCGGTGCAGCTGCAGCTCTGACTACACTTTCTAGAGCTGAAGAAGAAGTTTGTAGCTCAACTGCTTGTCTTTTTCACCAGCAGAAGTTGGTCTAGCAAAAGATATTACCTCACCCATCTTGTCTCTCCCATAGCCTGGGACCCACATGGCTACAATACTGCAAACAAAAAGTCAGTTTGTATTACCTAAACAGTTAAATATGAATACATTCGTTTACATGCAAATAGTTGTGTTTGCATAGTTAAAAGCTCTTCCCCAAACACCCATGTGTAAACAAAGCTGTTTACACAAATTTTCTCAAAAAGGCAAATAAAAAAAGATGCAAAAATGGCTGGATCAATTTGCGATTCAGTATTTGTGAACACACTTGTAAAGACTTTTCCCCCCAACTGTCTGTTCTGCTCTATTGTAAGTACAAGCAAGTCAAACTGAAGCCAGAGCTAATTTTCACAGCTAAATTTTAACTCCCTGAAAATGCTGCTTAAACACTATACAAACTCAATTTCTATTGCACTAATGGTTCCAACATGATTAAATTAGTCACCACAAATCCATGGAAGTTATGTTGTCTTAATCTGATTCCTGGATAAAAATATAGACCTTACACCTTTGTAGAGATCTTCTGTGAGCAGAACATGGATGCTTTTATTCATGTATACCCTGCTGTCACTTGCCCTGACCTTTAAAGAAGATGCCAAATGATGCACATACTGACCGTAATAAGACCGAATGGAAAATGTAATGCAGGTGAACAACTGTGCATGGTCCCTCAAATAAATGAAAGATAAGTGAAAGAAACACGGTCTTACATACTCTTTGTTTGAACATGTCTGTATTCAATATCTACAGTCAAATATAGAGAAACAAAAGAGTATGCCCTTTAATAAATGTGTGTTTATATACTGTAGCTGTTAATTACTAATGTCAGGAAGAGATATGATTAACAATCCCTTTCATCCGAAGACTGTGTTTTGGATAAGCAAAAAATCTATCAGTTACAATTTACCAACTAATTTTAATTTAAAGCAAACTATTTTCTGTATTGCTTTGTAATGAATACAACTGATGGCCATTTGGTGGCCTGTGTCCTAATTATTGCTTATAGCAGCGGTTCTCAAACTGGGGTCTGCAGACCCCACGGGGTCAGCGAAGGTACTCCAGGGGGTCCGCGAGTCACATCTGGCTCCTGGGGGTCCACGAGTCATGTCCGGGGCTGCCTGGCCTGCTGATTAACTCCTCCCCCTCCCTCCCAGTGCCTCCAGCACGCCGGAGAACAGCTGTTCAGCGGCATGAAGGAGGCGCTCGGAGGGAGGGGGAGGAGCAGGGATGGGGCATGCTCAGTGGAACGGGCAGAAAGAGGTGGGAAAGAGGAGGGGTAGGGCTGGAATGGGGGTGGGGGGGGGAATGGGGCCTTGGGGGAAGGGTGGTTTGGGGGTGGAGCCTGGGGCTGAGTGGGGGTTTAAACCTGTCATGGTATCACCATGTTTTCTATATTCCATATAGTGCCAAGTATTATCACTCAACAAACAATTATGACAAGAAAACAGCTAATCTTGTAACTGAATGACTTATGGTCATAGCTTGGAAACTGAAGAGTAGCATCAGGCAAGATCATCACTATGTCCCAATCTTCCGGGCAGTAACCAGAGCATTCTTACTTATGCACTGAAATATTTCTGACAGCTCCAGGAGAGATAACGTTAGTATGAGTCAGATAACGTGCGAGTCATTTATACAACATTATTTCATGCAGCTTCCACTCACTTCATTATAACTAGAAAACAGGGAAAGGAAGCTTTCTGCTTCCAATTAAGATATCCCCAAAAGATCAGTCATTTACTGTACATATATCTCCACCATTGCTTTGTGATGGTAAGAAAGAGCAGTTTGCCTTTTCAGCTACTTATCATGAATGTTGCTTCAA
Organism: Mauremys mutica; assembly: GCF_020497125.1. Classification (NCBI taxonomy): domain Eukaryota; kingdom Metazoa; phylum Chordata; order Testudines; family Geoemydidae; genus Mauremys; species Mauremys mutica. Next base: position 86,115,177 of record NC_059073.1, on the reverse strand, counting down.
AATCATGAGGATTTTTTTTCTAATTTGGTGGCCCTCTTAGCATATATGGGGACAAACGTCCCGGGAATTTGAAATTTCAGACTCTATCTTTCTTTCAATTTACTCAACTCTTAATTTTAATACATCTTGATTATAAGAGAAAATTCTGACTGAACAAAAGAAAGGAAGTTATGTATATAATGTGGGTTTTACATTGCAGTTCTGTGTGTTGTTTGTATAGCTGAAAATACTTTTTTTTAAAAGTCAATAACCTTGGAGTTTTGAGGGAGAGAATGGATTGCACTCCCTGGTTAACCAAATATGGCACTATTATGGTTTGTATTGTTATTGCAGCTGTGTTGGTCCCAGGATATGAGAGAGAGAAGGTAAGTGAGGTAATATCTTTTATGGGACCAACTTCTGTTGATGAAAGAGACAAGCTTTCGAGCTTACACAGAGCTCTTCTTCATGTCTGGTTATGTTATGGTTATCAGCGGAAAGATGTCTTGGTAAGCTCACATAAAAGACATTTTAGTAAACTCACATAAAAGACATTGCTAATACAATAAAAGACCCACATCACATGACATGGATCAATGCAAGCCCATGACATTTTAGTAAGTTGCTTGCAGTGTTGTAGGAATGTGGGTCCCAAGCCATTAGAGAGACAAGATGGGTAAGGAAGAAGAGCTCTGTGTAGCTCAAAAGCTTTTCTTTTTCACCAACAGAAGCTGGTCCAATAGCAAATATTACCTCATCCACTTTGTGTCTCATTTTAGTTAGTTGGCAGTGTACCTGAATGTCTGAGGCAGGTGACTTCTGCAATGTGCAGGTTTCCCCACATTTCTGTTCTTGAGCGCAGAGCTGTGTGATGAAAAAAGACTAAATTTATGGTGCCATAAACTTTTTTCCAGCTGGGATCACTGAAGGGATTTCACAAAGTTTGGGAACATCCAAGTCAATTACCAGCAAGCCATATATAAAAATCACATTTTTACATGCATTTGAGAAGTATACAAGGCGTGTTGACAGTTTGGTGGCAAAAGTACATTAATTCATGGCTGCACAGATGCAGCTAATATATAGTTTCAGTTTTTTTTTAATTAGTAGCTCTGGTGATAACAAACAGGTATCTACAACCCAAAAGTCTATAACTGGGCTAGAGTAAATTACGCTATGGGCTATGGCATGGCAAAGGTGGAGCATATTACAGGTAAAAGCACCGGAATTCTAGGAGCCAAGAAAAAGCTTAAATTCATATAGGGGCTTTTCCAGTCGATCTCCACTCCCACCCCATTTCTGTTGCTTACAGACATTGCTTTTGATTTCTGTGTGCATTTTTTTAACACAGCTCTGGTTAATTGTTCCATTATAAATTGAGATGCCAAAGTCTCTCTTTTTTTTTTCTTTCAGCATCCTGCCTTCAGCATTAAAAATAGGTATGTCAGAATCAGTACTTCCAGATACCTCCAATGCTCTGAGGTATGCAAGAGCAACAAGGGAGTTATAAGCAGGTCAGTTTGTATGGTCCTCTCTTTTAGCCTCTTAAATCATCATATCTTTTAGATTCTTGTTCTCGTTATCACTATGGGGCAGTGGGTTTTTCCACTGAGATTAGAAAATGAGTCTGAGCTATCTGCATTTTGATTCTGATCACTCTCTGCTTTCCCAATTGAAAGTCCATGGTGTTCTGAGATGGTGGTTTGGTTCAGGCCCATTTCTAATTTAAATACATGGGAACATGCATAATAATACATAAGACATGCACTTGAGTGCTTATCTTCAAAGAATTTTAGAAACACTAATTAAGTAACAAGCCTTGTGGATGGGGGGAAGTGGTAGACGTAGTATATCTTGATTTTAGTAAAGCTTTTGATACTGTCCTGCATGACCATCTCATAAATAAACTAGGGAAATGCAACCTAGATGGAGCTACAATAAGGTGGGTGCATAACTGGTTGGGAAACGGTTACCGGAGTAGTTATCAGTGGTTCACAGACAAGTTGGAAGGGCATATCCAGTGGGGTCCCACAGGGATCAGTTCTGGGTCTGGGTCTGTTCAGTATCTTCATCAATGATTTAGATAATGGCATAGAGGGTACACTTATAAAGCTTGCGGATGATACCAAGCTGGGAGGGGTTGCAAGTGCTTTGGAGGACAGGATTAAATTTGAAAATGATCTGGACAAATTGGAAAAATGGTCTGACGTAAGTAGGATGAAATTCAATAAGGACAAATGCAAAGTACTCCACTTTGTTCCTTCCTATCAGTTGCACACGTACAAAATGGGAAATGACTGCCTAGGAAGGAGCACTGCAGAAAGGGATCGGGGAGTCATAGTAGATCACAAACTAAATATGAGTCAACAGTGTAACAAGGTTGCGAAAAAAACTGAACATCATTCTGGGATATATTAGCAGGAGTGTTGTAAGCAAGACACGAGAAGTAATTCTTTTGCTCTATTCTGCTCTGATTAGGCCTCAACTGGAGTATTGTGTCCAGTTCTGGGCAACACATTTCAGGAAGGATGTGGACAAAGTGGAGAAAGTCCAGAGAAGAGCAACAAAAATGATTAAAGCTCTAGAAAACATGACCTATGAGGTAAGATTGAAAATATTGGATTTGTTTAGTCTGGAAAAGAGAAGACTGAGGAGGGACACAATAACAGTTTTTAAGTATGTTACAAGGAGAAGGACGAAAAATTATTTTTCTTAATCTCTGAGGATAGGACAAGAAGCAATGCCCTTAAATTGCAGAAAGGAAGGTTTAGGTTGGACATTAGGAAAAATGTCCTAACTGTCAGGATAGTTAAGCACTGGAATAAATTGCCTAGGGAGGTTGTGGCATCTCCATCATTGGAGATTTTTAACAGCAGGTTAGACAAACACCTGTCAGCAGTGGTCTAGCTAGATTATTAGTCCTGCCACGAGTGCAGGGGACTGGACTTGCTGACCTCTCGAGGTCCTTTCCATTTCTATGATTCTATGATTCTAGGTACCAGCCCCTTACTTACCTTTCTTTCTTCCCAGGGGGTTAGAAAAACAATTTTTTTACAGATGGGAAAACAGTCCATTAAAGCATTTAAGCACCTGTTTAACTTAAAACATGTTAGTTTGACAGACTGAAAAAATTGGGTTTGTTTAGCCAGGAGAAGACAAGACTGAGGGGGGACATAACAATCTTTAAGTACATAGAAGGTTGCTATAAAAAGGAGTGTAATAAATTGCTTCCTTTATCCTTGGGGGGAGGGATAGCTCAGTGGTTTCAGCATTGGCCTCTAAACCCAGGGGTGTGAGTTTAATCCTTGAGGGGGCCACTTAGGGATCTGGGGCAAAATCAGTACTTGGTCCTACTAGTGAAGGCAGGAGTCTGGACTCAATGACCTTTCAGGGTCCCTTCCAGTTCTAGGAGATAGGTATATCTCCATATATTACTTATTATATTATTATTATCACTGAGGACAGGACAAGAAGGCAAGGGAGTTTGAGGTTGGATATTAGGAAAAGCTTCTTAACCATAAGGTTAGTTAAGCATTGGTACAAATTACTTAGGGAGGTTGTCATTATCATTGGAGGTTTTTAAGACTAGGTTAGACAAACACCATTCGGGGTGGTCTCCATAATCTTTAGTCCTGCCTCAGTGCAGGAGATGGCCTAACTGACCTATTGAGGTCCCTTCCAGTCCTATATTTCTATGATTCTGTGTGAGTTGACCCACTGATGACTCACATGCTTAAAGTTAAGCAGGTGCTTAAATACCTTGCTGAATTGATGTCTTCATGAATTATCCAAAGTTTCATAAATTATCAGTGTTGGTGGTGGTGGGATCAGAATACAGCAGTCAGGGCCTCTAGTCCTGTGTTCAGACTGTCTCATGTGAAAGAATCAACTCATTGCTGGTGCCTCCTCATGGCCAGGCAGGGTGTAGCAGCTCTCTCCCCACTGATGTCTCTGCCAGTGGCTGCTCAGCCTCTGTGACTTGACCCTACGGATAGGTCACTTTAAAGTTTCTCCCCTTCTGGAATAACAAAAAGCAAGGGGAATTAATGCAAATAAACTGAATTAGTAAGAGACAGAGGGGAATGATTCTCAGGGAAGGGTCTACTTTCTGGGAAGCACCTGCCTTCCCTGGCTCCTTTCCTTAGGAGCTGAATGTGTGTTCTTTTCTTGGTCTGCCAACAAGTGAGCTGTTCTGGTCCCCTTTTAAGCTCCTCCTCTAGCCCATGCATGCCTTGCAGGTATGGCAGGGCAGAGTTGGCTCAGCCTAGAGTTGCTCCTTAGCCCCGTGTTGTCCAAGGTGGAGTTTGTATACTCCATCGCACTCATTCTTTGATATTTTGTTGTGTGGGTTCAGACAAGTCTGTATCACTGATGACCAGAACAAAGAAAACAGCATGGCTTCATAGAATGACTGCATCCTATCGAGAGGAGAGACCTCAGCTTGGCTGAGCATATTGCAACACATAGACACATAAAAGTTAAAAAGTTCACTTGGAATTCTGTCAAAAACGTTGCCATGAAAGGAGTTAACTATGGGATCACCAAACAGAATGTCAAACTAAATAATATTGGAGAGAATATACTGTAAGAAAGGTCCATGATAAAAAATCAGAAAATGTCTTCAATACAGAATTACTGGGAGAGGGGAATCTGCACTATGCAACTATCCCATGTACAACAACAATTGTGGATTGTCAAATTGCAGCTGTGCAATAATCTCAGAAGGTCATACTATCAAAGGGTTTTGTTAATAGTGTGCTTCATACTTGACTATCTTATTTAAAGACTTGCCATCATTTGGTGACATAAGCAGTTCTAACTTCTTTAGACATCCTAGTAAGTATGTTTGGCTCCATTTGGTTCCCTCTGATTATCTGGCCTTTCTCATGAGAATGTTACTCGAAGTCCTGCCAGAGTTTGTATATTTTTCTGTGTTTTGAGGTTTTGACTGTTCTGTAGATTGGCTGAAGATGGAAGCAAAATTATGAAATCTATTCTGGCACTGTCTCTTATTGACCCTTCAGCGTTTATTGAGAGGTGGCTAATTTGAGACATTCTTTTCCTTCCCTCCTGTTTCTTCAGACACTCCTCTGCTGCTCTAATGCAATACATTTATAGAATAAACATCTCAACAACCAGGCCCACATACAATATTCATATACTAGCACAGAGTAGCTCCAAATCCACCACAGCACATTGTGACAATAGTGGTCAAATTGCCTGTGATTAGAGAAATCATTGTTGTATTCTGTCCAGACCTCGGAACAGAATAGGACCCATCACCATCACAGCAAGTTAATTCAGAAGCACTGTCTAAATATTGTAATGAGGAAGATGGAGGTATAATTAAGGCACCTCCCAGAAGACTTGTAAACCATTTCCTAAGAGACAGACATGTTTTACAGTACTTGACTCCGACAGAAACAACAAAATCTTAAATAATAAACTCTCAGTGGGAATCTTGGAAATCCTCTGCTGATTTCAATACTACCAAGACCAAGGTACATTATTAGTAAAATGCTATGTGTGGTAGTAAAAAATAAGATAGATAAACTAGCATTTAATATGCTTGAAATTTTCAGCACAAATCCTTTTCTGAGCTAGATCTTTTTCTAGAATCTTTTATTAAAATCAGTTGATCGTTCAAGCCATGTTTTTGCACCAACACATAATGCAAGACTATTTATTTTTCTAATAGCTAATACCTAAGTGTCTGATCCTACTCACACTTATGCATGTTAGTAGAACTATTGTAACTGAGACTGAGCATGTACATACGTATTTGCTTAAATCTGGATGAGTAGTATAGAAAATGTTCTGCAGATATTGGTATGAATTTTTCAAGGAATTCACTTCATCCATATTCATGCTCCTGTTGTGTTTACTGTAAATTAACATTCAAACCCATAGATTTTAGTAATATGAGTATTCACAAAAGGTTAGTTTTAAGTTCATACTTCCACAGGCTCTCAGACAGCTAATTTAAATTTTACCTTCTACAAGAATTTGCACTACAAACTGGATTGTAAATTACATTTATCCAATCAATCAGAGAAGTGATGTTTGGTTCAGTAAATCACATATCAAATGAAGCAAATCGGTTTAAATATTAAGTGGCAAAGCACTACATTTAAAAAATAAATGGAAAGAAATAGTTTGTAAATTAGTTAAAATAATTAATAAATCCAACCAAATTGTAGTCTGCTCACAAATGGACAGAACATGCATGAAAATACATTGCATGCATCATTTGTTATGAATTATTCACTCAACCCTGGTAAAATCCTTCTTGAATTAGCAAAAGCAAAGAGATAAATGTGACTTAATTCAGACATATCTGATTCAACAACAATGCATTACCTACAAGATTTACTAGATTATACAAGTTTTTAAGAAATTAAATTATCATTATTATCAAGTGTGCATATTTATATATTCTAATGACTTCTCAATTCATATTTACAAAGACCATCACTGATGACAGGGATTCATTAAAAACAGGTTACTTTACACAACCTGGCTGCAGCAGAAACTGGATCTGAGGATGTGATGCCAGAACTTAACTGAAACAGATATAAATATATTATGGATGGAATAATTGAATTTATGGGAACCATACCACTGGAAACATACCATTATTTAAACACAGTTTGCTTGAACCGTGCCAAAAGTTTGTTTCTGGCCAATTTCTTCCTGACTGAATATGTAAATTATCAGAAGGAAAATACTGTTTCTAAGCTGTATAAATATTTGGTCTCAAAGCCAGGACTGAACAAATGGTTTCTAATGTGGAATTTAAATGCAGGGCCTGATCCAATCCCCTTGACTTAAATGAAAGCAAATCAGGCTCTTAGTTTGTAGCTTATTAATTTATTATTACTACTAGAGAGGGAGGCAATAAAATGCACCTGAGTGGTATGGGCTAGCTATCCTTCCATACGGCTAGATTCCATCAATTGATCTTTGTTGGTTTCTTTTTGTGTCCATTAGAGTCTAGAAGACACCAATAGTTTCAAGTAGAGGATCAGGAGCACCAGGCAACAATGGAATGTTGCTATGTTCTAAAATCGGATTAGTCAACTACAGCTAATAGAAACCAAATGAAAGTGTTTAACTGGAATTTCCACTAGGGTACCAACTGTTCAGTCTAATAGTTCCGAACAGGACTTTCCATCTGACGAAGAGTGGTCAAAATCTTGTCTATCTCACCAACAGAAGTTGGTCCAATAAAAAATATTACCTCACACACCCAGTCCCTCCATCATTTTCCATGAGGTTTTCAAGGAGACAAGAAGCACATCAGGAAGCACATCAAATACTGTTTTTAATTATTTTTGTGGGGAAACTTGGTAATATTGTGAGAATAGATGTAGTCACCAGTTAGAGAGGTGGCTAAATAAATGCAAGTGTTTGCCTTAGGATACAAATGTTTTACTGTAATTAGTGATAAAGCAGATGAGCGGTAGCCAGGAAGTTTAGACTTTGGGCCTTTTGAAACTGAGGTGGTAGAGAGCTGCTGGCAAAAATAGTAAAGAGAGACCAGCCTTAGATTAAAGCTTTGGAAGCCAGACAAACAGTCGAAGGCCTGGGATAGATAAGATAAGATATATTTAAGAGACTTAGGGAACTGTGCTGATATACCCCAGGTGAAGAATTGGCTTATGTCTTTGTCATAACACAATCTTTTTAATCTGCATACAGTTGTCACCATTCACAAGTCAGATAACCATGTCCCAGTGTTGTGACTAGAATAGGGTAAGGGTCTTTAGAAAATTCAGTGGCATGGGGGTTCTCTGCACTTAACAAGAGCCTTCATTAGTAAGCTTCATTTTTTCTGTGGTGTTAATTTTCATATTTTACTATTCATTTAAGGTAGAATTTTCAAAAAAGGCTCAATAGTGGCCTAGCTCCATTCCCAGTGACGTTAGTAGGACTTTTGCCATTGACTTCAGTGGGAGCAGCTAGGCCAAAACTGAGGGCTTTTGAAAATCCAAACCTTTATTTTTACAAACATATGGCTCCTGCTGCCATTTCAGCGAATTGCTCCAATGGGGACCAACTGCACTCCCTGCAACCAAGGTAGCAGATGCTGTACTCCCTCTAGTGGGAGGATGGCGCTCCTTACTTCTATCTCCTACACCACATGTCCATGTTAGAGAGACCCTTGATGTAGCCCCCAGTGCCCACACTATGTTAGATGCTTTAATGTATCTACACAGAGCCTGATCTGCGTATTATATCTGAGGACACAAAACAATGCATCAAATTTTTAAAAAAAGAGAGAGAGAGAGAGTGTGATTTCCGGACAGATTCACCAACTGCTTATTTTAAATCTGGCTTCTTCCTTCCATTCTACCTATATGCAAACACCACTTAAAATTAGTTGGATCCATTATTATAATGGCAATCATGGCATCAGTATATCAAAATTCAAAACATTTCAAGCTTTTATTTTCCAGTATTACCACTGTAACACAATGTCACTAGGTGGGTCATTGTCAGCCAGGATCCAACATGGGACCTCTGATCTAAAAATATGAGCCTCAGCTCCCTGAGCTAAAAGACACAGCTCTGTTAGGGCAAAGGCTATAACTGACTTGTAAACCGCTTTGTGGGCCAGCCTCTACTGGGGGACAAATTGCTGCACTGTAAAGGGGATTATAGCACTGAATCCATTAGCTCTTAACTTTAATCAGGAAGACAAAGAATAGTTATTTGTTTTCAGTGAAAGATATTGCTCATGAAAAATACCTTATTCAAGTCTACTTGGAGAACTATATAGAAGCAGTTTATTTGTTAAATGTGTGAGTATGTGTATGTGGAGGGGTAGGATGCTTTATTCTGTACAAAAGTGTGAATACGAATACTTCAGCTAAACTATTTCACATCACATACTATGTGAATAGAGCAGTCAGATTTTCAGTAATACAAAGTGACAGTTAAGATAGTTCACAAGTTTAAAGTATTTTATGCAACATTTCTTTTTGGAACAGCTGACAATCATGTTTTGCCAGTGTTCTGGCTAGGGAAGCAAAGCTATTCATTAACTATATATATATGCTCTGCAAACAGAAAAAAAAAGATTGGCAGTGATATTTCAGCTAGTGGAAGAAAACAGAAAATATCAGTTGCCAGTATCTCTTTTTTAGTTAGCACTTGTTTTCTGCTTTCATAATAATAGTGATTAGCAGTCACAAGGAAAACTACATATATTTTTATATTTGATAATTATGCATGCATATACTCATTTTATTTATTATTTACTGTGAGGGGGTGGACTAGGCCCAGAGGCCTAAGGTCCTGCCACACCCCGTCCCAGGAAGGAACAGAAGAGAAGTCCTCCAAGTGGTCTAGAGTGATTGCAGGAAAGCTGCCAATGAGAGAGGCTGCAGGGAGCAGCCAATCAGGGCCCAGCAGGGCCATATAAAAGGACCTGCAGAACAAAGCAGCAGTCATCTGTTGCCTGAAGCTGAAGAAGAGAGGATGAAAGAGCAGCAGGACCATGGATAGCTCAGTGCGACCAGGGACTGGGTGAGCAAGAGAGCTCTTGCTGTCTGCTAGAACTGAGCCTAAGACAGTTGCTGGCAGGGACCAGGGACCAATGAAGGAGCTCCTGGCTGGTTGCTGGATCTCAGTAAGGACTGAGCCTGGGGAGGGACACAGGAAGACAGTATCTCCCGGGAAGAAGCCCTGGGGTTACAGCCCCATACCAGGGTCAGGACTACTTAAAGACTGAGTTTGAGGAGGGCTAGAGAGATGCCAACTGAAAGGTACTGAGATAGGCCCCTCGTAGCCTATATACCGTGGAAGGGGTCTGTTCTGATCCACAGACAGACAGGGTGAGAGACTCGGCCGGAGGGCTGAATCACAAAAAACCACCTGAGAAACCACTGCTAGGGGTCACCAGAACTGAAAGACCGCAGATATACCTGGCCAGAAGGGAGTGCTCATGAGAGGTGGGTTCTGCCCTGTTATATTTAGTCAACATTTAGCATCTCTCTTAAGCGTTACATTACTGTGGTATCTGAGAGCTTCACAATGTTTAATGTGATTATCTGCACAACACTCCTTTGAGGCAGGAATTACTATTATCCCTCTTTTACCAATGGGGAACTGAGGCACAGAAAGGCTAAGTGACTTGTCCAAGGAAGTCTGTGAGAGAGCAGGGATTATAAGCCAGATCTTTCAAGCATTCGGGTAGTGCTCTAACCACTGGATCACCCTTCCTCTCTACGTGTAACTGCATGCAAATGCAAATAAGCTATAAACTGAATGGTTTTCTGGTCATTTTTGTTTAACCAAACCACTCCTTCACCCATAATCTCTCACTTCTGTAATACACTGCTAACATATCTCCTGCAACTCATAAATCCAGACTAAATGGGTCAAAATTAATCATGGTATAACTATTCACTGTGGTGGAGTTACAGCAGGGATCAGTTTGGCCTAATGCATTTCCCAGCCCCTCCTAAATGTCACAAACTTGGTTGGAAATCTAGTTTCTAATTTTAAGAACTGCAGCTTGTTAGTGGGAGGCAAAAGGACGGGATTCAAATAAGGGAAAAGAACACACAGGGCAGCATATTATGTTGGTAAAAGAAGGAAAAACAATTGGAAGAAGTAGTTTATCTTTCTCAGTTCATGCCTGACTCACAAAACCCGTTGAGCAAGTAACTTATAAACTCAGAGATGAACAGTGTTCACCTGACAACCTCCCCACACCCCATTTTTGTATTTGAGCGAGAGGTGCCACACAAAACCCCAATATAGAAACACTCTTAGCTGGTGATATTGGGAGCCAGTTCTAAACTTTGCAACTGGGCCCATCACTATAATAGATCTGAACCAAAACCCCAGATCCAAACCTGTTGGCTCAGATCCATCTCCAATTTAGACCATAAAAGACTTCCAAACAAGTTTTATTTTTATTATTTACTAAACCCCAACAGTGTACACTATGTTGTAAAATAGACAACTTAATATACGGGATGAAATTCTGGCTCCATTGAAGTCACTAGCAAAACTCTTATTGACTTCAATGAGGCCTAGACTTCCCTTACAGGTAGTTTACAATCTAAATGCCATGGTTCTTCCACCCTAGGGAGACAAAAAAATTAGATCCTGATTCCTTTATGCTCACTGATATTTGCTGCTGAAATTTTTTTTCTTTTATTTCAGTAAAAACAAAGTCCAAATTTTTCACTGGGAATTATTGGTTAATAACGATATGGCCTCATATTCATGTTTTCAGTAACATAACAGCCACTGACAAGATTAATTTTTTATGGGTAAAAGTGCCTATAAAAATAGATATACACTCTCACTCACTTGCATACACACACTGTACTGGCAGAATGCCAAGGTACTAGACTATGACTAACACTGACAGACCATTCAGTCCAATGGATAATTGTCAAAGCAACGACTTTCTCAGCTATTTAAAGAGCTAATTCACAGTTCTTTGATTAGGAAGCTATGGTGTGTAAAATATAAAGTTACAAACAGCATCTGGCTACCAAAACCCCCTCCTAGCCACTCCAAGCCAGCCCCATTCTTCTTAGAGGCGCAAACACATAGCGGGATGCCTGCTACACAAGGGGATTCTACTTCAGTGTCACTGGCCTGGAAGGAGGAACCCCAGGGCTCTTCTTCCCCATGACTATTTTCTGTGCTGCTGGCTAAGTGCAATAGGTGGGTTGCTCCAGGACTCCTTGTATTCCCAGCTGCCTCCCGTGCTGCAGTCTGAGGGAAGTGCAGGTGAGATAGGGCCTCCAAGTCTCTGACTCCGTCTCTCTCTGATGGGGTAGGTAAACCTCACACTGGAGAGATAGGGATGCAGGCGCAACTCTGGGTCCAGGAAGTCCCACTCCAGCAGATCTGATGGGCATGCTCCAGTTGGAGCAGGGCCTTAAAAGGAGTCTTCAGGACAGTGGTGGGCAGAGGAGACACAGCTACACTCATTACCATGGTGGGCCTATGTCAGGAGGGTATCCCTTGGGGGAGTACTGCTGCATAAAGTTTGGACTCCCAAGCTGGCAAGGAGCCATGGGCTGGATTGCAAGGGACAACCACAAGCCATGACGCACCCCAAAGAGGGTCAGAGGAGTAGGAAGAGAGCCAGAGGCATGTGTTAGCTCAAGTGCAAGTAGAAGATGCCTTCCTTACAGTGCCCAAGAGGGCCCCAGGGTCAGAACCCAGTGGAGTGGGAGAGCCCAGGATCTCCTGCCTCCACGAGCTAGATGAGGGTGCTGCTACAGATTCTAACAGCTAGGTGAGAGCTGATCCACTTTCACATCTGCTCATTCTCTTTTGCTCTTCCCATTCCTGATAAAAGGCAGCTGACTCTACTTCCAAAATTAGCATGGACCCTTGATCTTTGTTCATTGATGGAGGGAGAATGACTAACACAACTAGCCCAATTTCTGTATCATATTCAGGCCTAAAACCAGGCTGACTGGGATCAGGGAAATCTGAGGCCTACAAGTTCCACCAGCACTGCCTCATGGCAACAACCAGGATTATCCTCCATGCTTTGCTGCTGCTAGTTTGAGCATTGGCCTGCTAAACCCAAGATTGTGAGTTCAATCCTTGAGGGGGCCTCTTAGGGATCTGGGGCAAAATCAGTACTTGGTCCTACTAGTGAAGGCAGGGGGCTGGACTCAATGACCTTTCAGGGTCCCTTCCAGTTCTATGAGATAGGTATATCTCCATATATTATTATATTAGGGACTTTGCAGATGCCTGGTGGAGGCAGAGATTTTTTTTTTAATTTCCTGCACAGCAAGAGTACAAAATAAACCTTTATCATACTTTGGTCAGACTCAAAATGAGACTTCACTGATAGCCCCTTAGCCATCCAACTTCACAACTTTATCTGTCAAAGGCTATCATGGTGACTTATGAAGTTAAAAACAGGAGAAGAGGATATTTAGGACCAGATTTTGCCACCCTTACTTCTGCTTAGTAGTACCTCACCCCATTAATAGATCCATTGACTTGAATCAGTTGTCAAGGCCAAAAAAGAAGTGTTGTCTCTGAATGGGCCACTGATAGAGTGGTCATTAGAGTAGTATAATGTATTTTTATATAGATAGCATGCATATAATGTGGTGTCATAAATATTTTGAGACTTCACTGAAGTTGCTGAACTGAAAAGGCAACTATTTACTCTTCTAATTAGCAAAACTCCAGAATCTCAGGAGACCATCAGTAATTGCTCTCAACATAATTTAAAAATGACATTGGCACTAATCAAAGATGAAATCTAACAGCAATTATGTCTTCCAGACTGGAGATTATTGTGTCATTTTGACTAGTTCTGAAAATGAGATAAACCCTTCATTGTCGGCCTGAGATCCACATCATTCTGTATACACCCAGCTGAAAAAAGCTAATAGAGATGGGACTACCCTGTTGCCTACAGGTAGAATGCTAGAATATTTCTGAAAGGAGTAAAATGATGGTATTGCAGAACTGCAATGGTTGCTCAGTGGTAGCTCAAGTAACCAAAACACTTCAATGGCTGGGACATTCAAAACATATTATCATGTATTTGTATTATGGTAGTACATAAAGGCTTCGATCAACGATCAGGATCCCTTTGCACTAGTCACTGTATAGACAAATAAAAAAGGCAACAGTGTCTTCAGAAGCAGATGCAGTCATTTTTTATGTGTTTATGTCCATATTTATCACAACAATTACCTTAGGCTCGACTCGCTATATTAAAAATATAATTAGAAATATATTAAGGCAGAGCTAAAAAATGTCTTCTCCCCCCATCTTCACCCCACTGCATAACCCTATTAAACAATCCTCCCCAAACAAAATCCCTTTCTTCTCTCTCCTCCGAAATATGGCTGTGCCTTTAAGACACAGACTAATCAAATGTCAGTACACCCCGTTCATGGCACACCAAGGAGAACAGGGACTGATCAATCAAAACCACAGAGGCATCAACAGTATGTTGTTTATCAAAATGTAATCTAAAAAGACAAATGAAAAACATCTTTTACTACTAAACGTGCAATAATTTCTTTGATTATCAGAAAGGAGAAATACATTTTTATGACTTGCTTTATTTAAGGCCTGCCTTTTATAGGAATGATCTTTATCATTCTGGTGCCTTGTGCATTTTAACCTGTAGTTTAACTGAAATATTTATTAGGGTTTCATTTATTTATATCTTGTGAATTCTCTCATTCTTTAAAGTGATTGGAAACCTCAAAAGGTTTAATTACGATAAGTTCAGCAGTATTAACAAGAATTAAATGCCGGTGTATAGTACAGTGTCTGTTTGCATTCAGCAGCAGCTCTCAGACATCCTTGGACCTGTTGCATTGGCAGAGAGAATACCAGCCAAAAAATCAGGGTCATCCTTTTATTAAATGGTTTAGCTGTGAATCTCCATCAGAGAGATTTAAACTTGATCCCCAGAAATTTAGCCCCGTTACCTCAATGTGCCAAGGGGAAAACTTACTTTGTCAACATAGAATGGTGATGATGAAATGGACTCTCAAAGCATCTTTCATGTGAGAAGTTCAAAGTGTTTGAACTTACAACACATCTGTGAAGGAGATGTGTGGCAATGAAGCCTATGGGACTCAGATTAGAATTGTGCTCATTTTCTTCTGGGGCCAAATGTCCCAAGAAGGCCCAAGAAATTGGGGTGTGCACTGAGGAGATGCTTAGTGACCCAATGGGGGAATGGAATTCTTCTCTGCCCCTCAGGATTTAAAGAGGCAACAGACCCTTTGGATGCAGACAGGGAAGAATATGACTGAAGCAGCAGAGCTACTATCTTAGATTTTCCCCTACTCGCAGAATCAACTTGCACGGTAGGCTACAGAACTCCTGTGAGCTTTGCTGACAGCATGCAGGGAGTCCGTACCCCTGCATATGCTCCTGGCATCCTTTAGGGGCATAGACACCTTCTGTTATTTAGCGGTGGGACTAGAGGTAAAAAAAAAATAGCTGTTGAATATTGTTTCAGTGAGTAGCTTTGAACCATAACTAAACCTCTCCACTTTTAATAAAGTGAGATAAATCAGCCTCTGTTCCAAACTAAGTGTTTCTTTTATTGATTGATACAATCCTTAAATCTGGGGGGAAGCTGAAGCCCTCCTCTACCCCCACCCCCTAGTTGTCTACATTGTTCGATTCCTGTAAGCCTTTCACACATAGGAAGTGCTCTGGTTTTATGGCTGTCAGGTGCTCCATAATGAGGGGAAGAGGGCAGCATTGCCCTATGGCAGGGGTCCCCAACGTGGTGCCTGCAGGCACCATGGCACTGGCTGGGGCATCTAAGTGCACCTGCGTACTGGCCAATGGATTAGCATCCGCCGCAATGCCGCTGACAAGCTGCGTCATCCAGAGGCATCGCCGTCGAAATGCTGCCAATTTTCGGCAGTATTTCGGCAATGATGCTGCTTGTCGGCATCATTTTGGTGGCGACGCCTATTGACGTTGCCGCTTGTCGGCGGAATTTCGGTGGATGCTTCCCCGCCGCCATGGTCCTCCATGGCTTGTTGTCTGGCGCCCGCCAGACAAAAAAAAGTTGGGGACCACTGCCCTATGGTAATTAGACTACGATAGAAAATGGAGCTAGAAACAGAAATTCAAACATTTCAAACTTTCCACATAATTTCTTCTTTCTCCCCCAACCCCACCCCATACTCTGTGCTAAGGATTAGTACAAGGGTGCTGGGACTCTAATGAAACAATCCAAACTTAGGCAATCATCCCTCAGGTTAACTTACTAGGAGTCCACTATTTTTTCTAGTACCAGGCAAAAAGTTTTTAAATAAATGGTTCAAGTTATAAAAGGCCATACTTTTCATAGGCTTAAAGATCTTAAGGCTAGAAGGGATCATTATGATTTTGACAGATATTGCAATCCCATTCAGTATCTTCACGGAGGTTGTATTAAACCATTCGTAATTTTATGTATTATGTTCTCCTCATGTGGGGGTGGAGTGGGGTGTTACCATAGGTCCTCCAGGAACTAAAAGCAGTAGGGGGTGATTAAGGCAAATCAATCAGACTGTAAACAACCCCTGGGGTAGCTTGCATATACTGGTTCAAGCTGGGTTTTTCCAGAGAATAGGAAACAAAGAAAGGGCTTTTGTATAAAAGGTTTATCTCAAATTGATACAGGGCCTTCTTTCTGAGCCAGCAAATGGACATGAACTTTTGCCCAAGGGAGCCCCAATCCTGCTGAAGGGTTGGAAGGACTTTGGCCTACTAGGGCCCCAAAAGAGTGAGGGGGATTCCCTGGTATGTTTGGGTTTTAATCTAACTTTTATATATTTTTATCTGTAATGCTTTTGCCTTAAGAATATATGTGATTGCTTAGAAAAAGCAGTTTGGATTAATGGTTAGTCACCTGGTCATAGCCCTCAGAGAGAAAGCAATGCACAGGAGCTAGTCGTTAGGCAGGGTGGCTTGCTGGGAATATCACAACATAAGGCGGGAAGCAGTGCAGCCTTAAAAGTTCAGTCAGAAGGGAGTGGGACAAGGTTCCCTACCCAGAGACAGGTGACAGCTGGAGACCTGAGACCTGACTGAACACAATAGGAGTGGACCACAGAGGTGGAATACTTATGTAGTTTACCTGAACCTGTGACAGTGATAATCTAGTCTGACTTCCGGCATAACACAGGCAAAAGGCTCTCACCTTACTTTCATACCTTCAAAATGACCAGGCTGATTTCAGTCACGTGTGATTGAGTAAAACAAGTTACTGTTCAGTATACAAGCTGCTGCCAGGTAGGGTCTCTGTAAACGGAGAGGGGTGTTTTACTGTCAGATTATAAACTATGTTTGCATACAGTGGGGTGTAGCCATGTTGCTCCCAGGATAATAGACAGACAAGGTGGAGGAGGTAATATCTTTTATTGGACCAACAACTTCCACTGGTGAGAGAGAGACAAGCTTTCAAGCTTACACATAGCTCTTCTTGCCTGAAGAAGAGCTCTGTGTGGCTCAAAAGCTTGTCTTTCTCACCAACAGAAGTTGGTACAATAAAAGGTATTACTTCACCCACCTTGTCTCTCTGGAATATAAACTAGTTATAAAAGGATTTATAATGAAAATACTGAAGGAGCTTTACCTAGAGTGACGCTAGCTGGCACCATCGCTATATAACAACATTGATCAAGTCCATATGTCATCTCTCTAATGAAAAGGAAGTAATTATAGGCATCTGTAGATGATTCAATTGTTACAATGATGTATCTGTTATATTGGATAATGGTCTAGTTATATACGGGTGACCCTGACATCTGAGCCAACAATGAAAAAACAAAAACAAAACAAGTGCACATGCCCAAGTCAGAAGAAAGGTGAAAAATGTAAGAGTGAAGATTAGCACATTGGTGGAGAGAGAAAATTAAAACTGTCTAGTTGGTAAACTGATTCTTCTAATAAAATTGCATGATAAAATGATTTGGATGATTTGTGACTATTTATCTACATTAAATCTGGTGAAAGTCATTACACTGCTAATTTCTAGAGAACCAATGAGCCCAGGCTACCATGGTGAAAGGTGCCTTGAAAGTGGTTGCAGGCTTGGCTCATGCCCTTCATGACAGCCCTCACAAAATGACATCAGCAGGTAAACATGAGTAGCTTAGCTGCTAAGTGGTTTAAAATGCTCCCTGTTCTTTTCAGTCAAGTCACATTCAACTCTTTTTTTTTTCTGTAAGTTGTAGACCACTTCTGAAATGTACCTGGCACAAAGCATTTCCATGGACTTAAGCCACATTAATGCAAACAAATCAGCCAGATATTATTAGAGGAGCATCTAGTGGCCATATTCAAGATCAGGGCCTATCTGTGCTAGGCACTGCGCAGACACATAAGGGAGTCTCTGCCCCAAAGAGCTTACAACATAAATTGATAAGGCAGAGGCACTAAGAGGTGAAGTGACTTGCCCAAGACTACAGAGCAGGTCATTGGATAGAGGCAGGAATAGAGCCCAGGTCAGTCAGTGTTACATGCTGTAACCTAGAGGTGGGCAAACTACAGCCTGAGGGACCGTCCTGCCTGACCCCTGAGCTACCGGCCAAGGAGGCTAGGCCCTGGCCCCTCCCCTTCTGTCCCCCCTGCCTCGCAGCCCCGCCGCCACGCAGGCAGCACTCTGGGCGGTGGGGCTGCACGCTCCTGCAGGGCAGCGTGTCTGGCTCTGGGCGCAGTTGCCAGACATGATGCTCTGAGAGGCATGGTAAGGGGCAGAGGGTCCCAGGGGGGCAGTCAGGGACAGGGAACAGGGATCGGTTAGATGAGGTGGGGAACGAGGGGGGGGAGGGTTGGATAAGTGTTGGAGTCCCAAAGGCCTATCAGGGGGCAGGGCAGTCAGGGAATGGGCGGAAGTTGGATGGGGGTGGGGTCCCAGGAGGCAGTTAGGGGTTGGGGGTCCTGGGAGGGGACGGTCAGGGGACAAGGAGCAAGGGGAGGTTGGATGGGTTGGGAGTCATGAGGGGGGCAATCGGGGCAGGAAGTGGGAGGGGTCGGATGGGGGTGGGGGCCAGGCTGTTTGGGGAGGCACAGCCTTCCCTACCCAGCCCTCCATACAGTTTTGCACCCCGATGTGGCCCTCGGACCAAAAAGTTTGCCCATCCCTGCTCTAGCCACTGGTCCATGCTGCCTCTTTAAAAGGTAAAATATAATCACAGCCTTATCAGGAAAGGGATAGCTCAGTGGTTTGAGCATTGGCCTGATAAATCCAGGGTTCAATCCTTGAGGGGGCCATTTAGGCATCTGGGGTAAAAATCTGTCTGGGGATTAGTCCTGCTCTGAGCAGGGGGTTGGACTAGATGATCTCTTGAGGTCCCTTCCAACCCTGATATTCTATGATTTTTTTTTTCTATGATTCACCAGCAGGTGATAGAGTACGAATGGATGAACCTGAAGAGATTCAGATTTTAGCCTGCCTTTGGCAAAGCTGAACCTGGGTTGTGTTCCAAGGTAGTGATTTGCACCAAGGATTTTTTAAAGAGTGGTTTTCCTTTTATCTAATGGCTAATGCAAGGGTTCCCAAAAGCATATTGAACAGTGAGGGGAAGAAGAGGGGCAGGCAGACATTCTTGTCTTAAACCCCAGTGTATTTACGAAAGGTGTAATAAAACTCCATTAGTAAGAGATGAGGCTCCTACAGCTACAGAAAGAATTTCAATGCGGTGATGACAAATGTTTTCAAAGTCAAATTTGTGTAGCAGTAGCAAAAATGTTAACCCAGTACATTTCTGACAAAGGCTTTCTCTGCCTCAAGAGTGAGCAAGCAGAGTCACAGCTGTTGTCTGATTGGTTCAGGCTTATTAATGCAGTTGAATATTATTTCGATGTTTACATCTGCCAAAATCACATATGTTAGGGGCAATACTGCTAAGGAGAAAATTCACTGATGTTCTAGCTAATATCCTGATTAGGTTTATACAGCCTGTGGTAATTAAGAAAATATATAAAAGACTATCATTTTCTGATTTTACTTTGTCAGTTTTATATTTGTCACTAACATATGTGAAAAGATATAATCATTTGAATTATATACATATTTATCCTTAACGTTAACCTAATATATTTGCATTTCTATACAAATATAATAATATTATCCATAACTATTAAACAGTTTCTGTACTTTGGGGCAGGTTTGAGAATTACAGTGATGAAAGTTTTCCTCTGGGTTTGGGTACTATCTTAGCAATAAAAATCTTCCTTATACATTCAGTGTAGCAAGGGGGCATAATGCTTCCTCAAATGACTCCTACAGATCTACAGGAACTGGGAACTGTTCAATATGCTGTTCAATATGCTTTTGGGAACCCTTGCATTAGCCATTAGATAAAAAGAAAACCACTCTTTAAAAAATCCTTGGTGCAAATCACTACCTTGGAACACAATCCAGGTTCAGCTTTGCCAAAGGCAGGCTAAAATCTGAATCTCTTCAGGTTCATCCATTCGTACTCTATCGCCTGCTGGTGAATCATAGAAAAAAAAATCATAGAATATCAGGGTTGGAAGGGACCTCAGGAGAGAACTGAAACTCACTTTTTCACGTTTGAATTGTCCTTACAAATTTGGACACCTGTAAGTCCTTTTCCAAAACATTTTTCATAATATGTTTAACTGACCCTTATCGAAAATAGGGATGAAGTCAATAGGATTCCACAGAAATAAACTTACAGTTCTTTAGAACCTATAGAGTGTAATAGAGAACACTTTTGTAAAAAATTCTATTGTTCTACAAATTCTTTTCAATTTTCTAGAATTTTCCATAAAGAGGGAACCTACATGTATTAAAGAATGTTTCCAAATTGAACTATCAATATTCCCAACTGGATAAAATTGTGTCTATATAAAAAACTGTTGAAAGAATATATAATGGCTGCCTGCCTAGTTTCAATCAACACCTTCAGAGATAGATTATGCCACTCAAATGACACACACATATATGCACAGTGTTAATAAAACTTTGAGAGATCATGGGTAAAAAATAAGATCTTTCATTTAGTAAAAGAACAAAAATATGTGCAAAGTAGACCACCAAAAGGTACAACCTAGGGACCATGGCTGAAATTTTCAAAATAGACTAGTCATTTTGGGTGCTTCAATTTTTGTGGGCCCAAGTTGGGACACCGAAAATGAGCTGAATTTTAGAGGCTGGGTACTCAGCAATTCCTGCCAGATTTTAAATGTCCGTGCCAAACCACTGTGGTGCGAGAGCTGTTGTTATTGCCATTTTTTAAATAGCAAACAAGTAATTTTATTTAATTCCTTTGTTGCTTTAAAATGAGTGAACCATTTGGTTCAACCTTTCCAAACAATTGACCAAAGACCAGATCTAGAAAATTTCAGCCCAAGAGTGAAAGCACAAGAAAGTTGTAAGTAACTGAAAAAGGCCCTTTAGAATGGAAATGATTAAGCAACCTTTACTACATGTTCCATCAACAATCAAACACAGCAGCCATGTTAAAGACATTTGATGCTGAATTAAAGGCAGAGCATACTGAATGCCATAGAAACAGTGCTGTAGCCTGATAAAAGCATTTGTGGCCTTCTAAAATGACATTGTGACTCTTTATAATCTGAGAATTGTGCATGAGAGTTCTAAATATGATAAGTGAATGGGGAAATGTGAATGTATCATATGGACACAGTATGAGGAAGGAGACATGCAAAATTCTAAAAAATTGGGAGGAAAGAGATATACCACACTGGTCAGATACTGGTGATCAGAACAGTGATTACCCCATTATCATATATATTTAAATTATAGTGAATCCAATCCTCTTCCTATTGACATCAGCTGGAGCAGGAGTCTGCCTATGAGGAATTAAAAAAGCCCAAGCATATTATTATAAATTTTACTATTCTGTGATTAATATATGTGTATACATATACTCTGTGTGGACATACTCAGTGGAAATATGCATACTACACATTCACAGTGTGCAGTATATTCCTTTGTTTTTAATAGCTATATCTACTGTATATAAATTTCCCCATCGTTTTTACTTACACCATAAGCAAAACAAAACCCAGAGGTTTTTATCCAATTCTTTTCTAAACTGTAATGCCAGTAAACTCCCACTGTGCATCAACACATGTTCTCTGGAGGTCTGAACCTGCAAACATTTATTCAGCTGAGTAGCTTTTCCCTCATACATAATCCCAGTAAAATCACTGGGACTACTCACCTGAATTAGTATTTTCAGGATTGGGGCCTAAAACCCTTTCGTGGCTCTGGGAATCCTAACTGAATTGATACCTTTAATTATCACATCTCATAACCTATGATTTCCAGTACTTTTCATTTTCTTGCTGCCGGTAGCCCCATTGCCCTCAGAAACAGAAGCATTAGTTTTCCAAACCTCAAACATAGACATTAGAACATGAGGTCTCTTTCATTTCACATTCATGCATTAATTCCAAATCAGATACTAAAGGAATATCTTTTTCTAAGCTATCAGGTTTGGCACAGTGTAATGGGACATAGATAGAGGTCCACTGTCCCCACATCAAGACTGTGGTGAACTAATTGTCTCAGTTGTGATAGATTAGATATCAGACTGATGTTTTATGCCACACTCATTCATGCTGTTTGTCGGGCTGCCATCTTAATTGTTCAATTATTAGCCACAGTATCAGCTATCTGGATTGATATTACAAAGGTAATTCCAAACACAGTCCCTCAGAAGCAGCATAAGGCATAGACATGAACCAAGACCATCCCAATATTAAAGGCTACCCAGTGGACAGAGACAGGTCATGAAATCTAGTTCATACACTTTATGAGTGATACAGTTTCAGCCTGAAGCCGTCTTCTTTTGATCTCAGAATTTCAAATGCAATGGTGTAGCTACAGCATTTATTTGTTTTTCTGGCAGGAGGGAGAGTCACTAACTAAGATTAAAAAAAAGTGAGCAGAATATTAAAAAACAAACTGCTGAAGGGTACAACCAAGTACTTTTTATTGTGTAAAGAGAGCAGTGGAGTTGGTGCTAATTGCATAGGTGAAGCCCCCCGTACAGACACTTCGCACAGCCTCTTCTCCTCCATTCCCCTTCCCATCTTATTTTCCTGCACACTTCCATATAGCACTCGGCTGAAATTAAAATTTAAATAACTGGTCAAACTGTTGTTGCTGCTGTTGAGTTACTGCTGTCTGTAATTCAGAGAAATCAGCACTTTCAAGTTATTGATATTTTCCAACTTCTTTTTTAATTTCCTCTTAAAGCAACATTGAGACACCATAATAGCTTCCTGGGGACAGAACCCCCTCTGTGAATCTTTTGTTGTGACTAAAGTTTTCTTACATGAAGCTCTCAATAACAAAATCAAGGGGACAGCTTGTGTCCACTCCCTTAAGCAGTCTCTCTGCAAGGATGTGAGGGGAGAGACCAGGCACAGTTCCACTTACCCAATCACCAGGGGAATCTAAATTATGCTCGAAATTATGGCTGTCTGCAGTAGCTCCCAAGGACTCTGAGGGGGAAGGTATATAGCTGGCATAGTCCATAACAGGGGAAACCCCAGTTGACCATCAGTAGCCATCAGTGGCTATTAGCCAAGATGTTCAGGGAAGTAACCCCATGCTTAGGGAAACCCTAAACATCCAACTGCCAAAAGCCAGCAGAAATCCACCCGTCTTTTCCTCCATGTTGCCATGCTCTGTACACTCCCCAGAAACTCTAGCACTGTCCACTGTTGGAGACAGGATACTGAGCTAGATGGACCATTGGTCTGACCCAGCATGGACGTTCTTATGTTCTTATAACCACTCAGGCCAGATTTAAGTCTGCTTTGCACCACCGTAGCAGCACAAATATGATATCTTGAGACCTAGCTTTCCAAACTCAAGCCTGTCTGAATTTCCTGTAACATTTCCTATAATTCATGAATTCTCATCACCCAAGAACACAGAAATCAGTGTCATGTAAGAGACCATGTTCGGTGGAATTTTGAAATATGCATTAAAGAAACAGTTTTGAATAAGCTACTACATTTGTACAGCATACAAGTTGTAAAGAACTTTATATCTACATCAATCGTTAAGGGAAACATTTTCAGATGTGTCTAAGAAGTCCCATTTTCTAAGAAGTCTGGACTTAAGGCCAGAGTTTTAAAGGCATTCAGGCATATCTGGCTTTCCTGCTGCAGCGTCAGACAGGTACCAGGTGTTAGGTGTGTGCTGAGCAAGCTACAGGATCAGGTCCCACCTAGTTTGAGAACTCTGCTTTGGGGCCTCTGGGGTTTTGGCTTGAGCTAGGGCTTGGAGCTGCTCCTTAGCTACGGGATGGCATCAAGGTTTAAACAGCTTCCAAATGCTGCCCAGTGGAAACTTAGGAGCCATGGGGATTTAGGTGCCAGCTGAGCAGCAGTTTTGAAAATGTCAGTAGCACCTAAATGGTGGACTTAGGCCTCTAACTACCTTTGAGATTCTGGGTCTAAGAGCCTTTGTTTCCTTAAAAATAAATGATGCTTATGTCACTTTTGGAAATGGGAGTTAGGTGTTTGGAAAGACATGCTGTTGGTCATTTACCTTTTTGTGTGTTGTTTCTTTACAAAAAAAAATCAATAAAAAGTGAAGAAAATAGAAGTTAAGCTCCCAAGTCATTTAGCTGCTTTTGAAAATTTTACCCTAGTTGCATATTAACATGACATGCAAAAAAACCAGAGCCTTACATTAGTCATTTGCTGGTAGTCAGCAGAAGCCTATGGAAAGAGCAGTGCTTTGCAGAGTGTCTATTTTGATAGTTTCAGCTATACTTAACATCAGGGGGTGGCATGTTTTTGATGACTTCCCTCCCAAAAGATTACCTCCTGGTAACAGTCCTTGTGAGAAAGGATCTCAAATTGTGGGTGTGAATGAAAATGAAAGATATAGGTTACCATTCATACTGTGTTATATAACATTTCCTTGGCTCTAATTTATGCTACTTGCAAAGTTAGGTTTGCAACAAATGGTGCCTTATGCAACCTACACTCAGTTCCTCAGACTAATTTCAGAACATTACTATGTGTAGTGTGATAGTGTTAGTTTATTATTATGAATGGTATGAAATCAGGTTTGGAGCAGGAAGGAGAGTCATTTCAGGGGGAAAGAGCAGGGATGGGAGAAGAGGAGAAATCACTAAAGTTCTACAGATATTCTGAAAAGGAGACTGGTTTATGTTCTACAGTCCCACGTAGCACATGTATTCTCTATCATTCCTTCTTTATGAAAAACACAGCATTAAACACATTGCCAAGATAAAACTGGAATGATTTTGAAGGCAAACCCCATAATTCTTCCATACACATGTAACGGAGACCAAAGAGTTATACCTCTAATAATTCATGGCTAAATTCTGCCCTTGGAGCTGTATACTTGGTTCCCCACTGACCTCAACTAGAGCCACATAAGTGATTCCGTAGGCAGCATTTGGCCCTCAGTATAAATTCTATATTTATTTTCCTCCACAGATAATGTTGAGTCACAGACGGGAGCATTGTAATTACTATATAATGTTGGCATTTTGTTCAATTAAAAGAGCTTTACAGCTATAAGATATGGGTAAAGATCTTGAGTGGCCATGAAATGTCTGAGTGCATCCATTTTAATTTGCAAACCCTGTAAAACTACTTGAAATCCTGAATTACTTCCATTCATTGATCTAAAACAATACTCCCTAGACTTGAGTCTCTCTTCACTTATACCAGTGTAAATTGGAAATAAGTCCAATGATGTTACCACGCCATACCATAGTACCCAAACACCTCAGTTTTTAATGTATTTGTTCCATTATACCATTTGAGGTAAGGAAGTCCATTTTACAGATGGGGAACTAAGGCACACAGACTGAAGCTGGAAACCTGTTTCCCAGCTCACTTACACACACATTAACTCTGCTTGAACTAGTGCGCTAAAAATAGCAGCATAGCTTGGGTGGCAGCTCAGACTAGCCACCTGAGTACAACCTGCCAGGACCCCCTGCATATGTACTAGGTGACCAACTCAATATGCCCCAGCTACACTGCTATGTTTAGCATGCTAGCTCAAGTAGAGCTAGAATATGTCTGCACACTTCCAACTTCAGTGTAGCCATACCCTTAGTCTCTGTGTGCCTCAGTTACCCATCTGTAAAATGGGGATGATAGGACTGCCCTAGCACATCTGTCTGCCCAAGATGGGAAGCATGCTCCCAGCTGCAGTGTAGATGTACTTTAAGTGACTTATGCAAGGTCACCCAGGAAGTCTGTGGTACAACAGGAAATTGAACCTAGGTCTTCTGAGGCCCAGACTAGCAGCCTAACTACTGGACTACCCTGCCTCATCAGTTTTACTCATATAAAACTCTCATGAGCATGTAATGGACTTCACTTGCCACTAGAGTGCCTTCTCCTCACTAGACATGGCATAGCAGCTTTTTTTACCATATGGCACCAACTGCCAATGGTCACTCCATCACTGTAGCAGTCCCTCAGCATGACTCAGTCCTCCAGCTAGGTCAAAATATGGTCCCCTGTTCTGGGGTATCAAACTCTCACCAGACCAGCTGTCTGGATGGCACCCCCAACAGTTCTTCACCACTTCCCAGTGCCTGGTAGGGGAATCCAGTCCCTCCCTCTACACTGGGATCCAGGCCAGGGACACAATAACCAACAACCAAGGCCTAGTTGGTCCCCCGCCTTGTGCTGTTGCCCTGCCTTCACAACTCCTATAGGGTTGATCCTTCTTCCAGGGCTTGGCTCTCTGGATGGTGGTCCCTTCCACCCTCTCAACTCCCAGAGAAAGAAAGAAAGAATGAATGAGTGTGTGCATGCACTCTCTCACACACTCTCTTTAGCCCCTGGCTATTACAGATTTCCTTTCTTTATATTCCTTACCCAGCTTCTCCTCCAGCTGGGCTTCATCAGCAGTTAGAATTTATAAATCCCTGGGCCTCCGTTCAGGTGCAATTATGAAGGTTAATTGGCCTCTTCAGTGCAGTCTTAACCCCTTCAGGCCTTGTGTGGGGTTTCTCACAGAGCACTATAATAGTAGACCACCTCAGAGGATCTGCATCTCTTCTTGTGCATGAGGAAGGGTTAGGTGGCATTTAGGTATTATCTCTCTGGGTTTGGGACCCTAGACACACACTCCAGGTGCAGGTCCCATGTCTGGCAGTGAGGACCCCTAAGTCATAGACTATCAGGGTTGGAAGGGACCTCAGGAGGTCATCTAGTCCAACCCCCTGCTCAAAGCAGGACCAATCCCCAGATTTTTACCCCAGCTCCCTAAATGGCCCCCTCAAGGATTGAACTCATAACCCTGGGTTTAGCAGGCCAATGCTCAAACCACTGAGCTATCCCTCCCCCCTTGCCTAGGCCCTGTCCAATTGCCTAGGCCCTGAAACTGGTGCTGGTTTTCCCAAGCTTTATCAGTAGCTGCTGCCTGCGATGAGAGTCGCACCAAAGTCCCTCTGCTATGGGCCTCAGGGACTGTGTGGCAATGTAAGCAAATAACACAGACTTTGCAAGGTCATTTCTAAACACATGCTCATTTTACCTTAAAACTGTACAAGTCTAGAGAAAAACAACAAAACCTGCAGGCATATCACTGCCTCAGTTTCCTCACCACTCCAAAATCCCCATCAGATTTGGTCAGTGTGTTTTCAGAGTCCCAGGAACCTCCTCTCTCCCGTCAGCTCTGGCCTCCTGCCCAATCTTACCTAGTTCTAATTTCTTCTCCCTCCCCTTCAATAAGCTCCCCTTAGCTTGTTCAGGTCCAGCAGCCAAAAGGTTCCTCCACTCAGAGAACATATTCCTTTTTAATAGTAGCTCCTAACACCTCTTTCTTGTTCCTCTTTTCTGCTGGGGATTCTCCCTTGCTGCAGCTCCACCCAATGCAGAACCACCTGGGAGAACCAGCTTCCTTTAGGTTGGTCACTGCCTTCAGCATATCTGTTGTTTTACCAGGGCAGAGTCATGCAATGTCAATGCCTTTTTGATTGTTCTATTGCGGTTTCCAGCCAGAGTTTGAGAGAGACATGATCAGTCTTTGCTAGCAAAAGGCTGATTCGATACATACCGAGGGTTAGATTTACACTTAAGGAATGCCTACACTGCAATTAGACACCCGCAGCTGGTCCATGCCAACTAGCTTGGGCTCAGGCTGTGGGGCTGTTTAATTGCAATGTAGACTCCCTGGCCCAGGCTGGCACCTGGGCTCTAGGACCCTGCGAGGTGGGAGGATCCCCAAGCTCAGGCTGCAATTAAATGGCCCCACAGCTCAAGCCCTGCAAGCCCAAGTCAACTGGTACAGGCCAGCGTGGCCTCTCCTCCCCAGGCAGGAGAAGAGTAGTGGTTCTGCTAATTTTATAGCCTTTTCTGCTAGCAGAAAGGAGTGTGGGGTCAGTATCTGGTCCTTATAAAGTTAGACAATGTTTAAAATATTCTAGAAACGATACTTTTCGGTGTGATGCATATAAAGAACAGTGCTGACATTCTTCAGACTTTGATCTGTTCTTCCTCTGACTCACAAAATAAAATTATCCCTGCAGATATAAAATATAAACCTATAAAAGCAATCCTTTTCTTGGGAGAGTATTGTGACAGAGCAATCACGCACATAGTTAAACACATCTAGGAATGAATTACGTCCTGCTGAAGCTCTTGGGTTTAGGGCGCCTGTCTGAAGTTAATCTACCTGGCTGCTCCATTGGTTTAAACATTTTACCTCCCATTTTGCATGTTATTTTTAGGGCTGACAATTAATCACAGTTAACTCACGTGATTAACTAAAAAAAAAAATTGTGATTAAAAAAATTAATCGCACTTATAACAATAGAATACCTATTGAAATGTATTAAATATTTTTGGATGTTTTTCTACATTTTCAAGATTGATTTCAATTACAACATAGAATACAAAGTGCACAGTGCTCACTTTATATTATTATTTTTATTACAAATATATGCACTGTAAAAATGACAAACAAAAGAAATAGTATTTTTCAATTCACCTCATAAAAGTAGTGAAGTGCAATCTCTTTATCATGAAAGTGTAACTTACAAATGCAGATTTTTTTTGGTTACATATCTGCACTCAAAAACAAAACAGTGTAAAACTTTAGAGCCTACAAGTCCACTCAGTCCTACTTCTTATTCTGCCAATTGCTAAGACAAACAAGTTTGTTTACATTTACAGGAGATAATGCTGCCTGCTTCTTATTTACAATGTCACCTGAAAGTGAGAACAGGCGTTCGCATGGCACTTTTTCAGCCAGCATTGCAAGGTATTTACATGCCAGATATGCTAAACATTCATATACCCCTTCATGCTTCAGCCACCATTTCAGAGGACATGCTTCCATATTGATGAAGCTCATTAAAAAAATAATGCATCAATTAAATTTGTAACTGTACTCCTTGGGGGGAGAATTGTATGTCTTCTGCTCTGTTTTACCTGCATTTTGCATATATTTCATGTTATAGCACGTTGGTTTTAAGAACACTTTCACAGCAGATTTGACAACATGCAAAAAAGGTACCAATGTGAGATTTCTAAAAATAGCTACAGCACTCTACCCAAGGTTTAAGAATCTGAAGTGCCTTCCAAAATCTGAGAGGGGCGAGGTGTGGAGCATGCTTTCAGAAGTCTTAAAAGATCAACACTCTGATGAGGAAACTACAGAACCCAAACCACCAAAAAAGAAAATCAACCTTCTGCTGGTGGCATCTGACTCAGATGATGAAAATGAACATGCGTCAATCTGCACTGCTTTGGATCGTTATCAAGCAGAACCCATCATCAGCATGGAAGCATGTCCTCTGGAATGGTGTTTGAAGCATGAAGGGACGTATGAATCTTTAGTGCATCTGGCACATAAATATCTTGCAACGCCAACTACAACAGTGCCATGTGAATGCTTGTTCTCACTTTCAGGTGACATTGTAAGCAAGAAGCAGGCAGCATTATCTCCTGCAAAGTGTAACCAACCTTGTTTGTCTGACCAAGAAGTAGGACTGAATTTTACATTGTTTTATTTTTGAAGCAGAAATGGATTTACAGTTTAACACGGGGTGGACTGGCACGAGGCCCGCCAATGACAGGGGGCCCCAGGGCCAGGCAGTTTTGGGCAAAAGCTTGGTCCTGCCAGCTCCTTGTTCTTGCTACAGACTCCGCACTCACTGGCAACCAAGCTCCCCACTCCCCCGCCTCTTCCCCACTTCTTCCCCCGAGCATGCTGAGTTCCCACCCCTCCCTCTCCCTCTCAGTGCTTCCCCCACCACCAAACTGCTCTTTGCCATGCTCAGGTCTCTCCAGGAAGGAGGAGGAGGAGCAGGGCAGCAGCGCGCTCAGGGGAGGAGGCAGAGAAGAGGCGGGGGCGGGGCCTTGGGGAAGGGGGTGGAATCGGGGCAGGGTGGAGCAAAGGCAGGGCCCCTGTATTCCCCCTACACAGACACATACCCCCCCCCTGCCAGCCAGGGGGCTGGCAGGTGGCAGAGGGCTGGGAGCACCCCCACGACCCCAGGCCTGACTCCTTTACCCCCCTCACACACACCCAGCCCTGCCCTCCCGACTCCTGCACCCCCACACATACCAAGTCCACCACAACCCATGCCCTGACTCCTGCACCCCTCCCACATCCCCACCCCCACCCTGAGCATCAAATGAGAGCTCCTGCACACACATCCCACATTCCCACTTGCACCCTTGGCACCAAATGGGAGCTGCCCCAGGTAAGTGCTCCAAACCTGAGACCCCTCCTGCATCCTAATTCCTGGCCAGACCCTGCACCCCAACCCCCAGCCCACTCCTGCACCCTAACTTCCTCCCAGACTCTGCACCCCCAGCCCTAAGTCCCCCCCCAAGTCCTGGCCAGACCCCACACCCTAACATTTTTTACATGTTTTTTATAAAGCGCTCTTATCCAAAGCATTTTACAATAGTTAGCTAACAGTACTAACAATATTTGGAAAGATCATTAAGTGGGCTGCCGAGACCCTCAGTGATTTTCAAGTGGTCTGTGGAAAAATAAGTTAGACTACAAAAACGATCAAGGTACCTCACTTTATTTTCATTTACTTCCTATTATTTATAGGAGGAGGATGAAGAATGAAAAACGGGGGCGGGGGGAGATAAGAGAGAACGTTCTTTTTCTTGGCTGGGTCCCAAGGAGAAGTCCCAAAAATGTAGCTGAGCACAGGGCTCCACTAACTCTAAATTTGCCACTGTTTGAATGCAGTTTTTTTGTACATTATTCTACGTTTGTAAGTTCATTTTTCAGGATAAAGAGATTGCACTCTGCAGTACTTGTAAGAGGTGAATTGAAAAATACAATTTTTCTGTTTTTTACAGTACAAATATTTGTAATCAAAATAAATACAAAGTAAGCACTGTACACTTCGTATTCTGTGTTGTAATTGAAATTAATATATTTGAAAATGTAGTAAACATCTACAAATAGTTAAACAACAATAGAATACCATTTATTTTAACAGTGCAATTAATCGCACAATTAATTTTTTTAATCACTCAACAGCCCTAGTTATTTGTTATTATTCTTCATGCTGCGGTAGTAGTGTCCAGAGGCCTGGATCATGATCTTGTTGTGGCGCTATACAGACACAAAGGAAGAGATGGCCCCACCACCTGAAAGCTTTATAATCTGAAATTCCAATCCTGTAATCTGATCCTGTGCATACAAGCAGCTCCTCTCTAGTCAAGGTTATGGACCTTCCATTGTTAACAACATAAATTGGGCCCAAACTCACTAGTGAGAAACTTACTGTACATAATGTTAATAGGAGTTATGTTCATGCTCAGGCCTGCTCTGGATTTGGTGGGTGATAATCCCAAACACTCTCCCTTATGGTTATCTTGTATAAAGGGAAGCAATGCAGCAGGGACAGTAGCAGGAGCCACTAATCAGATATTCTGCAATAGAACACGTGGTTTGTTTACCATTTCAGAATTAGAGACATTTGTGAAAGTCCCTTCCAAGAGTTAACAGTAAGTTATTGTTAATGGGTGGGAGAGGTGGGGGTTAAGAGACAAACCAACATGTCACTCCATTCATGTTAGAGATTAAGCAGTGCTGGGAGTGGCGGGTTCAAGCAGAGCTCCTGATTTAATTCTTCCTTCGTTATCCCCTGCATCCCAGGTACACTGCGGTTACTGAGCTGGCTAAGAGGCTGTGAAGCAAATTTGATAATCTCGTCCTTTGCATGTGCAGACACGTTTTCAGTAAGAGAATGGGGAATCAGTATAAATGAATCCATCGATCCCTTGTACAATTCTGCCAGAAACAATTTAGAATAAGATTTATGAGATGTCAAGTGCAGCAGTTGGCGCTTGAGCAGTGATATAATTGAGGACATTTTTAAGTGTTAGGGGAAAAAATTAAGTGGTACTGTTTCTACTAACAAAGAGGGGGAAAGCACCAGCGGAGTAATAAAACCTTTATTTCCCACGTTGTTCCTACTCTCCTTACTATTTTAGTCATAAATGGTCTTTATGCTCTATTAGATTACAGTATAAGTAATCATTGGTGTGATGGGCTGTGTCAGCACTACATATGCACATGGATATTTATCTGCCTTCAAACTTGGACTTTTATACAAATCTCTCATATGGCACAGCATCAAATCCAAAATATTTCATAAACCGATAAGCTAATGAAAAGCAATTCAGCCATAGTGTCAAAAGATGTGATCTCTATGAAGACAGCCATCAAACAGGAGGGTTATTCATTCATGTGGTCACTAAACAAAACACTATAGGCTAAACCATGAGTTGTGTTGCTATGGGGTGTGGGAAAGGATGGCATAGGGTTGCCTCATTCCTCAGCTCAAGCACTTAGAAGTTGTATATTTTAGCATATAACATTTCAGAAAAAGGTTGTTTTTTTCCTCAATTTTATTTTTATAGTATTTCATGAGCTATGAGTAATAATGAGTTCATGAGTAATGTAATATGATGTCATGTCATATGACAAGTCATTTCATATATGTCAAGTCATGTCATGATATAGTTTAATTGAAATATTTTAATATTTTTTATAAAAACATGAAGGGGAGCTGTTACATAGTTCATATTGAAACATGTTATTTTACTTTCTAGATCCAACTGTCTCCTGCTTGTGTTGTAATGAAAGTGTGACACTGACACTTTATCTATTTAAAGTGTCAAATTGTTTCATTACAACACAAACAGAAGCCACTTGGATCTAGAAAATAAGTTACAGCTGCCGTTAGGTTTTTTTATGCAAAATAAAAATGAGATATTCGGACTAGGTCAATATGACATAATGCAGATGTGTTATGTTTTGCACTAGTGCTATTGATATGAAATAATGTAAAAATAATATGTACAAATGAGAAAACAAAATATTGTTTTGAAATGATGTTTTCCAAAATGGAAGATTACAAAAATCTGGAAAGTGTTATCAAAAGGGCTATGATTTCATGGAAAATTTCAGTTTTGTCAAAACTATTCTATTAAAATTTTCTGACCAGCTCTATCTATTATTAATAATCCTTTGGGAAATAAATGGGGCTTAACAAACATAGCTAACTTCTGGTGATGTACTGCATTTACTTCTTAGTAATTTTAAATAGTCATGAAGCTGTCCCATCCCTTCAGCTTAGCTGATTAACCTACTCAGTTAAATGTGTTTATGAAAGTGATAGAAAATGAATCCATATATATTGCATTCTCTTGGTAAACTGTTGTTTATTAAAAGAAGATATTTGTACCTATAGATTGTTTCTGTAAAGTCTCCTCAAAAGGATTTTTACTGGTTAAATAGCTTAGTCAGAGTCAATGTATGCTTTTCAGTTAAATATTTTTCATATACTGGCTGAGATAACAACAACCAAAATTACAGCATCCTTTCTGTACTCAATTAGGAATGACTGACTCATTTCCTCTCTTCTGAGTTTAACTATATTTGGGTGAGGATTGACAGAAAGGAAATTAAGTTTTGTAACTATTATTTTATGCCACTTTTTTCAGGCTACTGCCTGATCTGTATTTTCAGTAGTATTTTCTATGTGAAAAGACAACTGGAAGATTTTAGCTGTATGGTACACCCTCCAGCAAGCCTTTTCAATCACTTCTCCAAAGTAGTGTGTGTCCCAAATGTTTAAGGGAAATAAAATTTCCTGTAATATATATTGCTAAACACAAACTTTTAAAGTCTTACTAGTAGCAGTTCTTCTAGTTTTGTTTTTTATTGATATAGGGTTTGATGTCAAATTTTGTTTTGTTTTCAATATACTATAAAAAATAGTTCAACAGATCCTCTTATGTGGTCAACTACAGAAGAAACCCTACCCAACAGGAGAAAATGAAACAATGTATAAGTGAAGTTTTGGCAGTTTTCTGTAAGTTGTACATCAAATTGAGATCTAAAGTAACTATATTGACTTTAAGAGACTTATTGTCACTTAATTCATGAATGAACTTCACTCTGAAAAGGATGAGAAATGCATATCTTATTCTGCTATTTCAGTTCCTTAGAGCTGTATTTAGAGATATAGCAGTAGCTGTATTTTCATATTCACATGTCTACTAAATATGACATATGTGATGTACAAACATATGGGTCTATACTCCAGCAACATTCTTGGATTAAACACTCACAAACACACAGAACCCTCCTCCAGTATTAAATTAATCTCCTCCATTCAAATGTAAGTCGCATGAGAAATGCATAAAACTTTTAAAAATCTATCTTAAATATACAACTACAGCTACAGTAGCAATATTCTTGTACGTTTGTCAAATAAGCATGACGTAACATAGGCTGGCAAAGAACTCTTTTGAAGAAAGCCTTGTGATTTATTGCCATGGTTCTCTGCTGAGCTAAGCTTCTGTTCAGTGCAGCAGGAGAGAAGAGGAAGGGGCCAGGAATTCTGGCAGGGATCTATACTCTTACCGGAGGCTATTACATCACACACAGTTACCTTTATCAACCAAACTTGTAATCTCAGAATATATCAAGTTAATTCAACAGGAGCCATCTTCCATAAAGCCACATTGATTGGCATTATGTTACCCTTCTTTAATTCTTTATTAATTAAGCCTCTCAAATGTGTACTTTATTTATGTTTCATAGATACATGGTGAAAATCTGAACAGTACCTCAAAGATAAGACAATCCTTCCTCCCTGTTACTGGAATATTTAACACTCAAAAATAAAATCAGTTCTCTGCTTTCCTACAACACACCAAAGGGGGGTATGGAAAGTTTCCATATTGAATTATATTCCAGTAAAGCTGAATAAAAAGTTATGTTTAATGATCTTAGATACTTCTTTTCAGTGGTTGAGGTATAAACTAATTCATGCCAATCTTAGAAGCAGCCTTTATTACTATATCTTTAATATGGCTTTCCTCCTCTTGCTGCTGCTGCTCTTTCAGCTTTGTATTCTCTTCACCAGACTGCAAATGATTCAGCTAAACATTTCACAAGCACTAGTTTTACAGCTCAGATTGCTACTATTCTTTATTGGCTCCATGTTTATCAATGGCATCCTTTCTAAAATGTAAGTGCCTTGAAAGCTGGCACTGTCTAAATTATCCAGACTACGATGTACAATATATTGGCTGAATATTTACAGTTTTCTATCTTAGCTACTAAGCCTTCTTATCCTTTACGTCTAGGATTCGTTTCTAGAAAGAAACATGGTCTACTATTCTATAGTCTACAAATCAAAAACCTGCCTGGATGTATATCTATGCAACTACTTCAATGGAGTCAGGTACCAAGGTCTGAATTTTTCTTCTATGAACAAATTCTGGTCTCAGTTACACTTTGAGCTTAATGGCAGTTAAACCCATGTAAATGAGAACACAATCAGGTCACAGTGCTTTTAAAAGGTGGGTTGAAAATTATCTTTTTAATATATTTTGTAATAAACCTATTCCGATTATATTGCTTTGCTATGAAGATATGGTGGGAAGCCCATATGAGGTACGTTGTTATTTTTATTGAACCTGAATTATTTATTGATGCATTATGTTAGCCTACATTAATAAACATGTCTTTGTTGATTTAGCTCTCAACCTCCATCTACATTATGTTGTATCACATTTTGCTTTTCAGCACATAATGGTTTTTTGTGTATAAGATACACTATACACAATCTTAACACCACAGTGTGTCTTCTACCATCTGAGTGCTTTGCTAATGTTCCTTTCAGAATATCTGCTTGCTCCCTGCAGCTAAGTATTTCCAGAGTTTGTCATTGGGATACTCTGCTTCATTTTAAAATAAATAGATAAAATAATAGAAAATATATTTCTTACCAGGGGTGAGGGTAGGATACCAAATTCTGGAATAAGTTGCTACAGTGGTCAGAAGTAGTTAATAGATAATGTATAGTTAATAGAATGTCATGTTACTTTTGCATTATCTTTGTGGTTACATCAAAGGATCCTGGAGGTACAGCAAAGTAAAGAGGAGGCCTGTTTATGAGAGTTCTGTAAGAACTCAAAAGCCAAAATTGGCACTGCTCAGTTCTGTCCAAATAAAGCAGAAACACCAGCAGACTCAACGCTTCCACAATACCCCCAACCCAGCATTAACATACACCTCTTACCCATATGTCTGACTCCTCATCTTTTAAAAAGAACAGGAGTACTTGTGAAGTTACACAAACTTTGACCACTTCACACTCCAGTGGAGTGGGTGATAATAGATATAAGGGAGTCTGAGTGAGATATAATTTATTGTAAGCATCTCATTTGCTACCTGACACACAACCTCTGAGTCTGAGTTTCATAATTCCCTTGACCCCCCGCCCCAAAATAAGAAGACAGTCATCCTGCAAGTTGATCACGTTCCATGGCTTTTCATAGAAAGGGGCATTGGGAGGGTTATGGTCTAAGAACAGCAGACAACTCTTCTTCTTTCAATTTAGTGGCAGAGTAAATCTTACCTTGGAGAAAAACTCACTATGCCGAAAGCAGGGTCCTTTGGGAGGTAAATAGGAAGCACTGTATTTCTTCAGCACACTTAACATGCACATTGCATGTGGGTGTGGTACAGCAGTTCTAATGTGGTTTGACATCTACCCTCTGTGGCCCATTACTATCTACTTTTATAGTTTATATGAAAGTTAAAAAACACTTCAGAAAATAATGCAGTTGGACTTGTATCCTCTGTAGCCCATTAGTATTCTTACTAAAACCAAAATAAAACAAAAAACCACACCCACAGCCAGTTTCAGAGCTGAAGGGGTCACATCTTAGCCAAGGCTCTTTGGGATTTTAAGTGACTATTAAAATAACTAATAGGCAAACAGAACCAATAGTGATGTAATATTGTTGATGAAAGTAGTAGTGGAGAGTAACAGCTGCATGCAACATGGCCACCCAAGTAAGTCAGATCAAGTTGATTGGTAAAGCTTAAGCCTTTTGAGCCTTCTCTATTAAGTCACATTTTGAAAGGAATTAACAATGTTTACTCACTGCTCTTAGAATTGCTTTTGACATCAGTACTTACCCAGCTGCTCCTGCACGGAATCTGCCACTACTACTACTTCTTCTGCCCCACTTGCCAGAATTAGTGCTATTATCACAGTGACAAGTTTCTCTTCCTAGTAAGATAGCCTGCCTTCATCACCTGAATAAATGCTGTGGTGACTTTTATTCCTGGGAACTTTACTGCTAAGGTCCCTTCCTTTGTATGAGATCATTTCCTCTTGGATGCTGAGGATATTACCGCTGCAAGTCTAAAAATAAACCATGGCAAAAAAAAATAAGGCTCATCTGTCAATTTCAGGATTCCCAGATTTGATTTAAAAACATCACACAGGCATTTGTGCAGGTAAAACACAAAGCTCCAGATTTTAAAAGGTATTTAGGCATTGTTGCACTCAGTCTAACTGATGTAGGAACCTAAAGTAGTTGGGTATTGCACTGCCTAAATACCTTTAACAATCTGGGCCAACGCAACCATGATCCACACCGGGTGCCAACAAAACAAGCCAGCACAGTCTGTTATTAACTCCAAGTCTCGTTAGCCAATGGCAGCATGCTGCAGAATGGCTGCTACTAGATCTCTTAGGCCATAGTCCAACTACAGTAGTTAAAACACAACAACAAACCTCAGTACAAGTTTGACACTGAAGATATCAAAAGGCCGTTTAGTATTGGTCACTTTACTCAAAGAATCACTGTAAAAATGTATATATCTCCATGTTCCCCTATTTTCTGGGTATCCTTTTCAGTCTAGCCTCACAGTACACATATTGTTAAACTCTTGTGGTCTAAATTTTCTAAATTGGCCCGTGATTTTGAGTGCCCAACTTGCGACATCCTAAAGGGACTTGTTTTTCTGTGTTCAGTACTTTCTGAAAACCAATCTCCTGTAAGGTATATCAAGCCAGGAACTTAAAAACTGAGGCACCCAAAGTCACTAGTCACTTGTGGAAAATTCCATCCACTAACTATATTATCAGCTTGCATAGTGTAATCTCCATTATTAGTTGTTGGTAAAAAGAAATGATCGTGTAAAACAGTTATTAATAGCAGGCAGTTTCACATCAAATTTTAGGTATTGTATCTGAGAAAAAAAGTCTCACCAGGGATTAGTTTGTAGGCAATTCAAGAATGTGAATAAGAACATAAGAGCGGCCAAACTGGGTCAGACCAAAGGTCTATCTAGCCCAGTAACCTATCTTCCAACACTGGCCAGTGCCAGGTGCCCCTGAAAAACAGAGGCTTCTGGCAAACAGAGGCTAGGGACACCATCCCTGCCAATCCTGGCTAATAGCTATTGAATCTATTTACATAAGCACTAAACAACATCAACAGGCAAAATTATTATTTCTGAAACTTTAAATTTGTTTGTCCCTAAGGTGCCACAAGTACTCTTGTTCTTTTTTTACTTAATTTTTAAACACTTCAGAAAAATGCATTACAATCCTGATTTTTTTTAAATAACTTTCTGCTCTTGATTCACTAAGCAAATAACATTGTAAACAGGGTTATATTGGTAATTCTGGTGAACATTTGTCTATAGCAGTGCTACTGGGTACTGAGATATATGTACATAGGGATGTTTTCTGTGTAATGCATGGGGAATTAGATATGCAACTTCTGTTAATTAATAGGAATTGTATGCCTAACTTATGCACATGCTGAACTGCAAATGTACCCGTCAGTGTTTGTACATTCAAACAAGCTGCCAAGTGCATCACCAACACCCTGAGTCACAACATCTGTTAAGTTTCTGAATCATGGATCTATCCCTGGGTGTCGTGAGATATTTGAAGTGATCTATGACTGCTATGCTATTGCTATGATTGCTATTACTTACTTTCCAAATTGCTCCATACTGTATGTTCAATACAGGAAATAAACGTTATATTAGGCGAATCAATCTCATCTATCCAGCCAAAGGACCCTGGTTGTTAGGGAGTGGTTTGAATCATTGTATCAGCTATATGAGGATATTGATCCCAGACTTTCACAATGGGCCCCGAAACTGCTATTCCCACCCCCAAAGAGTTTCAAAAACAAGTTGACCCTTTGCTTGGTGCACCTTCTCCCACTGCAATGCCCTAGTCAAGAGCAGGTATTAACCACTGATCCAGCCTATTTGACTTAATCTGACCTATTCAGCTTTCGGGTTTTAGCTATTAGAGTGCCCTGATCATATCCCTATTTGTTAATGTCTTATTTCTTACTAACCATTAAGAACATAAGAATGGCCATACTGGGTCAGACCAAATGTCCACCTAACCCCCCATCCTGTCTTCTGACAGTGGCCAATGCCAGGTGCCCC
Organism: Mauremys mutica; assembly: GCF_020497125.1. Taxonomy (NCBI): domain Eukaryota; kingdom Metazoa; phylum Chordata; order Testudines; family Geoemydidae; genus Mauremys; species Mauremys mutica. The sequence goes on along the minus strand of NC_059073.1, from coordinate 86,075,936 downwards.
AAAGGGAATGAACACAAAAGGTAATCATCAAGTGATCCATTCCCTGTCACCCATTCCCAGCTTCTGGCTAACAGAGGCTAGGGCCACCATCCCTGCCCATCCTGCCTAATAGCCATTGATGGACCTATCCTCCATGAACTTATCTAGTTATTTTTTAACCCTGTTATAGTCCTGACCTTCACAACATCCTCTGGCAAGGTGTTCCATAGGTTGACTGTGCATTGTGTGAAAAAATACTTCCTTTTGTTTGTTTTAAACCTGCTTCCTATTAATTTTATTTGGTGACCCCTAGTTCTTGCGGTATGAGAAGGAGTAAATAACACTTCCTTTTTTACTTTCTCCACACCAGTCATGATTTTATAGACCTTTATCATCTCCCCCCTCCCTTAGTCTTTTTTCCAAGCTGAAAAGTGCCAGTCTTATTAATCTCTCCTCATATGGCAGACCCTCCATACCTCTAATAATTTTTGTTGCCCTTTTCTGAACCTTTCCAAATCCAATATCTCTCTTTTGAAATGGGGCGACCACAGCTGCCCGCAGTATTCAAAATGTGGGCATATCATGGATTCTGTGCCGCTGCACATTGAGTGGATGTTTTAGAGAACTATCCACAATGACTCCAAGATCTCGTTCTTGAGTAGTAACAGCTAATTTAGACCCCATCATTGTATACATATAGTTGGGATTATGTTTTCCAACATGCATTACTTTGAATTTATCAACATTGAATTTCATCTGCCATTTTGTTGCCCAATCAACAATATAAAAGATTAAAGATAAAGCCTGCCAAAAAAACAACCCCAAAACACACAAGCTTCTTAAACCAAAGTAATGATGACCATTACTAAACATCTGTGCATGCGTGAAGTGCCAAGGGCCAGTGCAGATCACACCACATGTAGAGAGACATGTAGGCCATATGCTCTGTCCTAGAAAGTTTCTTGCAGCCAGTTATGTGAATATGGGGGTGGGGGGAGCATTTGGTTTTTTTCCCCATCTCTGCAGGAGAGTGAATATGGCTGGGACTATTGTGCACAGTTTTCAGTGTGTACTAGAGCAAAACTCAATATATTTGTAAAGTATAAGTATGGGCTCATAAGTAATTTCCATCAATGCCTTACTCTCTGTCTAACATAGTAAAAATGAATGGGAAATACATGGATAGAGTACACAGCGTGATCATGCATATTGTGAACTGTTAGGATTTGGAAACAACTCACCATTAAAGCATGTTGTTATCTATAACAGGTGCGAGGGAAAGCCCCAGGGTGCTCCATTTACACTCCAGCTGGCTGCCTGAGGCGCACCAGAATTGAACATGTGATTTCCCCATGAATAAAATATATTTATAAGTGTTATTTTGTGGTGAAGGTTTTCATTTGTGATTTGACGTGAGAGAAGGCAAGTAGCACAGTTTGGACTCATAGCCTATCCTATAATATTTAAAAAATATTATTTATTATCTGTATTACCATAGTGCTTAGGAGCCCCAAGGGGCTTCTTTAAACATCTGAGCACAAGTCTTGGAGTATTTGAATTTGTTAGTGAGACATAATGATGTTTTCGGGTACTACTAATGCTGATCATGTAAAAAGTTTGACTCCTCAAAATTAGAGCTGAGAGTAGGTGGCATTATTTTCTTTCTATCTTTGCTTAACTTTAAGTCCCTGTGAGGAGATAAGCACACCCCAAACGGCTATCTCACGGTTACTTGCAATCCTGATTAGGGATGTTTTGCTGAAGCAGGACATTAGTAGGCTATGTAAGCAAGTGCCTAAATCTAGGCACATGAATAGTCCCAATGGCACAACTCTTATGCTTAAAGATATACAACTTTCTGAATCAGGACCATAAGGAAAACACTCTGTGAGTAGCTTATTCTCAGTCCATGTTTTTCAGGCCAATAAGCTGAATTCCAGTAAGAAGTGTGTGTCTCTCAGAGACATAGAAAGTGTGAGGGAGAGAAAGAAACAGAGGTAGGTTAGACTGTGCTGCTGCTTATCTTTAAACCTAACAAATCAACACACAAACATCTTTGCCAAATTATGTCCCCAAGTGCGAATGCAAAAAGGCCAAAATGGCCTCAAATCATTTCATTTACTTATATTCCCATTTTACAGACTCATTCCTGAATTGACTTATACAGACGTAAAATTCAAGTATGATCCTCCCAGAATTTTGTTTTCCTTAACATATTTTCAAGATGTTGTCTCCCTTTATGTGCTATGAATAATTCCTGTGTTCAGAGACAGTGCAGGTGTTCAAATTGAAACTGATTTCTGAATAGTTTTGCCAGGAAATTCCCCCCTCCCACTCTACAAGTAAACTCTCGACAAGCAAAACTACAAAATATAGAAATCTTGCTTCAACTAAATTATGGGGTACTTCAGTCACAGTTTAGACGCTAATAACTGATTATGGCCCATTGAGACAAGAAGTTGCTTTTGGAAACATATTGGAGCTCCTATTAGTAGTAGTACTAGTAGTACTACCATGGCACTTAGAAGCCCTAGTCACAGATGCCATTGTACTAGCTGAAGTACAAACATAGAACAAAGAAAGATGGTCCCTGCCCCAAAGAGTTTACAGTCTAATTAAGGATCCTGTCTCTACAAATGTTTCCCCCTTTCACTAGTGAATAAAGGCTTCAGGCACTACATGCTCCAGTTTTGCCATTTTAAACAAATAGTGAACAGAGAAGCAATACAAGCCTGAGTATTTACAAGCTTTGCTATGATTGATTGATCAAAACAATCTGTCTGACTGACCCTCTATTTTATTCCTTAGACTCTATCACCAACTGGGAACTCCCTGCCCATCACCAGATCACATGGAGAGACCATTCCACCCAGGACTTCAGGTCTGAAGTGGCCCCCTGTGGGCAGGAGAGGGGGTGACTAAGAGCAGGGCAGAGTCAGACCTGAAGCAAAGATTCTTCCCAAAGCAAGAGCCAGGGCAGCTCAGGATGAGCAAAATGGGGTGAAGATACAGCTTGGGTCCACCTGCCATTGCCTCCTGGACTGTGGCCTGGTTGGGGCACCTCCCTCCAAAAGCCACTAAGTGCTAAGCAGCCCCTACTCCATGTCTCCTTCACGTTAGACTTTGGACATTATTTTCTGTCTATTGGTTGGCTTGTTTGCTCCAATCTACACCTAGGAGTCACTCCCCACCCTCCCAATTTCTTTCCTCTCCTATTCCCTCCCTCAGTAGCCTTATATTCCTTCCTTTCTCTTTCCCACTTCCCTGCTGTAATCATCCATCTCCTGCTTTCCCCCCCTCACTCCCCTTCCCTCATAGTGCATTAAAAATAATCATATAGAACAAATTTTATTTCTTAAGGTGGGTTTATATATAAAGATGGAGTTTGCGACCCAATACTGTGATCACTCTGCTACTATGTTGCATCCCTCCCCACTCCCACCATCTGAAGATGGAAATATAGGGGCTCAAAGGTGTTAACTTGACCCTGTCACTGTCCAACATTGAACAGTGTTAAACAAGGTTTGGGGTCTGATATACAGAAACCTCAGCCTGCTTAGTACCATGGCAAACACATCATTAAAAATCCTTTTAACTTCTTACCAAAGATAAAGAAGAGAAGGAAAGACACATAATACATTTGAAATGTAAAGTATTAAAGAAGGCTTTCATTTAACAACATCCTTTGTTCCCTTTAGCTGGAAAGAGAGGTTTGGGTTTTTTTGAAGGAACCCCCCTCCCCTACTGACAGTCTCTTAGATGTCTAATAACTGTCCCTTTGGAGAAAAGAGAAGTTAGTTGAGATAGGCTGGAGCTGTTGTTGTTAAAGCCCAATCTGGTGTTATCCCAGATAGCTTTGGGGATTCAGCTGTAGCCACTAAAGGTGGCAATGTCATCTGGGTCCCTCTGGACTGGTCTCATCTCTCAGGATAAGGATGAAGAAGGCCTGAGGTACCAGAAAATGGCAGGCATTGCAGCCATGATGGTGAAGTTTGCTCCAGTGGCCAATTTTTCTCCCCAAAATCTCTTTCCTTAAGGACCCACAAAGGGAGTAGTGGGCAGAATAGTCCATCCCCTCTTTATTTTGTCTACTGCTTAGGCCTAGTTTCCAACACACCAATTTTGCTTCATTGATTTTTGGTCCCAAACTTTTCTTGTTTATCAGGCATGATCTTAACACAGTCCTTGAAATATAACAGTAGGACTTTTTGTTTGGACTGATTCAGTCTGTTTTTACCTTTTCTGAGCAACATTTGTTATCATGGGTTATTGGGTCCTTTTATAACCCTTCACTCTCTTTCTACAGTTAAGCTCACAATGAGGGTAAGTTTGTAGACCCAGTTACTACAACATACCCTCTCTCTTGACAATGGGGACAGTAAGTTCTTCAGAGCAAGGATACTTCTTTTGATAAGTTTGTACAGTGTCTAGCACAATGGAGCCCCAAGGCTGGTTAGTGCCTTTGGGGGCTATGTCAATACAGATAGTAAATAATAACCACTGCTAAAGCTAAAGGATCGTTTTTGTTTGTTTGGCTCTTTAAAGGAAATTTGTACCTCAAACTTTTAACAAGGAAAAATATTTAAAATGTACAAATCAAGCGACAGCCTTCTTATGAGAGGCCAGAGAGGAACAGTAGTTCTAACTGAGAAAATCTTTGCAAGTTTCATCAGCGTCTGAGCAGAATTCCTTAAATGTGGCCTGTCTTGCATACACAGTGTATGTAATATGTCATTTAAACGATTCACTCTCACACAACCATCTGTTAGGGGTCTGCAAAGAAATGCTTTCAACTATATTGTGCTAACAGTTCCCGCATGACCCTTCGCAGATGTCTGAGTTACTTGGGTTTTTTTTTTAAGACAGTAGGCCAAATCCTCCTATTTTACACACATAGGTAGCTCCACTCTAGTCAGTCAGATTATTTGCATGAGTAAGGCAAATAAGATTTGGCCCCTTGTATTTAACAGTCTGCTGAATAACTGGACTGAAATGAAATCTCAGCTAAGGATAGTCTGGTGGCTCTACCTTATTAATATGCTTCTGTAAATACAAGAAGAAAATTCAAGCCTCATTCATTTAACAGAAGGACCTCCTGAGGATTTTTCATCTTAGTAACTAGTTACACAAATGCACTACAAGTTTTTTTCCCCTATCTGAACAGAGCCCCAAAAGAGATTTGAGTTACACAATTTGAGTCTGTTTTGTGACATCTCTTCCCCTCTTAACATTTACATATTTATTTTCTGAGGAAAATCAATGAAAAAATATTTTTCTATCAAAAGCAAAGATGGTGATAGGCAAACAAGAAAGAATGTAAAAGAACCTTGTTCTATTATAATTGTTCTATTCTTTAGGCAAGGGCCTTTGAATTTTATAAGTGATGTGCACTATTATTGCACTGTATCAACAATTACATCAGATTTAGGGATTTAACTAAAATCTAAGATGCTAAAATGAATACCAAATTACCGTATATAATATATTTTAAAAAGTTAGCATCTTAAGAATTTAAAGCCACATACCCATTTCATCATTTAAACAGCTTGGCAACAGAGACTATTGTTTTTATTATCCATGGCCCACTGGTGCACAATGTTATCTTAAGTTAATACATTTTTGACCCATATTTGTTCAGTGTTGTTCTCCATGGGGAAAACTCATGGAAATAGAGATGGTCCTTGTTAATACAGCTACGTTTAGGATGATGGTTAATTTATATTATTTAGAATTGTGCCATGGGTGCTGTGATAGTTTCCCCATAGGGGGGCATTATAATATACTTATGTGTAGGGCAATGTCTAGGAACTTAGAAAATCTACTGTGATAGACCCACGCCAGTTGGGAACAGCAGAGTAGTAGAAGGGAGATATACTGGCCACTGGATAAGCAGTTTTCTGTTCCCTGAGAGACAAGAGCAGGGGCTGCTCCAGGCTAATGAGAACACCTGACTCCAATTAACCTGCTAAGAGTCAGGTGAGGCAGTTAAGCACCTGACTCTAATTAAGGCCCCTGTGATGCTATAAAAGGGCTCACTCCAGTCAGGCCAGAGGGAGCCAGAGGAGAGGAAGTATGTGTGAGGAACTGGGAGCAAGAGGCATGCAAGAAGCTGAGAGTGAGTAGGCATACTGCTGGAGGACTGAGAATTACAAGCGTTATCAGACATCAGGAAGAAGTCCACTGGTGAGGATAAAGAAGGTGTTGGGAGGAAGCCATAGGGAAGTAGCCCAGGGAGCTGTAGCTGTCGCACAACTGTACCAGGAGGCACTCTAGACAGCTGCAGTCCACAGGACCCTGGGCTGGAACCCGGAGTAGAGGGTGGGCCCGGGTTCCCCCCAAACCTCCCAACTCCTGATCAAACACAGGAGGAATTGACCTGAACTGTGGCTTCTACCAGAGGGGAAGGTCTCTGGGCTGTTTCCCAACCCACAGGGTGAATCTGTGAGGCAAGCAAATCCACCAATAAGTGCAGGACCCACCAAGGTAGAGGAGGAACTTTGTCACACTACTTTCAGGAAGAACTTGAGGAGAGAGGACATGTGGGGGAAGAAATAATGCCTAAGTGTTGCATTGTCTTGGCTCACTCTTTTCTTGTGTTTGAACATGGTGTCATGGGTGACTAAGTTCCTACAAATACATGAAATCAGAAACTGAAATATTGCAAAATACAAATACACACCATCTTGGCAGCATACCAGATGCCTGTTTCTGTGCATATAGATATGACAGGGGATGTGTTGAGCAACTGGACATTTTTTGATCACTATGAGAAAGCTACAAAATTGCAAAGGGCCTGGATTTAAAAAACAGAAAACAAGCTAAGAGCAAGCATGCTATTAGCTGAAAAGATTGCCATGTACTCCAGCACCATCCGGAAAAATCCTATAAGGGCTTCAAAAGTATTTTCAACAACCGTGATCTGAGGAATGGAAAATCTACCTACTCAAAGAGCTTGGCTTGTTTAGCCTAAGCTAAAGAAGGCTGAGGGGAGATATGATTGCTCTCTATAAATACATCTGATGGATAAATACAAGGAAGAGAGAGGAATTAAGTTAAGCACCAGTGTGGACACAAGAACAAATGGATATAAAGTGACCATCACAAATTTAGGCTCGAAATTAGGCAAAGGTTTCTAACCATCAGAGGAGTGAAGTTCTGGAACAGCCTTCCAAGGGGAGCAGTGGGGGGGGCAAAAAACTTAACTGGCTTCAAGACTGAGCTTGATAAGTTTATGGAGGAGATGGTATGATGAGATTGCTTATAATGGCATGTGGCACATTGGTGACTACCAGTAGCAAAAATCTCCAATGGCTGGAGATGAGACACTACACAGAATTCTTTCCCATGTGTCTGCCTGGTGGGTCTCGCCCACGTGCTCAGGGTGTAACTGATCACCATATTTGGGGTTGGGAAGGAATTTTCCCCCGGGCCAGATTGGCAGAGACCCTGGTGGTTTTTTGCCTTCCTCTGCAGCATGGGGCATGAGTCACTTGCAGATTTAAACTAATGTAAATGGTTAATTCTCTGTAACTTGTAGTTTTTAAACCAGGATTTGAGGACCTCAGTAACTCAGCCAGAGGTTAGGGGTCTATTTCAGGAGTGGGTGAGGTTCTGTGGCATGCAATGTGCAGGAGGTCAGACTAGATGATCATGACGGTCCCTTCTGACTTTAAAGTCTATGAGTTTATGATCAAAAATCTAGAGAACCAGTATATCAGTCTATTGGCAAACTATTTTCAATATGTCTGACTCATGTGATTATCAAATCATAAAAGAGGAACAAATTTGTGATAGATTAGTATTAGGAATGAAAGATGCAGGACCTCGACTGAAAACACTCAGGAGAGTCTACACTAACTCTATCAAGAGCTGTAGATATGTGCAACGTTAGTGAACAATTTCACATCCAAATGAAGAGAACAAATGAAGCAAAGAGATAATTCACCAAAGCATGAAAATGAGGTAAAATATATCAAGATTTGTGCAAAAGAAAATGCACAAATACAAAGCAGAGGAAACAAACAAAATACAGAGGATGATGTGTGGACACTGTGGCGAAAAACATGATAATGGAAAAAGGCCTGCACGTGGGGTCATATACAATAATTATGGCAAGAGAAATCATCATGCTAAAGCTTACAGATAAGAAAAGCTAAGAAAAAATGCACCAGATTCAGGAAGTAAGCAGTGACTCAGAGGAGGAGAATTTGCATGTGTATGACGACATTAATGAAGTGCAAAACATCAAAAATAAATGGTTTATAAAGTTCTGATTAGCTCCAGATGCAAAGACAAGCAGCAGCACATAAATAGGAAATTGAATGCTAACTAGACAGTGAGGCATCAGTGAATGTGCTAGGCTACAAAAGGCTTCCTCCCCATTAAAAAAGAGAAAAAGCAAAATTACAACCAATCAAAGCCAAACAAAAATATACAATGGCATGATCATAATGAAACTAGGATAATATAAATTACAAGCAGAATACCAAGGGAAAGTGTGCAGGTTGAAATTTCAGGTAGTACAGACAACACAGAAGCCACTGCTTTCAGCTAAAACAAGTGAATTACTAAACCTAGTGACACTAAACCTGAGACAAACAATTCATTCAACTGGCACACAAGCAAAACAAAAAACTTACCCAGAGCAAACAACGCACTATGCCATCCCTGCAGCAAAGCTTCTAAAAGATTAACATGATGTATTTGAATGGCATGTTTTCCAGGCACGTTACACCTAGAAATAGATAAAATGATTCAGCCAGTACAGCCCCGCCTCGAAGAGTACCTATTAAGAGGGAATAAAAAACAATGGGAGAAACAAAACAAATGGAAAAAGAAGGCTTCATTGCCAAAATCACAGAGTTCACAAGTTGGATAAGCAGCACGTTAGCCATTGAGAACCCAGACAAATTGTCTATTTGCATAGACCATAGCAATTTAAACAAAATTCTAAAAAAAGAGTTCGCTACCAAATGCCTACAACTGAAGAAATATTGCCTGACTTAGCAAAAGCATTCTCGCTACTTAATGCCAAAGACAGATATTGGCATATGCTACTGGATAAGAAAAGCAACTTTTTCACCACATTCTGGACTTCTGCGGGTAGATAAAGAAGGTTGCGAATACCATTTGAGGTCAAACCTGTAGTGGAAGAATACCAATGTCATCAGCAAGATGTACTAACATGACTCACAGGATGTCATTCTGGAGGTATAGACACAAAAATAGCATGGCAGAAGTTGTTGGCAGATCATAAACACAACCTCATCTGTCTTCTAGAAAGAGTTAAGTAAGTTTAAAATATAATAAAAATGAGCTGAAATCGTGACTGACCGCAGTACCCTACATGGGACACTGGCTGACCTCCCCAGGGTGTGACCTGACCATGAAAAGGTAAAAGCAATCAGAAGCTGTAATGGGGTGCTGGGCTTACAAATGGCATCACCTAGTGGTTAGGACACTGGACCTCCACTTTCTCCCATCTCTAGTGCCTCTCATCAGAAACATCGCTGGTACTGTGACTGCCTTTTTTTGGTGAGTGGCAACCATAGGCGCCAACTCAGTGGGTGCTCCAGGGCTGGACACCCACAGAAAAAAATTAGTGGGTGCTTAGCACCCACCAGCAGCCAAGCTTCCCTCCTCCCCCCAGTGCCTCCCATCCACCTTCAGGAGGCGCTGGGAGGGAGGGTGAGAAGTGGGGACAGGGTGCATTCGCGGGAGGGGGTAGGAAGAGGTGGGGCAGGGTGGGGCCTTGGGGGAAGGGGTGTAGTGGGGCTGGGCTGGGAGTGGAGCAGGGGCAAGAAGAGGCAAGGCAGGGCAGGGGTGGAGGCTTGGAGGAAGGGGTGGAGTAGGGGCGGGCCTGTGGGGTGGTTGAGCACCCCCCAGGTAGAAAGGAAGTCAGTGCCTGTGGTGGCAACACAGTCCTTTGGCTGGGTCACTAATTTGGTTTGCCCCTTCCAGAATAGTAAAGTCCAAAGGAGTACAAAGAATCCCATGTCCTCATAATGGGAAGGGCCTTCAGCCCACCTCCAGACCCTTTTTGGTGGCTCACCCTCACCCTAAAGCTTTGGGTGCCTCTATCCTCTTCTTACTCCTGAGAGGAGGGGTGGGAGAGGAGTTTTATGCCCCTTCAGTAATTAGGTGGTTGGTAGGGGAGCCTGGGCCCTCCCACTCCATCAGTCTCTGGCCCAGGACCCTGTGAGAGGCAAAAGTATCTGGCACCCTGGAGGGCCTCAAGGCAGCCTCCCTGGGCCACAAACCATTCATCTCTCCCAAAGTCTCCAAAGTCTAACATAAGATGACAAAAATAATAATGAAATAATAATACAAATAATTAATAATAACCTTCAGCATTTCAGGGCTAAGCTGCTAGCCCTTCTTTGTAGCAAAAGCTTCTGCAACATCCTTGTTCAGGAGCTCTCAGGATAGGTCTGTCCTCTGACCATGTCTGCCCCCATCTGAGCTGTCTGGCTCCCTTTTAATGTCCTTCTTCTAGCTAGAGCATGCTCCTCAGGTACAAGGCGGTAGCAGGGGGGAGACACTTGTCCCAGAACTACTCCTTAACCCCTTCAGTTCATGTGTGGGGTTTATAAACCCCATCACACATGCCCACATCTAAATACATTCAATTAATTCAGATACTATTAGGATTTGTATACTATCTCACAAAATTTCTTCCAGGCCCCTCAGATGTGTAAGCATCTCTGAGGTGACTATTGGACAAGATGCAGTATGCATATGATTGCCTCAATATGATGCAGCCATCACATGTATCAAGGAGCTGGTGACCAACTAACCTATCCTGAAATACTACAGTGTGAAAGAAGAGGCAAGCATACAAATGAAATGGGGCTTGGGGCATCAATCCTATAAAGCGGAAAGCTGGTAGCTTCCATATCAAGTTCACTGTCACCAACCAACCAAAGATAAGCCCAAATTGAAAAGGAATGTCTTTCAATAATGTTCATGTACTAAAAAGTCAACTAGCGTGTTCAAGAATGGGAAAACATTGGAGTAGAAAGTGGCCATAAACCACTACACAGTATTTTTAAAAGCCACTGCCAGCAGCCCCAGAATGCCTTCACTGTATGCTATTTAAACTGCAAAGCTACAATCTAGATATGTACTAAAAGAAAGGAACTGAGATGTAGCTGAGATATATAGCTGATTTCTTTTCCAGAGCAGTCTTGCAGTATGGAAATACAGCAGCTGAAACAAAATTAGATCTTCAAACTGACAGAAATATGGAAAACACAGAAAGACACAGAAAGCATCAACCAAGCCAGTTATGTGCCAGTTTTCAGCCAGGGGCTGGAAAGAATCCAAGAATAAACCATACAAGACGAAGATTGACAAGTGCTCACGTCTGTCAGTCTATCAGGATGGCCAGACACCAGGGGAGAATTTCCCCTGCCTCTGAAGAATACTGGCACCATTGAGATAAACCAAGCATAAAAGATAGCATCACTGGCAGTCAAATCATAATACTCAGATCACTGAGAACAGAAATTCTCTCAAGAATACATGCGAGCAATTCTAGAATAGAAGTCTCTATCCAGAAAGCCTGAGGCTCTGTATTTAGGACAAACAAGGATACCCAAGAGCAGGTGAGCAGGCTAAGCAGCAAAAAAGAGACAATGAAAACATAATATCCCCAAGAGACCCTGGAGAAAAATAAGAATGGACCTTTTCGCTGCAAACCACACAAACTAGCTCATTGTTGTCAACTACTATTTGACTTCTGGGAATTAGATGAACTGTCAGACTCTACCACAGCGACCATTATAGACAAAGCAAAGCAATGAACCATTTCAGCAGGCATGGATCTGACACAGCATAGTTTCAGACAATGGACCCCAGTTTACTTGAAGCGTTTGTGCAATTTACCTGGGAATGGAAATTCAGTCACATCACATCACCACCAGATCACAGCCAGTCAAATTGCAAAGCCTAATCAGCAGTCAAAATTGGTAAGACTCTGATTAAAGAAAAGCTGCAATAAGCCAACAAAATATATGACAAGCCATTCTTGAATAGAGAAACATTCCCACAGAAGACCTTACTAACAACTTGGTGCAATGCTTGATGTCCAGATGCACATTTACCTTGGTGCCTATAGCCCCAGCCTTACTACAGTCAGAAGTGGCGGAAAGATTAAGAGACTAAAAGGAAGAGACACACAAAGGCCCAAAACCTGCTATGACCAACAAGCCATAGGCCTCCCAGAACTACAATCCAGGATCATATTATTTCCTCAGGACAAATCATGCCCTTGGACGATAACCACGTGTGTTGAAAAGATCATCCCTTGTTTACAGAACATAGCAGTGGTGGGCATATATTTCATTAAAACTGCAAATACATTCACCTACTAGGAACACAGACAAAAACATAGGCATGGAGGATGGTGAAATATGCAGTCTGCTGAGACTTGATCAGCAGGACATAGAAGAAACACTGACAAATATTGGAACAGATCCTTAAAACACCACACCACCAGAGGAACTAAATGCAACACAGTCTCCTGTTGTCACAAAACAGACCCACAATAACTCCAATATCAAACCTCCTGCAAGATATACACAATGCATTGTACTATACTAAGGTGTGAAAGAACAATCCTCCAAAACCCAAAAGAAAATTCCTTGGTTCGCAAGTAAGTTAAGAGTTCATTTTAAAAAAATGTTGGTGCTATGTTAAATTATATATGATGATATAAGGTAGTATAATAGAATGCTAAATATGTAAGCAGGTTATGGTATTTGTGTTTAATTTTGCTATCTCAGATAAATGACAAAATGATAGTTAACTTCACAATAGGGGGTGTTATAGTATGCTTATATATATATAGGTCAACATCTAGGAGCTCTGGGTCCATCTACCTGAGGCAGGGCTCACACTAGTGACCTAAAAATAGCTGTGTAGACAGCACTTTGAAGTTGCAACTTGGGTTCTGAAGCCTAGGGATGGAGCTTCTGCTTAAGCCACAACTTCATGTGCTGTCTACACAACTATTTTTAGAGCACTAACACAAATCCAACAAGCCCAAGTCTGTCAATCCAGGCTGGGAGACTTGCTGCCACAGGCTGCGTAATACCCTTTGACAACTCAACTTTTAGGAGGTGTTTGATGACAGAGGATTGTATATGTGGAGGAAGTTATAAAGCTTGAATGTTGCACTGGCTTTCCTCTCTTCTAATACTTGAACATGAAAGAACAGGGTCCTGAAGTCCTTTCTTAAAAGAGGACATGCCTCCTCTTTCCCTGTTTCAGAGCTATGTGAATGTCACATTTGGGAGTGCAATCCAGACCGTTCCAGAGAAGTTGTGACATGAAATGCCCTGTAACCCTAGGTGCCTTAAATGCTCTGCAGCTGTGACTCACAGCCTGGACCCCAGCAGCCTGCCTACAACACAACAGCCCCACCCTGGTCTCCACTGGCCTTGGTTACTATATACAGAGTGACTCTAGCACACCCTCAGACCCAGATTTTCCCAAAACGGTCTGCCCAGAAGTGTCCAGCCCTCTCCAGGAACACTCAGGGCATTAATATGGTTTGTTGCTCCTTTAAAGAGACAAAAAACCCACAGGTCATCACTTTAACTAGAGTTAATAATCTTTTCAATTCAAATATGGCACTGAGTTAAATTATAGTACAAATAAAACAAGTTTATTAACCAAAGGTCATAGGTTAAGTGATACCAAGTAGAAAGGATTGACAGTAGAATGGGTTACAAACAAACAAAGGTAGAAATACACTTCCTAGTGGCTACGACTTAACAAGTTACAGTCTTGGTTCAAGGTAGATTTCTTACCAATCTTTTTCTTTCCAGACATGGCTGACTTTCTCTTAGTCAGAACCTTCCACACAAGTGGAAGCTACTGTTTTCCTTGGTCTTCGTAGGTGAAAGATTTGCCTAAGCAGGTTACGCGCTTATATTCAGTTCCCAGAGACTTCACACCCCTTCATTGAAGGGCTCATCTTTTTCATCTTGAAAGTGCTCTGGCCCCTGGTGGCTGCCCAGTGATGGATGCCAAGCTGGCTTCTTCTCCCTCCTTATATCGTCCCAAACTCACTATTGTGTCCCCAGACTCAGGATGACCTCATGCTGTTCTTCCCTGACTGTGGACTGCCTACTCCCATGCTGATTCCTATGTAAATGGGGCTTCCATTGTTTATGGTCACACCCTGCTTAATTTCATTGGAGACAGCTAGATAGCTGCTTTCCCTCCTGTCTTGGGGAAAACCTGTTTCTCCCTGTGTTTGGACACAGACTTTAATATCAGTGGACCCAGTATCCATAATTCCTCAGATAGCATTAATACATACATTTTACAATTATATTAATCACCAGCGTGTCACAGGCTTTCATAAAATATCTTACTTGATACACTTTTATAACACAGTAATATTGCATACAATCAGTTGATTCAATTGCTTATCATTTGAGGTTCGGACCCTGCAAGAGGTTATCTTTCCACTTGCTAGGCTGATGGCTTTGTTTAACTTTTATGTAAATATACATTGTCTCTGCCTGATGACTAGGCTAATCAAGCAAACAAATATACATTCCTTTGTCTAGGGCAGACTGGGCTTTTATGAATTGCTTACCAAACACATTTTAAAAACATAACTCTAGCACATATTCATAACTCTGTAATACCCCATACATACATCAAGCAAGAATATTATTGATCAGTGAATTAATAGTTTTCCAAAGATATATTGCATGCCACATTTTGGGTGTATATCATGACAACAGTGTGTTAGGTGCAGTGAGTATGTCAGGCCTGACTAGAGTTGCTGACACAGAATAGTGAACCACCAATGGGCCTTAAAAAATAACTGAAAGTGAGAGCACACAATGAGAAACCCCTTTATATTTCCTGATGGAATGAAAGGGTAGCAAGAGCCATGTTATTTGAAGCCAATGGGAATTCTATCCTACAGAATCAGGTACTAAGATTTTATACTTGTGTAACAAGGCGGTGGGATACCCCAAAGCCCCGCTGAGGGACGGACGTCCCCTAACACCAACGTTGGCGGAGCCACTGGGTCCTACACCTGCCCCTCAGAAGTCATGGTGCAGACCCGGAAGTATTAAAGCTCACCTGCAGAGCTCAGTGAAGAACCAGCCACCGCAGAGACCAGACGTCCATGACCGAGCTCCCTCTTGGGAGACAGCAGCAGCCCGCAGCCGGCCTGAGCTTGTACCCGGCCAGCCGAGCCTACCCCTTGCTCGCTACCCCGAGGAGGACTGGCCGAGCCTGCCCCTTCCTAGCTACCTCGAGGAGGAGCCGAGCCTGCCCCGCGCCAGCTACCCCGAGGAGGAGCCGAGCCTGCCCTTCGCTGCATACCCTGAGGAACCGATGGTGCTCGAGACCGCCGAGGATGCTAGCACGACCCAGGTAACCTACAAGGGGGAGTGTGGAAGTAGCCCGGGGACAGCCAACCCCAGTCTGGTTGCAGCACTGCCTGAACCTATGTCAGTGTGTTGCGGCCAGGATCCCCACTGACAGCAGCAAGTCTTTGCCGCTGCTAGGGCCCCGGGCTGGGACGCAGTGGAGTGGGAGGGCCTGCGTCCCTGCCTGCCACCCACTCCTTGGGTGGCAGACTCCCCCTTCTCCCTGGCCTGGAGAGGCTAGGACCTCCTGCTATTGAACTATTGACTCAGCCCCTGCTCAAGGGCCTGAGTCCCTGACTGTTTGTTTGCTGCCTCCCCCCCAACCTAGGGCCTGGGCCGCCATTTGTCTATTGACTCAGCCCCGCTCCTTGGGCCCGAGCCCCTAACCGAGTGTGCGTTATTCCCCAAGACCGCAGAGCCAACGGCCGGCGAACTAGAGCGAGGCGGTGGGATACCCCACAGCCCCGCTGAGGGACAAACCGCGGCAAAGCCGCACCAGAACTTGGTAGAGACTGTTACAGGCTGGCTGGCCCTTTAAGGCAAGCCAAGCTCAGCCTTGTCTGTGACATAGCAGCTAGCCCACAGCTGCTAGTGATATGGCAACTGAGGCTGTGGCTACACTTAGCGCTTCAAAGCGCTGCCGCGGTAGCGCTTTGAAGCGCTAAGTATAGTCAAAGCGCCAGCGCTGGGAGAGAGCTCTCCCAGCACTGTCCGTACTCCACCTCCCTGTGGGGAATAACGGACAGCGCTGGGAGCCGCGCTCCCAGCGCTGGGGCTTTGACCACACTGGCGCCAGCTTTGCAGCGCCAGCTGTGAAAGAGTTAGAACAAAGACTATACAACCAGAGTGGAGAACTCAGAGAGGAGGTATGAACAGATAGGAAGTCAGGCAGGAGGACCTACAGGGGGCAGTATAGCCTCCTGTTGGGGAAACCCTGAGCTAGGGTCTATAAGGAGCAGGCATATCCTAGCAGAAGTTGCCAGAGTCCCTGGGGAAGGTAGGCAGTAAGGAAAAGCCTATTAAGACAAGGAGCAACACAGGAAGAACTCTGCAGGAGCCAGTTAGACTCCTGTGGGTAAAGCTCTAAGGTAGGGTCAATAAAAGCTCTTCGATGTAGTCTGAGGGGGGTGCAAGACTTATTGAGCAGAGAAGGGAGAAACCAGGAGCCTCAGGCTATGGCTACACTAGAGACAGGGCCAGCTCCAGGCATCAGCGCAGCAAGCTGGTGCTTGGGGCGGCCCCATGGAAGGGGGTGGCACATCCGGGTCTTTGGTGGCAGGTCCCTCAGTCCCTCTCAGAGGGAAGGACCGGCCATCAAATTGCTGCCAAAGAATGAAGCGGCAGTGGCAGAGGAGCCGCCAAAGTGCTGCCGATCACAGCTTTTTTTTTTTTTTTGCTTTTTTTTTCACTGCTTAGGGTGGGAAAAAAGCTGGAGCCGGCCCTGACTAGAGAGCTTACAGCAGTGCACCGATGCAGCTGTGCCACTGTAACCCCTCTAGTGTAGCACTCTAAGCCAAGGGGAGAGAGCTCTCTCATCAACTTAATTAATCCAGCTCTCCTGCTGACATAGACCTGTCCTGTCCACACTAGTGCTTAGGTCAATGTAACTTATGTCCTGCAGGGGTGTGGCTTATTCACACCCCTAGCTCCATAAATTGAACCGACATAAGTAGGGCCCTACCAAATTTCTGGCCTTGAAAAACATGTCATGGACCATGAAATCTGGTCTCCCCCTTGAAATCTGGTCTTCTGTGTACTTTTACCCTGTACTATACAGATTTCATGAGCGGTGACCAGTGTTTCCCAAACTGGGGGTCCTGATCCAAAAAGGAAAGTCAGGGGAGTCGCAGCCAGCAGCCACTGCTCTCCTGCTGC
Organism: Mauremys mutica; assembly: GCF_020497125.1. Taxonomy (NCBI): domain Eukaryota; kingdom Metazoa; phylum Chordata; order Testudines; family Geoemydidae; genus Mauremys; species Mauremys mutica. The sequence continues at coordinate 86,058,678 of NC_059073.1, read as the reverse complement.
GCAGCTCTGAAGGCAGCACTGCCATAAGCAGTGGCACAGAAGTAAGGGTGGCAATACTGCAACCCTCCTACAATAATCTTGTGACTCCCCCACAACCCCTTTTGGGTTCAGGACCCTACAATTACAACCCCGTGGAATTTCAGATTTAAATAGCTGAAATCATGAAATTTACAATTTTTAAAATCCTATGATCATGAAATTAACCAAAATAGACCGTGAATTTGGTAGGGCCCTAGACATAAGTGATAGTGTAGACATAGCCTGAAACTCAAAGGAGGCTCGGTTAAGCACAGGCTCTGAGGAAGCAGTACAAGGGGGTTTAGAGGTAGGAAGGTGCCCAGGGAAATAACAGCATATCTGAAAAAAAGCAGACCTAGCTGCTTAATCCTGGGCAACAGGCCAGACCCCAGAGTAGATTGTGGGCCTGGGTTCCCCTACTAGCCTCTGAGGAAGGGATATGCAAACCCAACTGCAGGAGCAGATTAGGCCCTGAGGTAGGGCCTGTCAAAATACTTCAGTGGAACCTGAGAGGGATGAAAGAATTATTATTTGGATGGTTATCTTAGTCATGCAGATAGACCTTTTGTTACCCTGGAAGGACACTGTATTTTGTGACTTGGCCGGAGGGCTAAGCAATGGAAGACATGGCAGGAGGCGCCAGAAATGAGGACCCCCCACCCCTTGCTGCATTGCCCCCTGACACCAGGGAATGATCCAAGTGATGAGTAAATTAGCTTACAGAGACATAACCCTAATGAAAAACACAATACAGCAGAACCACACCCTCAAACACAAATGTATTATATGAAATTGTAACCTTTGGAGAGGATATAGATAGAAATTTAGTTCACTGAATTTTGGTCCTTGAGATCTAATGCCAAACAAACTTAGAATCTAGTAGGCGAAAGGCAATGGCATTCTTTAGAGTTTTCTGCGCGTAGTTCTCCTATATGGCTTTTTTAATGTCAAAAAGCACAATTCCATTAATGACTAACTTATTCTTACAGTTTCACACTGTATGTAATGAGAGAGAGAGAGAGAGAGAGAGAGAGAGAGAGAGAGAGAGAGTTTGTTCTGTTATTTTCATTAGATATGCAGACTACTTGATTGTACACAATGCTTCAGGATGCGGGGGGGGGGGGGCATGCTTGATTTCAAGTTGAATTCACAGTACTCCTGGTGTTAATTAGTGATGTCTGCCAGACTCTTGCATCTGTTTGTAAACATAATTGCCAGGATATATTTATGTATTTCATTATCATGTACTGCCTGAAAACAGTTTAAGCAAAATACAATAAATGGGGGAAGAGGCTGAAAACACTATTGCTTAAAGATGTGTGAAGTCTGCGGGGAAAATCACCATACAGACAGACTGTCAATAGAGTTAGATCAAGTCACATGAAACAGAACCTAAGAGCTGTAATTATCCTGAATTTTGCACATTTCTCCATACCTATATAAAGATACAGAGAAATCATATTTTTATTCTGCTGAAATTTTTTCAGTTTCATTTAAAACCACAACCCTTACTCTGTCTGTATTGCAAATACATTGGTCTCTTATGTCCAACTTTGTCTAATTCTCTTGCCTACACAATTCCCATCTTCAACCACAACTTCACTCCATTCAGAGAGTGTTGCTGAACTCATCATCTTCATCTGCCATTTGGCCCATGTCAGACAGGTCCCTTATCAAACCCATCCACTGGCTTCTTCTCACCTCTTGTATCAAATTCAAGTTTTTCATCCTCTACTTCTAATTCTCTGCACAACTCTGCTGCTTCTCTCTGCATCTCACACCTCTGCTTTGTAACAAGGTGGCAGACTCTGAGAGGGCTTTTCTGTTGAGTCACCCAGTGTTCAGTTACCAAAACCCTGCGTGAAAATGCAGTGCAACTACTGCTGAGCCATGCTCGGAGACAGGTTTGTTTGCAACCTTAGCTATAGTGATGGCTATCCCAGCAACCACTCTATTGTATATTTACTTTTCTAAACTGTTGAAAATCTTTACAAACGTTCAATGCAAAAAGTAAAAAGAGATTAATAATCTTAAACATAATAATGAGAACTACAAAGGCCACTTTTGTGATACATGAATAACATCTCAGAATCTCAAAGACTCATAGACTTTAAGGTCAGAAAGGACCATCATGATCATCTAGTCATACCTTCTGCACATTGCAGGCCACAGAACCTCACCCACCCACTCCTGTGATAGTTGGTTTGTCTAAAACTGCTACTCTAAATCTGTCTTTCTGAAGCTTGCTGCAGCCAGTTTTGCAGACAAATGCTAGCTTGATGTCCTCAGAAAATGGAACATGGAATTATCATCTAATAATCACCTATGTTTTAAGCAAGTTTAATTTAATTTAAATATAATTTCTACTTGAATTCCCTTAACAGGTGGAATGATTAAGGAAGTCGTGTCCTTTTATTAAAGAGTTTTAAGGCCTATTTTTAAAGATAATTTTGTTAGTACCTGGAGATATTTTCTAGGTCTGATTTTCTTAAGAAGTGCAAAGTACAGTCATAATATGAATGGAAAAACTAACATGGATTCTGCTTAAGCCAGCAAAATGGGCCATTACAGGATGTTCGCAGCAGGGACCATGTATCAAGATAAGCTAGGTAGAAACACTTCTGTATGCATTTCTCTACAACTAGTTAATTTGTTACTCTCTGTACTGTGCAGCGCTAAGAAGAATATATTAGCTAGCTGTTGAACCTAAAATAGATACATCCTTGACTTGCATATTGTATATCTTTCACAGGATATTTAAAGGCAACATTTTAGTTTAGGAATATCAAAGGTCAAATACTGCTAACTTTACTCATGCAACTGAAATCTTGTGTGAGTAAGGCAAGCAGGATTTGACCTCAGAAAGAACACACACAAAATGCTCCCTCACAAGAAAGAAATGCTTTTTTTAGCTTTACAGTTCAACTATATGATGAGCAAAGCAGCAGAAGTCTGAACACAATTTGATACCCCTAAGAAAAGCTTTAGTATTGTGTTGTTAAAAGACAAGGAGGAACCAAAGATCAGATTCTGTTTTTGCTAGAGTAAAATCAAATGATATAAAATTCAGTAAACTAACGTAAAAGGAGTTGGGCATCAGCTTCAAGAACTTTGAAACCAGTTTGCAAAGCCACTGATCTTGAGCAAACAAGCAACATGTTACAAAAAGAAGAAAGGTAAAAGCTATGTAATACTG